>NC_059370.1:2930038-3253252 GCF_019703515.2 Myxocyprinus asiaticus | reverse complement strand
TTTTGCTTGTTTGGCTATGCATAAATTAGAGTTTAATAACGCTTTGGTCATAATTGGTCTTGGTGGAACTGCTATTGGGGAAGCTGAATATAATGTGTGCAATGTTATTGACTGATACACTCTGAGGTACATTATGATCACGATGTTTTACATTTAAAAATTGTTGGAATTATCCCTGGAGTTGCCACTAGAATAAAGGTTCAGCCCAAAACATACAGAAACTGTTTGTGTATTATATATGATGTGACAAGAATATTTGTTTTGTGACAATACTGCACATTTAACTCTGTAGTGCCTTTTCCTGACTGACTGCCTACTTGTGTTGTCCAAGCTAAATTTCAAATGTGCGTTCAAATGTATCTATGATTAGATGAGAAGCAAAATAATTTGGCTAAGATATTTTCAACAGATTTATTACAGAAACATTCCATAAACAATGACATTATGAAAAATCTGAGGCAAAAATACTTGGATATTAGGCATAGTACATCAACGAAATGCCATTATTCCATGATTGTTCGTTAACCTTTTTTTTTTTTTTTTTTTTTTTTTTTTTTAGTAGTACACAGGAATCAGTGTGAAATTCCCTTTTGTTTGGGTTTTTATAAGAGGTGTAAAATGTTTCATGACTGTGAAAACTCCTAAACATTGCCAACTATACAGTTACAGTGTGGGTAAAAAAAAACACATAAAAAAAATTAAATCAAACTAGCTTTCACCCAGCCATCACAATGCAGTTAAGTACTATAGATGAAGGGAATGGTTGCCTTTGTGGCAGTGTACAGAAAACCACACACAAGAAATGGGACACTAGATGATCTTCAGATTTCCACATCACTTTCTTTATCATTATCATGGTCACCATCATAAAATTCATTTGCAGCTTCAGGCCTGTGATGAATCAAAAGTAGTTGGTCAGAAAAAGCTTCAAAAACGAGGTCGGGATATTCAACACAAATACATTTAGACAAGTAACAGTTATTTGTTATTTATTTATCAATCTGAAATTTAAAATCCTATTTAAAAAAGGGAAAAAAATAAGCTTTTTTAAAATAGAATAAAATGTAATAAAAAGCGGGACATACCAAATACTAAGAAATTCTGAAATGTATAAAACAACTTTTCACTCTTATAGTTACGCTGATAATTTGTAATGACATGAAGCATTTTCTCTAGTGGTTTTAAACACATGGACATACATGCATCATGTAATGATATACTGTATGTAATTTAACCCAAAAAATCAAGCTGCCCAGACAAAGGATGTAAGTGCTGGATATCCAGCTCACCTGGAAAAGTTTTCATCTGATCCCCTTTCATCAGGATCAGCCTCGTCTGGACGCTCATAACTCAGTAAATCAGAGGGAACGTCGTGGATCTGAACACTCGGTGCATGATTCAACATTTTCAAGTTTTCAAACACAGTTTGGCGAATCTGCTCCAAATACTGCAGACCAAAAGGAAGCGATCACACTAAAGTCAACTGCTGACAAACATTTGTGCTGCAACAATATGCAATTAAACTCAGGTATTCAGTTCAATGCTAACTATCAATTGAATCAATTCATTAAAAGGTAAAGATCCATCCTATAGTCAGTGTGCTGTATTTGACAAATGAATGACAAAAACTACTCTAGAAACAAAATATTGCCTGAGAACAGGGTTTCTAATGTTCAGTTAAGTGAAACATTTTCAGTGTTTTAAATGATTAACTGAAACAAACTTCGAAAGAGGGGAGACAGAGATGCCATTATCTGTTTTAACACTGTCCACCTTGCATGTTGCAACAAGTCATGTTAGGAAACATAACTGGCTAAATAAAAAGCACCTTAAAGGAATAGTAAACTTCATGCCGGCTCTAAACAAATTCTTACTGCCAGTGATCCATGTCATCGGTGGGCGTGACCGGGAAATCCACCTACTTTGAGGTCAACAGTTGATTCCAGTTACATTGTTCAGTCAGTTTAGATCAGTCAACATGAAAACACCAGCGTGCAGAGTTATTAGCGAGCTGGTGCAAACTTACCTACATATGCACAATCGTTCACACAGATACATTTTCCAAAGAATATGTCAAGCGATTGTTTTGTTTGTTTAATAATTCTACAAAAGGAATCAAATCTTCACCGTACTCTTAAGTGCCCATTCACTCTGTTGTTTGATATGCTGCTTCACTCACGTGCCGTCTGCAGCGAAAGCCATTCACACATCTGCCCAAAGTGAGATATGCCTATCATCTTTCTTTTGTCTGTATTCTGCCCATTAATACTCTTATTCACCCATCTTTGCAGTAGTATCGGCGTCATCATAAACTACAATAACAGAGTGTAACCGACGCATATTATGGACGCGTTTAGCGCGTTAGCACATTAGCAGCATGAATGCAAAAGGTAAACATTACAAATTACACATTATCTACTGCATATATAGCACTTTAAATAATTATCAGGTGGATGATTCAGCTTCTTTTACTAATCACGTGTGAATTCTACTCATAGGATGAGGCATGCAGTCATTGACAACACATTTTAATGTCTTATTAGTTGATGTTTTAACACGTAGTCTTGAGCGTCTTCATATTTAAATGCTCCTCTAAACGCCTCACACAGCAGCATGGCCAGTGTCTGAATGTTCACAAACAGCATGTCACTGTTCAGCTGTTTCAAAATTCTTTTTGGCTCTGAGCTAAGAACGAAGTAGTAGTTCTCTGAGTATACCGGGCTTTTTAAACTAAGTGAAGTATCCCTTCAAAATCCCTGTTTTTCATGATGTTGCATTTTATATTGTCAACAAAATCTTCACGAATATATTGTAAATATTCTATATATTACCAAACCCCATTAAATAATCCCTAATATATTTGACTCATTTTCAGATCAGAGTAGTGATATTTTTTAGATTTTTCACATTATGCAAATTCTAATTTATATTTAATTTAATTTGCATTTCTAGAAAATATTCTTGTGGTAAATTCATTTGAAGCAACTCCTAAGAACATATGTAAATACGCTAAATAAGGCACAAAAACAAACAACATCTTTTAGAAGAATACAGCATACTTGTCTAGAATTTTGGTTTTCTATCCTTGTGCTGACATCTGGGTGAAGTGTGAAGTCTGGAGCAAAATATTCAAAGTATTCTGTGTAGAGGACAAATATAGAGGTAAATTAATCATATTTTCAAAACAAAACATCTCTGAAAAGAAAATTTTTAATTTGGTTAAGTTTAACAGTGCATTGTGACCAGGGTGGGATATTTGTGAATTCAGAATTTTACCAGCCACTATTTTTTTAATTCCGACATAAAATACCTCATTCTGTATATGTGAAATTGAACAAATGCACAAAGTAGCAATTCCTGATAGGTGTGATCTCTTCACAGTTACATGTATTCATTTAGCAGATGCTTAACTAAGTGAAAGGAAACCCAGTTGTCTTTGCATTCAACTGTCCATGGCCTTGTTAATGGGCACAGACCTATTGTGAGTCACTATTGTTTGGGTTGCCCTTGAAGTTGGTGTGGTAGGCTTCCTGTCCTGCTTCTTTTTGAACAAAGAATATACCCAAATAAAATATGTGATAATTAACAACAAAATTAATGACAACATCACACATGCAAAATAAATATAAGGGATTTTGCTGTAAGCCATAGCAGTGTGTGGAACTTTTCCTCTTTTCTGTACTACTGACTCCGTTCAACATCTGCCTGCAACAATTTTTTTTTTGTAGGAAGCTTTCACACTAGCACTTTTGGTGTGCACCCGGGTTCATTTGACATCAAAGTTTGGTTTATCTGGATGATGTGATTGCTGTTTTCCGAACTCGGGTGCTTGAAAAGGTGGTCTGTGGTACGGTTCATGTGAACTCCAGTATGGTTTGCTGCTGATATGAACACAATCGTATGATATGAATGCAAAGACTCCTGAATGCAATTATGGTATAATGCCTTTCTCATACCTGCTTGTCTCCAAATAAATCGCCTTTAGAGAGCAGCTCACATTCTTCACATCTCTTGCAACTCATCCGCAGGCTCGCAGTAAACAAACGCTAACATTCACATTCAGTGCATTCAATGCATCCGTGGCAGACAAACTCAAGTGTCTTTCTGTGCATGTAAAGTTTTGGTGGTAAATCTAAAGAGATGAATACTTTAATAACACAGCAAAGCTGATGTCTTCTTGAGTTGTTACCTAGTTCCAGTGGTAAACAGCTGCTGCTTGTACACATTTCGATGATGCAATCGGACCATGGTCCGGAACCAAATAATATGATGTGAACAGAGACCAGTAGGGGCAGTTGGGATGAAACGAACTCGGGTTCAGACCAAGCAATCGAATCAAGTGTGAAAGCACCCTTAATGCACTATTTGCACCGTTGCATTGACCTGGAAAAATATACTCGATTTGGTTGGTAGTGGGTGTAAATTTCCCACTTTGATTGTAACCCAGAAGACACCAATTCTGTAAATAAACACTCATTAATAGCACAGTAATGGCCCTTTTTTAAAAACACGGTGGAATAATTCATGATGTCTGCAGTCTCAAGTAAGCTTATAGAGTTGTAATGTGTTGACTTACCACTATAAGGCAGCTCATCGCTAATGGACTCCTCAACGAGCAGAGATGTTTCAAAAGTCCTAAAAATGAGAAAGAGGACAGTCACACATACTACAAATGCTTCAAATCTTACTTGCTTATATACTGTAATATCAATATGATTTATAATGGACGCACCAACATCTCGCAACATTTCGCACCGTGTACCCTCCTCCCCCAAGAACAAGCAGAGGAATCTTGAAGCTCTTCACAAACTCCACACATTCCCTAGAATACAAGGGTTTCACGCAGATTGTAAAGGAGTTTCACAAGCAAGATTTCTAAAATACTATGTGAAGTTAAAGAATACTTACCCATGGCCACGTATGCTGAGGTTGAAGCATCCTAATCGATCACAACCCAATGAATCTGCACCACACTGCCGACAAAATCACACATGTGAGCAACAACACAAACACAATATTCAGATTGATTGTGAGAATGTGCTCTCACCTGAAGAACGATACACGTTGGCTGATAGAAATCCACCACCTGCTTGATAACTGGCTGAAACAGCTGTCTGTAGCCTGCCAAAATACAAGTAAAACGTAAAGCAAGATGTATTAACAGCAAGTCTCAAATGTCTGAGAAAACTAGCATGTTTTTCCATGATCACAGGCGATTTACTGGATACAGATTTTTTAAAATCTAAAAATCTGAATTTTAAGAAGCTTGATTTAGACCAATTCCTTAATGAATCATTCAGACTGATTAGTGCGCGATGGGAGAAAGGGGCCCCGAGTTGTTCCTGGCAGGCTACTAAGCCTTACAGGCCTAGGTTGGTTAGGATTATAGATGCAGGCAGGTTAGGGCCTCTACTGCCTACCAGGAACAACTGCAGGCACTTTTGAACAATGGACTGATTTGTGAGCCATATTAACCCATCACTGACCCAAAAGAACGGTTTTGAGGTCATTCACACCGAATGCATTTTTCCATCTTTACGGACATCTTTGACCGTTGCGGCACATCTCGTGCAGCAGCACCACATTTTTGTGTATGACGAATGTTAACTTTGAAAAACACGTCTTGAGACGCCTGCGTTCTGTTCCATTAATTGCGCCAAGCTTTTTTAGCGTTTGAATGCATTCAATCTGAACTCAATGTGTTACTCTTCACAAGGCAATACCAAGCGGATTAGATATTTTTACAGCAGAGGAAAACAAAAAAATATATATATATTCACTACAGAAACATGACTTTTCAGATTTTAACTGGCTTTTCCAAGCCTGGAAATAACAATTTTAAAATTCCCTGATATTTCCAGGTTTTCCATGACCATGGTAACCTTGTTTATTTTGCAAATTGCACTACACAGGTCACACTGTATGTCTGTTTTTGTGTGAAGCCAGCGAGGACATCACAACGCTGTCTATTTATTATCTTTGAGTCCAGCGTTTCTCTCTCTCATCGCATTCAATTCACACTGCAAACTCACAACTTGCATAAAACATTATTTATTCTGCCGTGCCATGTAGATTTAGTAGTGCTGCAGGAAATAATGTGAGAGTTTTGTTGAATAATATTAAGCTGTTAAAATGATATCTTTTGCTTATAATATCACACAATGAAACAGTAACCTTGGCTTTACCATTACAATTACATGATTGGAATGTGCAAAAACAAAGACTTTGATATCGATCAAATATCAAGATCGGACCATAAATCAACTCACTCTGGTCATCAATGCCATCACGCAGTGGGACATTCAGACAATAGTAGCGGCCGCTCTCTGCTCCAACCTCATACATATCACCTTAACACATACAACACAACATTTACGGTTAGTTACAAGACTGTAACACAAAACCTAACCTAATACATAATGCTAATAAAACCTTTTGTTTGGTTTTGTAAAGTTCATTAGAGGTTCTTTTTATTAGTTTAATCAAAAATAACCAGAAACTGAATTTCTCCTCTCAGCGCTCAGTGTAGTGGTCATATTAACAGTACAATGGATAAAAACAATGTGGATGACATTTAAAAAAATGATTTAAACTTCTATAAGGCAGCGAAAGTATAACCTACCTGTTCCTGGGAAAAAGTAGTTCCCATATTTGTGGAAGGATACAGTCATGACCCTGTCTGTCAGATAAAATGCTTCCTGTACACCATCACCATGATGAATGTCAATATCAATGTAAAGCACACGTGGATGATACCTATAAAGAAACAGAAAGTTACAGTAAAGATATCTTCATGTTGACATTAAGAGCTTAGACATATATATGGGTAGCTGATGTGACAGTTGACATCTAAATCTAATTAAATTAGCATTTTGCTAATTCTTTTATAATTATGCATGCAGCATTCATGATCTATAATGAAAAATGTATCTGTTACACTGCACTACTATTTGAGTAAATTGCAAAAAAGTGAAAACGTAATCAAATATGGTAGAAAACCAGTTACAGCACTAAGACATACACTTTCCCTCGGGACCATTTCTAAGCATATTATTTTTTCTGCTCCCGACTTATAGGTGTGCTTCATGATGATGAAAAACCCTTTGGCCGTGAGCATGCCTGTCACATCTAGCTACAACTCTCTCCTTGCAGTTACATTCTCCCTTCCCTCTCAGGCCACAAGGGGGCTCCCTATTGACCTGTTTCAGAGACGTCACTTTTCCCCGCAGCCGCTATATTTGTGACCATCAGCGGGAGGAACAAATGGCAGTGAATGGAAAAACACCCCAAAATTTATTTTGATCCATACCAAGTCCCAGGAAAAGTTCATACAGGTCTGAAGACATTTTAAAATATTTCACCCATGATTCCTCCACAGACACAGGAATATTGGTCACAAACATGGCAGCCAGGTCATACAGTAACAGCACATGAAACAGGTCAAAAACTAATTGAGCCATTACAGCTGCCCGAATCTTAATTGCAGCTTTAAGTATATTTAAAAATAAAATTATTAAATAAAACCTTGCTTTTCGGGGCCCCCTGGTGGCTCACGGGCCCTTAACATCTGCTTATACTCCTTATAACTAAAAACAGCCCTTCTTTCCCTTATACATTCATATCAATTTTGACCTTAAATATTGATGTTGATAAAACAAATGTCCATGGACACTTCATCTCCATCTCTCATGCTACTTACTTCAGCAGTTCAAGAATACTGATGACAATGTCATTCACGTAACAAAATCCAGATGCCTGTGAATGGAAAATAATTTTATATTTCATGTTTAACTTATTAAACATAACATGCTTGCCGAAGTGCAGGTGATTGTTAATATGAAAATCATGTTTTTTTTAATTATTATTATTATTTTTAATCCGTGAAGAGAGAGCAGACGCTTACCTCAAACTTTTTTGCGTGATGTAGTCCTCCAGCCCAGTTTATGGCAATATCACATAACTACATAAAGAACAGTGTATATTATTATTATTATTAGTCTAGAACAATGCAGGAGTTCAAGCAGAGTAGACACAACAACTGTACCAATATGCTACTGACAGCTGTGATTTGCTGAAAACTGAAAATATCCATCTGATGTTACTCCAGATAAAATGAAACAACATTTGTAACTAGATAGGTTAAGTTTGTAGGTAAACCTTTGTCTGAAAGTTTTAAAAAGATGGAGATAGTAGGGCTGCATCGGTGCAAGTATCCGCGCTGAACCGAATGGGTACAGGGCCTTCGGTACGGTACACGCAGTCTCACGAATGAGTACATATCTTAGCATGCGTGAGACCAATATTAAATCAACATATAATGAACCACACACACTCGCTTAGAACTAATATGAAAAAAGATTGAGGTGCAACACGGAATCACACAGAAACAAAACTTAAAAGAACAGAGCGTCACATGGTACACTAGAAACTGCGCTGCAAGCTCAGACAGGGTTAAAGCAATACTGAACACCACAGGAGTATTTATTGCTGCAGATATGCGAACATACTCAGTCGTCGAGAACACAGGATTTAAGCATCTGCTTAAAGAGATTCAGCCCCATTATAAAGTTCCTACAAGAATGCATTTCAGCAATTCTGTAGTGCCCGCTCTACATAAACAAGCACACGCTGTTACTGTCCACGAATTGTCCTCTCCACTGATAATGTGGATATTCTGATTTTCCTGTAAAAAAAAAAAAACAAAAAAAACAAAAAAAAAAACAAAAGTGTAAATTGAGTGATAAATACAAGCGGTGGGCTGAAAGGCAAAAGACACAGAAATCTGCACTACTAATGTCTTAATTTTGTTACAAATATTATAATTGCACTTTTTTTGTTTTTTTTACTTTTATTATGTTTTTATACAATGTGCATATAAGAGGCTCTTTTTTGTTTGTTTTTTAATCCCCTTTTCTCCCAATTTGGAATGCCCAATTCCCACTACTTAGTAGGTTCTCATGGTGGCGCGGTTACTCACCTCAATCCTGGTGGCGGAGGACAAGTCTCAGTTGCCTCCACTTCTGAGACCGCCAATCCGCACATCTTATCACATGGCTCGCTGTGCATGACACCGCGGAGACTCACAGCATGTGGAGGCTCATGCTACTCTCCGCGATCCACACACAACTTACCACGTGCCCCATTGAGAGCGAGAACCACTAATCGCGACCACGAGGATGTTACCCCATGTGACTCTACACTGGCAACCGGGCCAATTTGGTTGCTTAGGAGACCTGGCTGGATTCACTCAGCACACCCTGGATTCGAACTTGCGACTCCAGGGGTGGCAGTCAGCGTCAATACTCGCTGAGCCACCCAGGCCCCCTATAAGAGGCTCTTAAGTTTTGTATTGCAATTTCATTGAAGAAATATGCATAGAGCAGTTATGTATAAATGAGCCTTCACAATAAGAATTATTGCCCATCAGCCACTGTGTTTTCAAAATAAATAATTTAAAGATTCTTTGTTTTCCCTGCTGTACTGAATCCATACCGAATCGTGACCCCCAAAACCGAGGTACGTACCAAACCGTGAATTTTGTCTACCGTTGCAGCCCTAAGAGATTGTCAAGTAGCTCTTTAGATAAAACCTTCAGAAAGATAGATACATTTCATGGATATATATTGTAACCTAAACGCAGGCCTTGTGTGTGTTTGTTTACATATGAATTTTTTGGCAGTTGGAGTTAGAATTAATGAACATTCCGTCGGCCCATTTGAACATTCTGTCATTGCAAGTCTATGGGATTGTTCGGATATTTGATCATTCACTGTGTGAAAACCGTTTTTCCATAAGAAAAGATATCCAGCTTTTTCCTGGGGGTCTTACTGGGAAAACGAATGTGGGTGTGACTTCCGCCGGAGGCCATTCTATAGCATTCCCTAGCTCTGGCTGCAGTCATTTTAAGCTGGTAATAAGATGTGTATCGGATGATCCGATCACAAATGGTCAGCGCTAAATATAGCTGTAAACGGGGTGCAAAATGTTTTGTGATTGGATCACAAAAAACACAGAGGTAGTCAAAAACCACATCGCATTAGAGGTTTAAAAAGCCATCCTGATGCGTCCCAGACAGCAGTGAAGCATCACCTCTCACCAGTCAATCACCCACCGAACAGAAGTTTAAATTTACGTGCAGATTTAAAAGGAAAAAAAACATCTGATGGGACAACTTGAAAAAGCGATTACATACAGCGCACCGGTTTTGTTTGCGCTTTCTTTGTCTTTATGACTTATTTGCAGTTAATTATCATTCAGTAACACACTGATATAGTGATTGATGTATGTCATCATGAAATCAGACACCCTCTCCTCAAAATCCCAACACAAATTAATAGATGTACGCCGCAACAACAGCTGTTTACTTTACAATGGAAGTAACGCCCACAATTCGCGCTAAGCATCATGGGACGCAGGAAAAAGGTGGATAACAATGCCAGTAAGAACAGTCTGAAGGTTTGTTCAGTGGATGTATCTTGAATGCTCCAGAAAGTTACAATTGATAATTATGGTCTTGGTTTTGGAAAAACCCTAAACAAAATCAGTAAAATAACAGTGTGTTGGCTTCATCAAGCCAACATATTTATCCATAAAAAATCATGGAGAACTGACAAGCGCAAGTGTGTGCACAGAAGCCGCATTTTAATCATGTAAAAATGGAGAAAATAAAAACTGATATGCTAGGTTTAAATGGTTTAAACACCCAAATCATCAACATGTATTCAAACTGGTCTTAGAAGTGCCAAGAACAGCAGGTGCAGATATGAGAAACACATGTCAATGTACTTGTGCTCGGACACATAAAATGAGGATACGATACAAAGTACGAGAGTATACCCCCGGTATCAGCCCGATACGAGTACTAATGAGTAGTATCGGTGCATCCCTATAACTTAACGTTAATTCATTTACGTATTGAATCAGGTCATAGTAGAGGCAACAGTAACAAGTACAAAGTATCGTAGTATGTTGTAGAAAGTTAGGAACAGCTGTGTTCACTTACACTAATGTTTTCACTTTCAGTTGGGCTTTTTTCTTTTCAGTTTACTGTGAGAAGCTTTTGCCTCGATTCTGATTAAGTCTCAACAGTTTTAAAACACTGTGATGAGGAGGGCGTGGCCGGGCTGTAAGGATGGACGCCTGGTGCTGAATTACCCCAATCAGCCGGGAGGGGGATAAAGAGAAGCCGGAGACGCCAATTAGTGGGGGAGAGAGAGAGAGATGCATGCAGCCGACGAATGTGTGCATTCTGCGTTGGGTCGGGAAGGCCAACAGTGTGAGCGTGTGTGTGTGCCGGCAAGTGTGTGCTGAAAAGCAGTTTTATGTTGTGTCCAAGTGAAAGTGCGTCCAATTAAAGTCTTCCGTGAACTGTTCACCCGGCTCCCGCTTCCTCCTCCGTAGGGAAGGCAGAGATCTGCCACAAACACGTTACTGTGTAATTTAACAATTGCTTTCAATTCATGCCTTCAATCCATGAAGAAGTGCAAAAACATTCCCACCATCTCACCTTGTGGTTTAACTGAGTTGCTCCTTGCAAGGAGGCACCGGTGTATCTCGAACAAAACTCAAACAGACCTGGAAAAACGGGACTAAAAACAAACATACAAAAAAAAACAAAAAACGAATAGATTATACAGAGAGCTAAGGCTTCAATATATGTAAAAAAAAATAGACAAGCTGGATGACCCATTACAATCAACTGAACCGCAGTATTTTACCATGCGTACTACTCTTACGGTAGGTACTACTGCTAATTAAAGGGATAGTTCACCCGGTCCCAAAAATGAAAAAATGTCATCATTTACTCACCCTCATGTTGTTCCAAACCCATATGACTTTCTACCACGCAACACAAAAGGAAATGTGAAGCAGGATGATAGCCTCACCATTCACTTTTATTATATGGAAAAAAGATACAATCAAAGTAAATGATGACACAGGCAAACATTCAGCCAAACATCTCCTTGGAACAAAGAAAGTCATACAGGTTTTGAACAACATGAGGATAAAGTAAATTACACCAGAATTTTCATTTTTACTGTCATTAACTATCCCTTTAACACAATTAATGACAGCTACTAATGAATACAGGTACAACACGAGAGATGCCCCTTTTGAAAATATGAGGCTATTTA
This sequence comes from Myxocyprinus asiaticus, assembly GCF_019703515.2. Taxonomy (NCBI): domain Eukaryota; kingdom Metazoa; phylum Chordata; class Actinopteri; order Cypriniformes; family Catostomidae; genus Myxocyprinus; species Myxocyprinus asiaticus. The sequence goes on along the minus strand of NC_059370.1, from coordinate 3,241,118 downwards.
CCAGTCGTCTCCTACGTTGAAGGCATTGAGACTCTTAGTGAAGCCCTGCATGTTGTTTGGGCTGACCTTCTGCAGGAAGTCTATGTAATCCTCAGAGTGGAACCTGCACATGTCATGCTGGGATGCCTTGTATGGTTTGAAAACCTGCGTGCAGAGCTATGCTCATGAGGATCTGACGTGAATGACTGCGTTACATATTTTCAAAGAAATGCGATTGGTCTAGAGCAGTGATTCTCAACCTTATGACTCAAAAGCCACCCACTGACCACAAGAACATTTGCAGGCCCCCTCCCAAGCCAACCCAATGCCCACCCTCACCCCACTCAGTCAATATTTTCAAATTACAATTCTTAATTCCAGAAGTCTCAAGAATTTCCAAGATTGGTCCATTTTGTGTGCCAAGGTTGCAAGCTTTTTTTTTTTTTAAACTTCTTTTAAATCATTTATTTAAAAAAAATTATTTCATTTTGCAGCACCACTGGAAGTTTGCCGAGGCCTGGTTGAGAGGCACTGGTCTAGAGAAGTGCTGAAAAGATTGCTCATACCATCATCTTCTTATACAGTCCATAATGCAGCACTAGACTGTGTGTGAGAGACAGTCGGTGGGGTTTCATTGGGTGTCCTGCGCCTGGAGTGAAAACCACAAATATAAAATTAGTAAAGACGTCCTATATGATTCTGGAGTAGTGTTTTAAACCTCAGAGAGACACGAAACATCTTTTAATAGTTAAAGGGATAGTTTAACCAAAAATTACATTTCTGACATCATTTACTCATATCGGGAAAAACCTGCATCCATTTTTTTGTTCCATGGAACACAAAAGGAGAAATTCAGAAGAATGTTAACGCAGCTCTTTCCCATATAATAAAAGTGAATGGTGACTGAGGCTGTCATTCTGCCTAACATCGTATTTTGTGTTTCACAGAAGACAGACACATGGGTTTGAAGCAACAAGAGGGCGAGTACTCGATAATGACTGAATTGTAATTTTCCATTGAACATCGAGGTATTACATTCTTAATTTACAACTTTTCCTCATTTTGGTTGACAATTAGGATTTGCTCTCATGTATTTTACTATGGTATCAAATTCTCTGATAAAGATTGCAGAGTTATTGAGTCTTACACACACATAATGTTTCTTTACAAACCTTAAATTACATTTACTAGACACTGTCTGAAGTCACAGGTTTACTCGTATACATACTGGAATACAGAGCATTTTTTACAAAATGTCATTGTTGATGTTAAGGCGAAACTGAGGGATATGCATTCAAGATCACTCCTTTTATTACTTTAATAAGAATATTTGTGCCATGCTCTGCTATTCATGATATAATCTCTGGATTTCTGTATTCATATACAGTTTTGTACAGGCTTTAGAAGTCCTCTATGAAGACTGTTACAGGTCTGTTTGGAAATAAAACATTACGAAATGCAATAAAATGACATGACAAAATGATCTGTCATTGTTTTATTTTTCAATAACATCAAAAAGATCTCAAACAATGTTATTACCTGTACTCTGGTTTAAAATCACATTTCTGAAAAGTGCATGCCTACTTCAGGATAATATCTACTGGGATTAAATTTTAAGGAAAAAATAAGATATTTGTTATTTTAAAATTGGTTTATTTTAAAATTAATATTATTACTTTGCATGCACATTATTGGGGTCTACACGAGCTTAGATAGCTAGGCGCTTAATCTGCATACACTGGTGGCCAAAAGTTTGGAATAATGTACAGATTTTGCTGTTTCAGAAGGAAATTGTTACTTTAATTCAGCAAAGTGGCATTCAACTGATCAAAGTATAGTCAGGACATTACTGATGTAAAAAAACAGCACCATCACTATTTGAAAAAAGTCATTTTTGATCAAATCTAAACAGCAGCCATCACTCCAACACCTTATCCTTGAGGAATCATGATAAATTGATCATTTGGTACTAGAAAATCACTTGCCATTATATCAAACACTGCTGAAAGATATTTGGCTCGTTAAATGAAGCTTAACATTGTCTTTGTGTTTGTTTTTGAGTTTCCACAGTATACAATAGACTGGCATGTCTTAAGGTCAATATTAGGTCAAAAATGGCAAAAAAAAAAAAAAAGCAGCAGCTTTCTCTAGAAACTCGTCAGTCAATCATTGTTTTGAGGAATGAAGGCTATACAATGCTTGAAATTGCCAAAAAACTGAAGATTCCATACAAAGGTGTACACTACAGTCTTCAAAGACAAAGGATAACTGGCTCTAACAAGGACAGAAAGAGATGTGGAAGGCCAGATGTACAACTAAACAAGAGGATAAGTACATCAGAGTCTCTAGTTTGAGAAATAGACACCTCACATGTTCTCAGCTGACAGCTTCATTGAATTCTACCCGCTCATCACCAGTTTCATGTACAACAGTAAAGAGAAGACTCAGGGGTACAGGCCTTATGGGAAGAATTGCAAAGAAAAAGCCACTTTTGAAACAGAAAAACAAAAAGAAAAGGTTATAGTGGGCAAAGAAACACAGACATTGGACAACAGATAATTGGAAAAGAGTGTTATGGATCTTAACCCCGTTGAGTTTTTGTGGGATCAGCTAGACTGTAAGGTGTGTGAGAAATGCCCGACAAGACAGCCACATCTATGGCAAGTGCTACAGGAAGAGTTGGGTGAAATGTCACCTGAGTATCTGGACAAACTGACAGTTGGAATGCCAAGGATCTGCAAAGCTGTCATTGCTGCACGTGGAGGATTTTTTGATGAGAACTATTTGAAGTAGTTTAAGAAGTTCTGATTGTAATATTAATTTTTCACATTATTAATGTCCTGACTATACATTGTGATCCGCTGAATGCCACTTTGGTGAATAAAAGTACCAATTTCTTTCCATAAGAGCAAAATCTGTACATTATTCCAAACTTTTGGCTGCCACTGTAGATCATGAGGGTCAATGCAATCTACTGTACATCTGAAGCCAATCATCAGTTTGTTAGAAGAGTTTGTGAATAAATGACATATGCAGAATAAATCCAGACTATCAATCTGGCATACATGTTACAGTGGGGTCTGAAAGTCTGAAACCAGGTTGAAAATCTGAGATTAAAAATCCAATTCAAGAAAAAATAGGAATTATGGTTAAATGAATAAATAGTCTGCACTATTTTTATATCATTAATCAAATGAAAGCATATTTGTGACATTGACCAAAAGAAAAGAAAAAAGATTTGTACAAAAATCCATTGAAGCACACAAGTTTCTCATTCTTCCAAGATGATTTTTCAATTGAACTTTTCACTCATATACTGATATTATAAATCGTAATGAAAAATCTTGTATTTAAAAAAAACAAAAAAAAAAAAAAAAAAAAAATCACTTTATCACTTAGTGCTCTCAGAATTTTGGACTCAAATGTGCAGTCAATATAAGCCTGCGGTCCAGACCACACAGTTCAAGATAAAATATATCCTGTGTATAGATATACTTATTTATGCAGAAATACTCCAGTTATATTTAATCAATTACAAAAGTAAATACTGAACATTCTGAGGGTACTAATGTATTAGCCACATCTGCTAACACACACAGTATGATGTGATCTCACCATAGTGAAAGTTCCCCACGTCTGGATCGTAGAAATACGCCGTTCGGTTCGTCATTATGTCGCTATGTGAATGTACTCAATGTAACAGTTTATTTCGGTCACAATGAATTTTAATTTTATTTATATATTTTCTCTCGTCACCTCACTGTCGCCATCTTCATTGCATTACCGGAAGAACATGTCACTTCCTCTCCATCTATGGCTGCTGTTGTGGTCGACGGATTAAATAATGTACACAGCGCCATCAACAGGTCGAGACGGAGAATCAACACCAAAGTGCTGCAAAAACTGATTTTTAATTTCATTACAGTGATTGGTCTATGATAAACACATTTTTAGATATTGCATTAATATTTTACCATTTTATAATATGTATATATAATGTATATATATATATACAGGGTTGGGGAGTAACGGAATAAATGTTAGCGGTGAAACACTTTCTTATGATGTGTTACATTTATACGAGCAGACAGAGAAGTAAGTTTGAAGTAAGTTTGGAGCAGAAGAAATAGAAATAAACCTTGTGTAAATTGTCAGCTTTACGCTAAGCTAAAATGCTATTTCTAGCCATTTTACATGCATGTTACCAGGCACGATCATATTTTTTTATCAAGAAAATTCACGTTGGATCATAATTTCTTTTTTTCAAGTAAGACCTTTGATATTAGGGCAAAAATCTTATTCTTGATAATAATTTTTGTATTGTTTTCCTGTAAAAATATCTAAAAATCCTTAAAACAAGATCAATTAGATTAATCTTGTTTTAGAAACAACTCTGCATAAGATATTTAGGTTTTTCAGAGAATGTATTTTTAACGTGTATTTTGTCTTACTGTACTAGCAGAGTTTTTATAGTCAAAACAAGTGAAAAAATCTACCAGTGCTGAAGAACTAATCCAAAGTATTTAGAATACGTTACTGACCTTGAGTAATCTAACGGAATATGTTACAAATTACATTTTACAGCATGTATTCTGTAATCTGTAGTGGAATACATTTCAAAAGTAACCCTCCCAACCCTGCTGACAGGTGAAGTGAATAACATTTATTATCTCATTACAATGGCACCTGTCAAGGGGTGGGATATATTAGGCAGTAAGTGAACAGTCAGTTCTTGAATTTCATGTGTTGGAAGCAGGAAAAATGGGCAAGTGTAAGGATCTGAGTGACTTTGACAAGGGCCAAATTGTGATGGCTAGACGACTGGGTCAGAGCATCTCCAAAATGTCAGGTCTTATGGGGTGATCTCGGTATGCAGTGGTTAGTACCTACCAAAAGTGGTCCAAGGAAGGACAACTGGTGAACCGGCGACAGGGTCATGGGCACCCAAGGCTCATTGATGCGCGTGGGGAGCGAAGGCTAGCCCGTCTGGTCTGATCCCACCGAAGAGCTACTGTAGCACAAATTGCTGAAAAAACGTAATGGTGGCAATGATAGAAAGGTGTCAGAACACACAGTGCATCGCAGCTTGCTGCATATGGGGCTACGTATCCACAGACTGGTCAGAGTGCCCATGCTGACCCCTGTCCACCGCTGGCCTGGTCTGATGAATCACATTTTCTTTTAGATCATGTGGACGGCCGGGTGCTTGTGCACTGTTTACCTGGGGAAGAGATGGCAGTGTGATGCTCTGGGCAATGTTCTGCTGGGAAACCTTGGGTCCTGGCATTCAGTGGCGCCTGCAGCTGTATGGCCATTCATACTGTGCGTACCATGAGCGCTCCAATTGACCTGAGAAATATTTATTACAGAATATTTCACCAATCATGAAATGTGTCCCGTATTTCTGTTGGCTGTTTAAAAGAACTAACAATGCCCAATTTGCGAATGAATAATTCTTTTGAGTTGGTTCTTTTCAGTGAATTGGAAAAACGGGCTTACAAAATGGTCTGAATCGATTCGTGATTCAGTACAATTAGTTCAGAGCGCTCTCTCATTTGTAGCGGTTTCTCACACAGTAAAACAGTATAGGGATATTTACGAATACAGCTCTGGATACAGTGTAAATTATGAGGGTAATTTTGGAGCAAAACAACTGAGCGCCTGTGACAGTGGAGTTTGTAGTTGTAGAGATTAGCCACACATGTGTATCAGTAAATTTGAAGTCACAGAGAAAAATGTTTTAAAAATTGCAAACTTGTAGATTTTTTTCTCTCTCCCACAAACACAACTCAACAGTTACACCTTCTTAAATTCTTCATTACAGGCGCACAAATCCTATTCTACGAATGACAAATTAAGAAACTCATATGCTCACATTTTTGCTACAGTTGCTGCAGTGAATATGGTGCAAAACACATTCACACACCCGCATCAAAAAATGTGAAGTCACGGACAAATTTTGCTCATCCGCAAGTCAGTATGTGAATTCATCCAATGAGAATTGAACACTTGTAGAATTTTTCTCACAATTTTTTTTGTTTTTTCTTGGATGTTTTTCAGGCACAAACACAAGTACATAACGACAACTGCTTGAATCTGCTGCTACGAGTCTCAAACACTGTTTTTCGCTTGCAAATGACAAGTTTCGCACGCTCTCCCTTTTGCACCACATATCTATGTAAAATATGGAGCAAAAGTGATTTGTGCATCTGTAGAGGCAGCGGTGGGCACTGTTCAGAGATCGGACAATTTTGGCCAATCAGAAGAGCTAGTTTGGGTGCCTATCCGTTGGCGGAACTTGGCGACCGAACGAGTAGGGAAAAAAACTTCCATGAGCATCTTCCCGAGCTGGCAGTGGCAAATACCAATAAAGGTATGTTTTTTCTTTCTTTTTCTGAAATCACTCACCATTATACATTTGTTTATAGTTTAAACATACGCGCTGGTCAGCTACGGTTGGTAATCAGTGTTTCTTAGTTAGGTTAGCCTTTCTTGTTTCACGAAAGTTAAGCTAACACTAGACTACCTGCACTGTTAAGTTTGCTATTCAGTCGTCTCATATTAAATGATACCCTCATATTAAACGATTTATTCCTTATATTCTCTTCTGCTTTACCTTCTAGAAATATGACAGAACAGGGTGGGTCTTCGCAGGTGAATATCATATCATAAGTATGCACCTAATGTAAAATTACCCTTATGAGAATTTACCATGGTCAGAAAACCATGGGTACCATGTTTTTTTTTTTTTTTTGGTGGATAGTAATTTTTATAGGAATACCATAGTAAAGTAAAGGGATGTCAGAGTTTGCACTACAGTAGGCAATTTGCCCAGTAATTATTACTCCCATAGGGAAGCAGTTCTGAAATTGGAAGCTGCAGTGAGTCACAGAGCGGGTTAATTAACACTGTGGATCACATATGGACTATAATAATTTATCAGTTTTGCATAAAACAAACCTGAAATTAAAATACCGGAATTCTATTTGTTATAGTCATGGCACAGAGAAACAATGATAAATATGACCTAACATTATCGCTCACTCACTAAACTCTAGCTTAGTTTCGTGAGGAAGCACTTGTTTCCAAGTGATTAAGCCTGTTGCAGGTCAGCAGACGTGATTTAGTGGGACACTGCAGGTCACATGGGAGTGAGATAACTTACTATTGTTAGACTGTGTAAATATTGATTTTATATTATATGGAACACCTATTTGCAGTGACGTTGGATGAAAAACATGCTTTAAATTGCCTACAGGCTTTATAAAATGTTAATTAACCCGCTCTGTGACTCACTGCAGCTTCCAATTTCAGAACTGCTTCCCTATGGGAGTAATAATTACTGGGCAAACTGCCTACTGTAGTGCAAACTCTGATATCCCTTTACTTTATTATGGTATTCCTATAAAAATTACTATCCACCAAAAAAACAAAACAAAAAAAAAAAAAACATGGTACCAATGGTTTTCTGACCATGGTAAATTCTCATAAGGGTAATTTTACATTAGGTGCATACTTATGATATGATATTCACCTGCGAAGACCCACCCTGTTCTGTCATTTTTCTAGAAGGTAAAGCAGAAGAGAATATAAGGAATAAATCGTTTAATATGAGGGTATCATTTAATGAGACGACTGAATAGCAAACTTAACAGTGCAGGTAGTCTAGTGTTAGCTTAACTTTCGTGAAACAAGAAAGGCTAACCTAACTAAGAAACACTGATTACCAACCGTAGCTGACCAGCGCGTATGTTTAAACTATAAACAAATGTATAATGGTGAGTGATTTCAGAAAAAGAAAGAAAAAACATACCTTTATTGGTATTTGCCACTGCCAGCTCGGGAAGATGCTCATGGAAGTTTTTTTTCCCTACTCGTTCGGTCGCCAAGTTCCGCCAACGGATAGGCACCCAAACTAGCTCTTCTGATTGGCCAAAATTGTCCGATCTCTGAACAGTGCCCACCGCTGCCTCTACAGATGCACAAATCACTTTTGCTCCATATTTTACATAGATATGTGGTGCAAAAGGGAGAGCGTGCGAAACTTGTCATTTGCAAGCGAAAAACAGTGTTTGAGACTCGTAGCAGCAGATTCAAGCAGTTGTCGTTATGTACTTGTGTTTGTGCCTGAAAAACATCCAAGAAAAAACAAAAAAAATTGTGAGAAAAATTCTACAAGTGTTCAATTCTCATTGGATGAATTCACATACTGACTTGCGGATGAGCAAAATTTGTCCGTGACTTCACATTTTTTGATGCGGGTGTGTGAATGTGTTTTGCACCATATTCACTGCAGCAACTGTAGCAAAAATGTGAGCATATGAGTTTCTTAATTTGTCATTCGTAGAATAGGATTTGTGCGCCTGTAATGAAGAATTTAAGAAGGTGTAACTGTTGAGTTGTGTTTGTGGGAGAAAGAAAAAATCTACAAGTTTGCAATTTTTAAAACATTTTTCTCTGTGACTTCAAATTTACTGATACACATGTGTGGCTAATCTCTACAACTACAAACTCCACTGTCACAGGCGCTCAGTTGATTTGCTCCAAAAAATACCTTAATAGTAAATTTACTTGCAGTCAACTGAAACAAAAGGCTGTCTTTTTGAGAGGTAACTTTAGAAACTTTAGCTAGTGCTGTGTCATGTGAACAAGGGGCTGTTCACACTGAACGTGTTTTTGCGTCCGCTCGTGCTGTTTTGTAATCGTTTTCCTTGTAAACATTTGCTAGATGGATGTCTTTTGACAACTGCGTCACGTTTCACGGCATTTTAGCATCTCGCACGGGAGCGCTGCATTTTAAGACACTGTGTCAAGTAAAAAAAAAAAAAATTCAACTGATAAAAACGCGTCTCAAGACACCTGTGTTCTGCTCTATTTGTTGTGGTGCATTTTGCTTTTTTAGCGTGAAAACGCGTCTGTCTGAACCGTTACTGAAAGAAATGCTTTAGCCAGTAGTTACATGAATGCTACTCATACTCCAGAAAATAAATAAATGCTTATCTCAAAGTCACCATAATTGAATGCTTTGGTGTTGTTTTTTGCAAATAAATAAATAAATGTCATGGGGGAGGACGATAAGGTACAGTTGTGCTCAAAAGTTTGCATACCCTGGCAGAAATTGTGAAATATGACTGATCATGCAAAACAAACTGTCTTTTATTTAAGGATAGTGATCATATGAAGCCATTTATTATCACATAGTTGTTTGGCTCCTTTTTCAATCATAATGATAACAGAAATCACCCAAATGGCCCTGATCAAAAGTTTACATACCCTTGAATGTTTGGCCTTGTTACAGACACACAAGGTGACACACACAGGTTTAAATGGCAATTAAAGTTTAATTTCCACACCTGTGGCTATTTAAATTGCAATAAGTGCCTGTGTATAAATAGTCAATGAGTTTGTTAGCTCTCATGTGGATGCACTGAGCAGGCTAGATACTGAGCCATGGGGAGCAGAAAGGAAATGTCAAAAGACCTGCTTAACAAGGTAATGCAACTTTATAAAGATGGAAAAGGATATAAAAAGATATCCAAAGCCTTGAAAATGCCAGTCAGTACTGTTCAATCACTTATTAAGAAGTGGAAAATTCGGGGATCTCTTGGTACCAAACCAAGGTCAGGCAGACCAAGAAAAATTTCAGCCACAACTGCCAGAAGAATTGTTCGGGATACAAAGAAAAACCCACAGGTAACCTCAGGAGAAATACAGACTGCTCTGGAAAAAGACTGTGTGGTTGTTTCAAGGAGCACAATACGACCTGAACAAAAATGAGCAGCATGGTCGAGTTGCCAGAAAGAAGCCTTTACTGCACCAATGCCACAAAAAGCCGGGTTACAATATGCCCGACAACACCTTGTTGGGTCGGGTTTCATTTTAAGACCCGTGCAGACCTCTACGGCAGATTTCTGTACGTACCTTCAGATTAAATCCTGCAGTCGCCCATGCTGGCATTCATGTGGATGTTACTTTGACACATACCACCTACCTAAAGATCGTTGCAGAACAGGTACACCCCTTCATGGCAATGGTACTCCCTGATGTCAGCGGCCACTTTCAGCAGGATAATGCGCCCTGCCACACAGCAAAAATAGTTCAGGAATGGTTTGAGGAACATTACAAAGAGTTCAAGGTGTTGACTTGGCCTCCAAATTCCCCAGATCTCAATCCGACTGAGCATCTTTGGGATGTGCTGGACCAACAAGTCCGATCCATGGCGGCTCCACCTCGCAACTTACAGCTCTTGAAGGATCTGCTGCTAATGTCTTGGTGCCAGATACCACAGGACACCTTCAGAGGTCTTGTGGAGCCCATGCCTCGACGGGTCAGAGCTGTTTTGGCAGCACGAGGGGGACCTACACAATATTAGGCAGGTGGTTTTAATGTTGTGGCTGATCGATATATATATATATATATATATATATATATATAAATTATGGGAGGCTATATTATTCATAGAGGTCCATACACTACAATATTACTATAGTAAAACCATGGTTAATTTTAACCTTCCTCTCAACTCCCCTACCATCACTGTGACCAAATCACTTCGAGGCAATCAGCCTTTATATTACTTTTTATTTATTATTACAAGTAGTATTAAAAGAGGAAATAATAAGAGTGGAGACAGGAAAAAGTATGGCGAAAAGTGGGAGAAATATGGAATTGAACTCGGATCATCTGCATAAAAGAGTATGTCCACACCGTTGTTTCACTTCACACCACTGCAGCGACACTAGTGCAGCTTGTCTTCAATTTCCACTACTGGAGTGTAAATAGCTGCACGGTGTGGCAGCCAAGTGCTATTTACACCTATTACGAATAGTCACTCCATATTTATTGCTGATTATGCACAATTAAATGTTTAGTTGCATTTTTTAATTTGCATTTAGCATTGTATTTCCATCCAGCACCCTCTCTGAACAGACCAATTGGTCTGTCTCTTTTCATTTCTTTTTCTTAATATGTCATGAGTATTTCATACAAACTAAGCTAAAGCACATTGATCAATGGGAGAAGGTTGAGGGTAGATGAGGTTTCGATGATTTGAGAATGAGAATAATACTTGCAGCGTCATCAGTGTCTGTGTTTGGTTGTAGAGGTCATGAGAATGCTGAGTCACTCTGCGGGCCAGCTTTCATTCTCACCAGCATGCATGCTTTCCTCTAGATTTAATGCAGTCATGCTTTGTAAATTGATCGAAAATCATAAACAATTTCTGTAAAAACCTTTGGGCCAGAAGAACTGTTACTGAATGAGGTTCCTCTATGTTGCTTAATGGGATAGTTCACCTAAATGTCATCATGTACTCACCCTCACACTGTTCCACAGCTGCATGAGTTATGACCTTTTTTCATCTGTGAAAGGCAAGAGGAGAAGTTAGCAGAATGTTGACACAGCTCTTTCTCCTACAATAATAATAAATTAAATAAACTGGCGATTGAGTCTGTCAGTCCTTAACGATTTGCATAACATCTGTTTTTGTGTTCCATGGAAAATAATGGAAAGGTCACAAAGGTTTGGAATAAAATGAGGGTGAGTAAATTACAGAATTAAATGAGGTGGCATAAACTGGGTGTCCCTGTATTCCTTTAAAAACAAACTTTTTAAACACGAACTTTGTCCTGATAGTCATCAGCTGTATTTGGAATAAGATACTGTTACCTAGAGTGTTTACATCACCTAAAGATTTGTATTTCATTTGAAAAGTCTAATTTTAAAGTCTAATACGTTTTAAGATTTTATTTGTACAGTCTTGCAAATAAAGGCATTTATAAAGGGGTTCATTAATGACAAATAAATCATTTACAGATACATTATAAATCATGATATGCAGTTATAACAACATGAATAAAAATGAAGACTTTAATCCAATACTTGCCAAATAGCGAGCCAATTACCTCATGTTATAAATGCTTAATAACACTTATTCAACATTAGTAACCTATGAAAATATACCTTAATGCAAATTGGACAGATGTAAAGCATTAATTAAGGAATTGCCAGCATTAGAGACCTGTACATAAAATTAAGTCTAATAGTCGTCTGCCTTAACTGCTTAGCATTTTCCCAAAAAGATAATGTACTCTAGGAGCAATACAATGGCTTTCATAGCTTTTTTTTCTTCATAATTCTATCTAAGTAAAAAAGTGAAACAACAGAATGAGAAATGCACAGTTTTTCAGGCTCTGTTGAAGATTGCTAATATATCTGAGGTGGAGATAGAGGGTGTGGGCCAAGCTCCTCTCACCACACGCCTGGATAGCAAAATAAAGACACTTGTTAGCAGAAATATACCCTGTAGGAGCTGAGTGGCTGATTATCTCTCCAAAAGAGTGAGTTGGTGTGACAACAAAGACAACTTCCTTAAGGCTGGAATAAAACTGAGTGTGTCCAGTTTTTAGGTTAAGTCTGAGCGTTATCTACCCTATCAATGTAACAACCTTCATTCCTTTGTTCACTTTGCAGACTGTGGACTGTCAAAGAAGATGGGGGATGACAGACCATGAGACACCCAGTGTGGGTGAGCCTCCTACAACATATCCACTCTTCCTTCTTGTCTTTTTGCTCTTCATCATGAGCCTTCTGGGTTTCCTGATCTGTCACTTACTGAAGAAGAAGGGCTACCACTGTGGACTGGAAGATGATGAGGAAGGCTGTGAAGATAAATTGGACACAGAAAAAGATGTCAAGTCATTTTGACATTTGTTCTACTAACATACGCATATGTTTTTATAAAATCAAGTCTAGTAATTTTATTTGCATAGCACTTTCCACAATGCACATTGTTCTAAGCAGCTTCACAGAAAATTATGCTATAATGTCTTGAATGTCTTAGAGTCTTTCATTGAGCAGTTTCATTGAAAAACATCATTGAAAATCATGTTTTACAATTAAATAAAAATCTGTGCTTGTTTCGAACAAAAAAATCATTTACATCAATAAAACAAAAGGTGTTTCAGTACAAAACCCCCAAAAATGAAAAACACATGCAAATTAAAGTTTAGAGATTCTAAATAATAAAAATAGAAAACAATTCTATTTCTGTGTTATTCTGTGGGAAGCTTGTTTGCTTCATTGTGCAGAAAAACTTCAACAAAACAACATCCAAAACAAAATGTAAATTTGATTATTGAAAAGTCCTCCATTAAAAACGTTACTTATGTTTGGGGTCTTATTGACCCCAGATATTAAACAATGAATAAAAGATCTGATTTGTGTACAGTACAGTCCTTCAAGTTGTTTACTTTGATTACTTTTATTGTATTTTTCTACATTACGTTTTTGCTGGGGTCAAATATGGCCCAAACACAAACAACATTACTATACTGAACAACAATTTCTTACTGCATGTCTACTTTAAGGTAAAACAGAGGATAAAGCTTCAATAATATCTGTTTAGAGGGTTTTGATTAGAGGAACATTAAAAAAAAAATTTGTTGATAAATAATTGGTCAATTTTAAAATTATAACACACACATCTTTGGTGTCTATGGGACTCCATATATACAGTATATATATATATATATATATATATATATATATATATATATATATATATATATATATATATAAAACATATAGTCAATATCCACAAAAAAAATGTATATGTCAGTTTCCTGTCCAGTAGTTAGCTACTTTTATGCACTGCATAAGGTTCTTATTTATCCAGAAATACTAATAAATTGATAGCATTTTTAACAACTCTTAATGTGCAATTGTTGCTAATTTGTTTGTAATTGTCCCAGACTGATCTTACTGTAAATTTACCAAGAGTATTTCAAATGTTCTTCTGTAACCAGTCTCTGCTAAATGAAATTCACTGCTCCCAGTGGCTGAAGCGGGAAGTGTTTTTGAAGATATGTGTATGTGTGAGCTCCAGTGTCAGGGTGAAATGCCCACAGAGTACAACTTGCTTTTGGGGGCCCTCTGTGCTATGAAGGTAAATCGGTTGCAAAACTCGAGAGCTTGTAGGTTTGAATTTGAGAACTTGTAATTGTACTTGTATTTGTAAGTTGAAATTTACACTCACTGCAACGATGTGAATACTAGTAAAATAAAAATCTGAAGTTGAATGTTGCAATTTGCACTCACAGACAATAATCAAAAACCTGTGTTTTGAATTCAAAGTTGTAGGCAGTGACAAATGTGTAAAATGAAATTCACATAAATACAACTACAGACACAAACTTGTATTACATATTTACTTTTGTACTTTAAATCACTTTCGCAGTACAACCAAAAACCGGTACTTACAACCTCTCAAATCTGACACTGCAACTTAAAATCTTTATGCCTTGACTTCTGCAACTGCTTTTGCGATAAACTTGTAGCAAAACTCACTTGTGCACTTGTAAACCCAGATGCGAGATGAGAGAGCAGGCGATCGGTGCTGGGTGGGGCCAACAAAGTTATGACCAATCACAAGAGCTGGAACAACTGATGCCGGACCAACCAAAACTGATCATAATATTTACTTGTTGGCTGAATCTATTCTCCCACTTCATCTGAACTGGAGATATTGAAATGTGCATTTTCTGCTGTTTTTAGTATTCAATAATTTCCCTTATTTAGATGTCAATATGTGATTTAAATTAAAAGTAATCTCAAATAATCATGATCAAAGTGAGTCATCGCGGTCAGGCAGTTATGTATTTTAAAAAGTTCTAAATTATATATCTTATTCTTAAGGCGTCAAGGTGTACTTTCTTACTGCTTGATTTTAAGGACTGATCAGCATGGACAGGCTGATAAAACAGTTTAAACATACTTTTAACTAGAACTAAGAAATGAATTACTTTCATGTAAAAGACATTAAAAATTACCTTAGTTTTATTCTGAATGGATAAATATATACGAACAGAGTCTCACTTCAAACAAAAATTGTGTACATTATTATCTTTATTTCACAAGTGGGATTCTTACAGTAATTACAGTACCATTACAATTTATCTAAGCAAGGACAGTATGGCTTATTTAGATTTAACATTTGCTTGCTAAATATTATATTACAATGCAATATTACAGCATTGAAGTAGAAATACGTATAAGGGAAACGACTAACTGATAATAATAATAATAATATAAAGGCATGATTTTTAATCTTCTATAGATAGTCAGCGACTGGATTAATATAGTTATCCATTCATGTGAAAATGAGGAGAATATTTTGGAAAGAAAAACACTCAAGTTGTGTGTTTTACACTTCAAAACAATCAAAAATGTTTCCGTCCAAGCACTTAAGCAACAACATGATACCAGACTTTGTTCAGTTTAAACATTTTAATAAAAAATTAAATAATACAAAAGATAAATAAATGTCAGAAAATGACTGAAATATAGCAGAACGCTGCAATCTGACAATTTAAGGATTTGTCAGCTGTCTCTGTTGTCATCAATAATTCATTAATTTTATCTGGAAAAGATAAAAAATATAGGAACAGTTCTCTGGTGATAATTGAGATTATTTCTTCACTCGTATTTCATGGAAATATGGAAGTCATGGCATATGACAGCTGGCTGGATTGACACATCCAATGTAGTTTTACCAGATACAAACATCCCACAGAAACATTTCTTTAGATAATTTCTCATTGCCATCCTTAGACATTATATGTGTGGTCTGTCGGCGCAGAATTCTGTGTTGATCAACTTGATAAAATCGTCTCATTTGATTTGTTACATTATAAACTCACTCTAAATAATTTAATAGTCAAGTTACTTAACTTATCCTGCCACTGCATCAACCAGCCATTGGACTTGTTGGACTTGCTACAAAAAACGGTGCTGGCGCAGATGCGTGACATAATCGTGTTTTAAGATGATCAGTTCTGATTGGTCCAGCATCAGTTGTTCCAGCTCTAGTGATTGGTCACAACTTCATTGGCCCCGCCCAGCACCAGTAGCCTGCTCTCTCATCTCACATCTGAGTTTACAAGTGCACAAGTGAGTTTTGATACAGGTTTATCACAAAAGTATTTGCAAAAGTCTAGGCGGGAAGATTTGAAGTTGCTGTGTCAGATTTGAGAGGTTGTAACTGCAGATTTGCGGTTGTAATGCGAAAGTGAATTAAAGTACAAAAGTAAATATGTAATAAAAGTTTGTGTCTGTTGTTGTATTAATGTGAATGTCATTTTACACATTTGTGACTATTTGTCTACCACTTTGAATTCAAAACACAGGTTCCCTTACGACTCAGTACACTTGACATTGCATCAGGAAGCTGACGTTATGGGGAGTGTCCTTCTATATGACCTAGTTGAAACCTTTCTATAGTATGGCAATTCTAAAAAAATTATTTTACAAGTATTCACATCATTGCTGTGAGTGTAAATGTCAACTTACGGAAACAAATATTTATTGTACAAGTTCTCAAATTCAAGTCTACATGCTCTCGAGTTTTGCAACAGATTTACCTTCATACCATGGGGGTTCCCTAAAGCAAGTTGTAAAGCAAGTTTTTTCCTTTTTTTTTTTTTTTTGTAAAAGTAATATAAATGTACAAATTTAAATATAGATGTAATGCATTGAAGAGGAATGCATATTTTATTAACTCCACCTCCAAATCCAAATCCCAGCCCCCTAAACCTAACCATCAGTGGAGTAAAATGTAATCTTAGAAGGAAAACAGAACCTCCAAATCATGCCTGTCACTGATTATGTGAACGCAATTACTTCCTGGTTTAGCCTATGTGGGATCAGAACGCATGTCTTTGAGGCTGCTCACCTATCAGTTGTGTCACAGGTAAAGATGAACATAATTAAATTGATGCGAAGATGTCTGATGGGAGATGGTGCTTGTCAGTAACTTGGAATAATTAGGTTGAGAAGAAAAATGGCTGCTGGTACTGTGATTTAATTTTCACGTCATTGTTGGGACGGCATACCGCTGCGTACTGGCTCACTTCGAGGACTGTATATGACTAAATACGCTTTTCCAGGACATATGATTATTTTCCCCATACTGTCAACTGGTCAGTAATGTCTAAAGTGAACGTTAACAGTGGATTTGTGTCAAAATGTCAGACTTGAAGTAACTGTAACCTAATAGACCTGCTGCTGATAAGTCATTTATATTAATCAATATTAAACAACAAATAACAAGTGAACAAATAAACCACAAAATAGTCTCTGAAACACTCACTGCTCTTGGCTGGATAAATGTAGTAGCTTTAAAAAAGTATTAATGGAATATAATCAAACAGTGAAGACCAGTAGCTATAGATTTATGTTACATTAATTTCATTCTGATTGCTTACTTAATACTTGAAAGGCTACTGCTGTTAATTTTTTTATTTTTAAAGCTGTTAAAAAAGCACTGTTTTCTTAATTAGATTTCTTTTTCAATTATTTTTAATTTGTTTCTATTTATTGCTTTTATTTCTTTATTCATTTGTTTCCTTGTTCTTATTTGATTATAAACTGTTGAATTGTCTTTAATAATTACTTGAGAAGTTGAAACGATGCTTACAGAATAAAAAAATAAGTATTATTATTTGTTGTGGACTTGTGGTATCAAAATAGGTATAGAGAACTGGCAAATTTTACTACCGACTATGTATATATTGTGTATGGTAGATATAATAACATTATGAAAATGTAGATCTCATTCCATAGAAGTGTGAGCACCCCTCCCTGCATTACACAGTTTGAGAGATTGTACAAAAAGTAGCAGGAAACTGCAGCACTACAACGAAACATGTAAAAATCATTTAGCAAAAATCTAGGTAGGCCAATATTAACATGAATCTCTGTGACTAGGTTGATTGTAAGTTAAATATTCATTACTCAAAAAGTTCATTTTTACAAAGTTATTAGGAGTTTACTAATTTGATTAATTTCAATCAATTTACTCTTAATTGCTGAATCCAAGTCACATTATCTGATCAAAACTGAAATCAAAGAATGCAAAATAGCTTGATTATTTATGTAGCCATTTAACACAATAGATAATAAACTAACCTCATAAATGATGCAAAGATTTATTTATTTTTATGTGTTTTTATTTTTTATTATATGCTGAGAATAAATGTGGTTTTGCATTTGGCTGGAAATGTATTCTATTGTTGCGTTGCAGTTATAGTTTATCTTCTACAACAACACTTACATGTTTGCTGACTGATGCATTAACTTACAGACTGATGCAACTGATCTCTCCTCCATATCAAATGGTTTCACCTGTTCAGTATGAGCGCTGTTATTGCCTGAGCTTAGCCAATGCTGACTTAGTGCTGTCTGAGATTGATCGCATTCATTGTGAGTTCATGAAAATCTAAATGCTGCGCTCTCAGCTCACAAGGGATCGCACATGGGAGGAATGCAAGGATGGGATATAGAGCACGGAGAGTTCCTCTCCATCTAAAGCGGCTTCGCCTGTCCTGTATGGCCGTGATGATCTGTGCACTGGTGCGCATGATAACGATCATGTTTTGTGGAGATTATGATAAGGGGGATGCTATATATCCCTGATGTTAATCCCTGTCAGGCGCAAGCACTATTTATTGCCTGGGCTGAGATCACACATGACATTTACTTTTTTCTTTTCAATATTTATCTATTTTTTATTCAATTTTAATTATTTTTTAAAAGTCTTGTTGCTGTTTTTTTGTATAGTTGTGTACTGGAAGCTCCTGTCACCAAGACAAATTCCTTGTATGTGTAAGCATACTTGGCAATAAAGCTCATTCTGATTCTGATTCTGATTCTGACACTCGAAACGATTCGCTCTTAGCTTGCTTTCTAGGAAAGCTGACACCGGTTTCCTCTCTACTCCCTATATCTAGGATGATTTGTCACAGGCTTGAGCCTAGCGTCTCTCCTCTTCTCCATCTCAAGCAGCTTCGACTGTTCAATGCGCCTGTGACCATTTGCAGCTCGCATTTCTTCACTTTCTGCAGAAGCGCTTGAATGCAGAACTTAATCCATCCATGCTTAAAGTGTATGTCTCTGTTACAGCGACGGGTCATTGTTTGTGGGTAAACACCCTTTGGTCATGAAGTTCTTGTGAGAAGGGAGACGCCTGAGATCCCCTCTCCCTGCTACCATCCTGGTCTGGGACCTGCCACTTGTACTACATATGCTTACAGATCCACCATTCGATCCGCATGATGCAGTACGTTTTTGCATACTCTCTTTGAAGACCATGCTCTTGCTCGCTTTGGTTTCAGTCAAACGTGTTGGGGACCGTCAGGCCCTGTCGGTTCATGATTCTTGCTTAGAATTCGGACCTGGCTTGTCTAAAGCCATTCTCAAGCCTAGGGAGGGTTTTGTGCCCAAGGTTTAGGACACTTCCTTTAGAACTTAGGTGGTAAACTCATATGCTTTCTCCCCTCCCCGTTTGATTCAGACAAAGCACAGAGACTCTTTATGCATGTGCATTGACCATGAGTCAATTCAGGCTGACAGATCAACTCTTTATCTGCTTTGAAGGCTGTTCATTCCTGGGAAGAGTTCCCATAGCATCAGCTCCTGTTGCAGCATCTCATTCCCTCCTTTTGGGGAACCAAGGTTACAGTCGAGATGTTTTGTAAAGAATTCATAGGCACAAATTATTTTGTTTAAAAAACTTAAAAAAAAAAAAACATTCAGTACACATGTTGTCTGACCTCTGCCTACATCATCTTGGTCATAGGATGGACTTTATTCTCTTGAAATGAAATAAATAGACAAATTAATGCCAACTAAAGCATCATCAGCCAAATAAAACAGACGCTGCATCTTCGTGCACTTCCGCAGTCAATTCGTGATGGACTTCAAAGGCACTAATCTTACAGTTCTTCCAAAATCCTTTAGTATTAAACATTGCCCACCAACATCTACTCACATAAAACAAGACTTGTACTACACATACAGTAGATAACTATTACTGGGATTATATTCATGCTATATAGCCAGAGGGGAACTGGCTCCCCCCAGCTGAGCCTGGTCAAGTCAAGTCAAGTCAAACTTTATTATAAGCCCAAGGGGAAATTTTTGGTGCTGCATAACATTTTTTGTACATATAATACAAATACATTAAAACAGTCATTACATAAAATGACACTAACATCAAAACACAACATTCAAACACCTTACAAGTTTAAAAGCCTTACAGCAGTAGGGATAAAGGAATTGCTATACCAGTTACTTTTAAGTCTAGGCATACTATTACGAATACCAGAAGGAAGCACTACAAATTCATGAAACAGTGGGTGGTTAGGGTCGCCAAGAATGGCTCTGGCTTTCTGTAAAACAAACCGTTCAAAAATGTTTGATAATCCAGTCTGCTTAATGTCTATGACCTTACCACACTGATTAACAATAACATTCAGAGTGTTCTGATGTTTAAAATTTAAATTATCATACCAACAGCAGATAGAAATGCAAAGTACAGATTCGATGAAAGATTTATAATACATGCTTCATAAGAGTCCTACTGATATTAAAAGAAGAGAGCCTCCATAGACAATGTAGCCGCTGCTGGCCTTTCTTGCATAATGCCTCAGCATGCGCATCAAAACTCAACTTGTTGTTAATGATAGATCCAAGGTATTTGTAACTACTAGCCCATTTCAACATTTGACATTTTATGTATGTTGGTTACGGAACAATAGGGCTAGATCTAAAATCAGTTACCACATCTTTAGTCTTTTGTACATTAATTGCAAAAGGGTAGTGTTGGGTTCCAGTCCACCTTAATCGAGTCCGAGTTAAGTTCGAGTCTTTAAACAATCGAGTTAAGTCCGAGTCTTTAAACAATCGAGTCCGAGTTGTGTCCAAATCCAAAAGGGGCAGAGTTGGACTCAAGACCGAGTACATAACAGGCCGAGTCCGAGTCTGAGTCTGAATTAATCTGTTCATGAATCTGAATTAAAATTGTCACTTTTATTTTGAAATTCTTGTTTAGTTCCCTGTTCCTGTTTCCTGTTAATTTTGTAGTTCTTTGTAGTTTCTTTTCATGATTGGTTTTCCCCTGATTGTTTTCCCCAGATTCGTTTCCTTGTTTGCCCATTTGTATTTAAGCCCTTGTTTCCCCTGGTACCTTTGTCAGTCTTCACATGTGTTGTCATGTTCTGTGCCTGGTTACCCGTGTTTTGTTTCATTTTATTCTAAGTACTTTGTTTATCTTTGGTTTCCATTAAAAGCTGCATTTAGATCCTCATTCCTCGCCTGCCTCTTCAAAGAAAGACTGACTAAGGAATGGATCTAGCGGCTGTCAGAATTCTACTCCTTCAACAAGGGGACCGTCCAGTTGAGGATCATGTCTGTGAGTTTTTAGAGCTGGTAAATGAAGTGCACTATCCAGACCTCTCTCTGGTGTTTTTCTTCCAGGCTGGTCTGAATAGTGCACTGAGGGAACTAATGCCTCCGGCTGATACTCACTGGACGCTCGGCGAATATGTGGAGACAGCTCTGGAACTTTGCGGTTCCCATTATACAGTGGATTATGGCGGGAACCCCGGGCCAAAACCTTCATCTTCAGCTCCCTCCTCGACGCCTTCCACGGCCCCTGTCTCGAAGCCTTCCACGGCCCCTGTCTCCAAGTTGTATGATCTGCCACTGATGTCGGTGCGTAGGTCCATGAAGATCCTACCTCAAATTGTCTGCGCCCATGCCTGCCACGGCCAGCGAGCCAGCGCCAACGCCTGCCAACGAGCTAGAAGCCTCGTCCGTCCCAGAGCCTGCGTTGCCAGCCTCGTCCATCAGAGCATGTGTTGCTAGCCTCGTCCGTCCCAGATCCAGCATTGTCAACTTTGGCCATCCGGAGAAGGAGAAGAAAAGTTTCTGTTCCCAAGTATCTTCACCTGCCCACGACCACGGAGGTCGTTCCCGAGTCTCCGCCCATGCCCACGACCACGGAGGTCGTTCCCGAGTCTCCGCCCATGCCCACAACCACGGAGGTCGTTCCCGAGTCTCTTCCCATGTTCATAACCATGGAGGACGTTTCCCATTCATCCAGGACTCTTTGTCTCGAGCCTGCCATGGCTCCGCCTGCCGCGGCTCCGTCCCCCAAGCCTGTCACGACTCCGCCTGCCGCCACCCCCAGAGCCTATTCCTCCAGCGGCTCCGCCCCCAGAGTCTTCTGTGGCTCCATCCCCAGAGTCTTCCATGGCTCCGGCTGCTCCCCCAGAGACTATTCTTCCAGCGGCTCCGGCCGCTCCCCCAGAGACTATTCCTCCTGCGGTTCCGCCCACTCCCCCAGAGACTCCTCCTACAGCGGCTCCGCCGCCTGACCCTGTCTCTGCCCTGCAGCCGCCTCCCAGGCCTCCTGATGCTGTCTCGGCCCTGCGGCTGCCTCCCAGGTCTCCTGGCCATCCGCCTGATCTGCTCTGGTCTCCTGGCCATCCGCCTGATCTGCTCTGGTCTCCTGGCCATCCGCCTGATCTGCTCTGGTCTCCTGGCCATCCGCCTGATCTGCTCTGGTTTCCTTGGTCTCCTGGCCGCCCGCCTGATCTGCTCTGGTCTCCCTGGCCATCCGCCTGATCTGCTCTGGTCTCCCTGGCCATCCGCCTGATCTGCTCTGGTCTCCTTGGTCTCGTGGCCATCTGCCTGATCTGCTCTGGTCTCCCTGGTCTCCTGGCCGCCCGCCTGATCTGCTCTGGTCTACTTGGTCCTCCAAGCCTGCAGCATCGCCCTGGCACTCCATCCCTCCGGCTCCGCCTTGGTTCCAATCCTCCCTGTCTTTGCCTCTGCTCCTCTTGCCCCTTGTGCCCCACTGAACTACTTGTTTTCCCCCACACCCCATGGACAATTATTTTTTTTTTTTTTTTTTTTTTGGAGCATCTGGAATCCGCTCCTTAAAATGGGGGCTCTGTCACATATTCCCTGTGTTTTTGCTTAGACTTATTTTGAAATTCTTATTTAGATCCCCGTTCCTGTTTCCTGTTAATTTTGTAGTCCTTTGTAGTTTCTTCATGATTGTTTTCCCCCTGATTGTTTTCCCCAGGTGTTCCTCATTTCCTTGTTTGCCCATTTGTATTTAAGCCCTTGTTTGCCCTGGTAACTTTGTCAGTCTTCACATGTGTTGTCACGTTCTGTGCCTGGTTTCCTGTATTTTGTTTCATTTTATTCAAAGTACTTTGTTTATCTTTGGTTTCCATTAAAAGCTGCATTTAGATCCTCATTCCTCGTCTGCCTCACAATTGTAACCGTAAACTCAACATCAATATTTTAGGCTTATTTTAAACTTCACAACTAAGAAAAACAGTATGTCAATATAAAACACCTCTGTTGCATTTCATATATGCATTTTATGATTAGTATCCTGCATAAACAGCATATGCTTTAGGTGTATAAAGACAAAACTGTCCTTCAAAACACTTATTGCGTTCTGTTGACATTTTAATTATTTGTTGCTTTTTCTCCTACACCCAAACATAGACTAAAGAAAGTGAAAGCTGTGTTAGTCATTACAACCAAGGTTATGTTTCAAATTTTATTTAGTTTTTATTTCTACTTCATTTTCAATTTGTCAATTCAATTTAGTTTTATTTAAAATTATCTCTATCTAAAGAAATAAATCTATACTGAGATTTCTTTCTGAATCTTTTTTTCTTTATCTGCCGACTGATTTGGGAAAATACAGTACATACAAATGAGTCAACACAGTAGTAATTAGCACTCGCTGAGAAGTTACAACTCACGATTTGACTGCAAATGCTACATCCAAAAACACTGGAAAAGCCACTGATATATTAGGGCCATGTCGTCACAGACATGATTTTCTAGTTAATTTGCAGGAAATCACACAATGCAGGGCAGTTCTGCGTGCTGTTCATGTACCTAAATCCCTGATGCGTCCATGTGGGTCTCGCAGCAGCTGCCGCAGAAGATAAAAAAATAATAATTGATATTTGCTTGAGCGGCAGCCGCGTTGGTCTGTAATCAGTCTGAAATCTTTAAATGCTAACCAAAGAAAATTTCATTGAGCTCTTCTTTAACCACAAAAACATGGAGAATAATAATTTTGATTCATAAATTTAACAAAATTGTCCTTCAAAAGAGGTATAGGCTAAAAAAGGCTTGCATAAGTTACCCGGTGGTTTACAATAAAAATAAAATAAAATAAAATAAACATTTAAAATAAAAACATCATAACCAACTAAATTCATCTTGTAACATGAAGTTTAGCTTCATACACAAACTCTGTCATAGAATAACACATTTATTTTATAGTCTATAATTAAATTTTAAACAAAACATTTCACTGCCCAAAATATCCTAATATTTTATTGTGTATGGTTGAATGTTGTGAATGGTGGACAAATGCTGTAAAAGAATTTATTTTAAGCAGCTCGTCAATGCTTTGAAAATAGTCAGTCAATATTAAATAGGTGCTGTTTATCTGTTTAGAGTTGCTGTCTGCTTTAGCAATAACACTTTTTTCCCTCGACTATTTAAAAAGTTACACAGTTAATTCATCAAACTATTATGGACCAGTTCAAGCTGACAACACTGCGTGGACCACAAGAGACTACAGAAGCCTACAATGTACATACATTATGCCTAAAAAGGCTTAATATCCAATATTATTATACTATTTTTATGTATTTTTATTTCGATATGTTGTTTTTAGTAAACTGGGAGAGACATGATGTGGGTGACTTGACTCATGATTTTCATGAAGTTCATGATTTTAAGTTTTTAACCACGATGAAACCGCAATGTGAGCACCGTCTTGGCTGCACAAATGCCACATGCAATTTTACCAGTTGTCAGGTCCCGTGTCATGTGAAACTGCCTTGTTTATTTTCTATTACATTGGATACATACCCGTCTTTATGTTTTCGTCGCGCCAGCCTCCTTGGTAGTCGATGTTATACAGTAGTCTCTGTAGTAACATTCAAGCGTATTAGTTGACTGATGAGTGTGCCTGTGCATGTGTGTATGTGTGTGTGCATGTGTTTGCTTAAACACCGTGAAACAACTCTGGCTACGTCTATGACATCAGGGGCTAATACAGCTCCATGCAGACAGAGATGTGTTCATTAATTTCTGTTTTGTTATTTATTTATTTTTATTTTTCATTGCATCACAAATATCATGGACTCGGAAAAAAATCCTGAGTCCCAAAGGCTCAAGTCTGAGTCAAGTCCGAGTAAAAATTCATCTGAGTCCGTGACAAGTCCAAGTCCATTAAAAATTGGACTCGTGACTCGGACTAGAGCCCAAGTCCAAACTCAAGTACCCCAACTCAACAAAAAGGCATTGTCACACCATCCCATAAAATCATTCACCAATGGACCATGAGATGTCTCATCCTTATTCAACAAAATAACCACAACAGTGTCATCTGCAAATTTTAAAATAAAACTATATGTGTATTTTCTTACACAGTCATTAGTATACAAAATGTAGAGCAAGGGTGAAAGAACACATCCTTGAGGTGAACCCATTGACGTTGTAAGAATGTCTGAAAAAGTGTTGTTTACCCTGACTCTCATGTTCTATCAGTTAAAAAGTCTAATAGCCACCCCACTATCTTAAACTCCACTCCTTATTTGTCCATTGTCACATTCCTTATTGCATTCACTTCAGTGGTAAAATCCTCCACAACAAATCTAGTATTAAATATATTCAGTTCTTGTGCCAGTTGTTTGTCGGATTGATAACCAACCAGTTTTACTGGGGCATTACTCCTACTCTTAGATCCTCCCAAAGTTATTTATCTCTATAACCTGTCATATGTGTAAAATGTGTAAACCGTAAATCACTGTAAGGGAGAAATGTGTGACACTGAGTGAATTACTTGCGTGTAACAATGAGCAAGAAGGAAGAAGAACTTTTCTGTGAAAAGTGTTTTGAAAGTAACATAAAAGTAAAGTCATTAGTAATGTGATACATTTTCTATGTCTGTGGAATAAGTCATCTGAATTAATTAGTAATTAATTAATTATTTAAGTCATTAGTAATTTGTATTTGATTACTTTTTAAGTAACTTGCCCAACACTGATTGTTTGTAAATCAAGTCAGTTTTGTGTATAGCACTCTTTTTGATACATATTGTTTTAAAGCAGCTTACAGAAAATCATGCTTAATGGGATAGTTCACCTTCACCCAAAAATTGTCTCATCATTTACTCACCCTCATGCCATCCCAGATTGTAACGTTTGACATAACGTTAGGAAGGAAGTAACGAGAGCTGGATCTAAGTGCGGCTAAGAAGAGTTTAATGAAGTGAAGTAAACAGAGTACAAAATAACGGGGTAAACATAGGAACAAAAGAAACATCCACAATGGGAAAACACAGGAACAAAGGAAACATTCACAAAGGGCACTGGTCATACACAGGAGGTCAAAACACATAACAACTGACAATGAACAAGCAAACAATAAGGCATTATATACACAAAGACTAATGAGTTAATGAAACAGGTGAGGACAATCAAGGACAGCTGGCAGTGATGAGGGCTGGGAATTATGGGAAATGTAGTCTGGGAGGAACAGATGACAGGGGAGAAAAACAAGGCAAACAACAGTGAATCATGACAGAACCCCCCCCCCAATGGGTGGCTCCTGAAGCCCAAGGAAGGCTGGTCAGGGAGGCGGGGCCAAGATGGAGCCGGAGACCAAGGATAACAGAGCAGAACAGGCGGAAGGCTGGGAGACCAGAGCAGATTGGGTGGACGGCCAAGAGACCAAGGAGACCAGTGCAGATCAGGTGGGCAGCCATGAGACCAGGGAGACCAGAGCAGATTGGGTGGAAGACCGAGAGGCCAAGGAGACCAGAGCAGATCAGGCAGATGGCAAGGAGACCAAGGAGACCAGAGCAGATCAGGCAGATGGCCAGGAGACCAAGGAGACCAGAGCAGATAGGGTGGACGGCCGAGAGACCAAGGAGACCAGTGCAGATCAGGCGGACAGCCATGAGACCAGGGAGACCAGAGCAGATCAGGTGGACGGTCAGGAGACCCAGAAGACCAGAGCAGATCAGGTGGATGGCCAGGAGACCAAGGAGACCAGAGCAGATCAGGCGAATGGTCAGGTGACCCAGAAGACCAGAGCAGACAGGCGGATGGCCAGGAGGCTCAGAAGACCAGAGCAGATCAGGCGGACGACCAGGAGACCAAGGAGACCAGAGCAGATCAGGCAAATGGTCAGGAGACCCAGAAGACCAGAGCAGATCAGGTGGGTGGCCAGAAGACCCAGGAGACCAGAGTATATCGGGCGGACGGCCAGGATACCCAGAAGACCAGAGCAGATCAGGCGGATGGCCAGGAGACTCAGAAGACCAGAGCAGATCAGGTGGACGGCCAGAAGACCCAGGAGACCAGAGTATATCAGGCGGACGGCCAGGATACCTAGAAGACCAGAGCAGATCAGGCGGATGGCCAGGAGACTCAGAAGACCAGAGCGGATCAGGTGGATGACCAGGAGACCCAGAAGACCATCTCAGGGTAGGGACTGGATCAGGAGGCCTGTTTGGTGGCCACAGGGCTGAAACAGGATCAGGAGGCCTGGGTGGTGACCACAGGGTTGAGATAGGGTCAGGAGGCCTGAGAGGCGGCCACAGACTAGAGACAAGAGCCATGGCAGGCTCGAAGGGTGAAGACGTGGAAGGCGGAGCCTTGGGAGGCTCGAGGGGCAGAGCCGTGGAAGGTGGAGCCATGGGAGGCTCGAGGGGTGGAGTCGTAGAAGGCGGAGCCATGGGAGGCTCAAGGGGAGGAGCCGTGGAAGGCGGAGATGTGGGAGGCTCGAGGGGCGAAGCCGTGGGAGGCTCGAGGGGTGAAGCCGTGGGAGGCGGAGCCATGGGAGGCTTGAGGGGTGAAGCCGTAGAAGGCAGAGCCATGGCCGGCTCGAGGCTAAGAATCCAGGATGACTGGGAAATGACCTCAGTGGTCATGCACATTAGCAGAGTCTCGGGAGTGACCTCTGTGTTCGTGAGCATAGACAGAGACTCGGAGATGATCTCTGTGGTTGTAAACATGGACAGAGACTTGAAACCGACCTCCATGGTCGTGTACATTGGCAGAGACTCGGAGACGACCTCTGTGGTCATGTACATGGGCAGAGACTTGGAAACGGAAGCCTTTCTCCTCCTCCTCCTCCGGGAGGCTGACATAGGTAACGTGGGCTCTGGGACGAACGAGGCTGGCAACGCTGGCAATGCTGGCTCTGGGACAATGAGGCTGGCAATGCTGGCTCTGGGACGGACGAGGCTGGCAATGCTGGCTCTGGGACGGACGAGGCTGGCAACAGAGTCTCGGAAGCGACCTCTGTGGTCGTGGGCATGGACTGAGACTCGGGTACGACCTCTGTGGTCATGGGCAGAGGCAGAGACTCAGAGATCAGCTCTGTGGTCGTGAACATGGACAGAGACTTGGAACCGACCTCCATGGTTGTGTACAAGGGCAGAGACTCAGAGACGACCTCTGTGGTCGTGAACATAGACAGAGACTTGGAAACGACCTCCGTGGTTGTGTACATGGGCAGAGGCTTGGAGACGACCTCTGTGGTCGTGTACATGGGCAGAGACTTGGAGACGACCTCTGTGGTCATGTACATGGGCAGAGACTTGGAAACGGAAGCCTTTCTCCTCCTCCTCCTCCTCCTCCTCCAGGAGGCCGACATAGGTAACGTGGGCTCTGGGACGAACAAGGCTGGCAACGCTGGCTCTGGGATGGACGAGGCTGGCAACGCTGGCTCTGGGATGGACGAGGCTGGCAACGCTGGCTCTGGGACGGACGAAGCTTCCAGCTCGTTGGCCGTGGCAGGCGTGGGCATCGGCTCGTTGGCTGTGGCAGTCAAGGGCACTGACAATTTGTGGGGAAGGGTCTCCGTGGCCCTACGCACCGATATCAGTGGCGGATAATTCAACTTGGAGATAAGGGCCGTGAAGGGCTTCGAGACAGGGGCCACGGAATGCTTGGAGCAATGAGTCGCAGAAGGCTGGACTGTGACATGGCTTGGAGCCAACTCAGACGTGGATGTGACGGTGTAGAGCATACTCAGATTTGACTGTGACATGGCATGGAGCAGACTCAGACGTGGCTGTGACATGGCGTGGAGCAGACTCAGATGTGGCTGTGACATGGCGTGGAGCAGAATCAGACGTGGCTGTGACATGGCGTGGTGCAGAATCAGATGTGGCTGTGACATGGCATGGAGCAGACTCAGAAGTGGTTGATTCGGAAGCTAGAACCGGGATTGAGAGAGGAGGATCCTCTGTAGCGAGTGTGTCGAGTATTAGCCTCACATATTCCTCCCACGTGTAAACTCCGGAGTCTGGCAATTCCCTCCACTGGCGTGTAGTGAGTCCAATCTTGTAAATGGATTTGAGAGTGGCATCATCAAATCCAATGTGGACAGCAATGGTGGAAAACTCCCTTATAGACAAGTCCGCCTGGCTTAGTTCAATGAAGAAAGCCGCTAGATCCATTTTGCAGTCAGTTGTTCTGTAATGTTTGACATAATGTTAGGAAGGAAGTAACAAGAGCTGGATCTAAGTGCTGCTAAGAAGAGTTTAATGAAGTGAAGTAAACAAAGTACAAAATAATGGGGTAAACACAGGAACAAAAGAAACTTCCACAATGGGAAAACACAGGAACAAAGGAAACATTCATGAAGGGCACTGGTCATACACAGGAGGTCAAAACATATAACAACTGACAAAGAACAAGCAAACAACAGGGCATTATATACACAAAGACTAATGAGTTAATGAAACACAGGTGAGGACAATCAAGGACAACTGGCAGTGATGAGGGCTAGGAATTATGGGAAATGTAGTCCGGGAGGAACAAATGACAGGGGAGAAACACAAGGCAAACAACAGTGAATCATAACACAGATGTTTATGACTTTCTTTCTTCAGCAGAACACAAATTAAGATTTTAAGAATACGTCAGCTCTGTTGGTCCATATAATGCAAGTTAATGGTGACCAGAATCTGAAGGTCCAAACATCATATAAAGGCAGAATAAAAATAATCCATAAGACTCCAGCGGTGTAATCAATGTCTTCTGAAGCGATCCATTTGCAATGGCAAGATAAGTGAAAGAGGAGCTATTTTTTTATCTGTTCTCACCCAAAACCAACAAGATCGATTCAGAAGACATTGATTAAACCACTGGAGTCTTATGGATTACTTTTATGATGCCTTGATGTGATGTTTGGACCTTCAGAGTTCTGGCCACCATTCACTTGAATTGTCTGGACATACAGAGCAGAGATATTCTTCTTAAAATCTTAATTTGTGTTCTGCAGAAGAAAAAAGTCATACACATCTAGGATGTCATGAGGGCAAGGAAATTATAAGATAATTTTTTTATTTTTAGGTAAACTACACCTTTAGTATCTTAAATGTCTTTAATGTCTTATTTGCAATGCCTACACATTACAGCTATGTTAAACTTCAGCATTATGCTTTCCTAAATTCACAGATTTTGTGTCACCAACATGGAGAAGAAGAACAGCCTTCAAGGTTTGATCAGTCTGCTTGCCCCTAAACCGGTAGACACATCGAATGACACCACACTGTCAGACAGCAGGACAGGTTTCAAAGATATATAAAAAAAGTTTCAGGAAGAATACAACATACGCAACATGTTCAAAGACACTGGAGAATCGAACAGTAAGGTCCCAAATGCAGGCAAATGCAAGAAAAGTGTCATGCTGCTCAGCTTCTATAAGGGCAGCAGTCCAGTGGGGACCAAAGAAATGGCTGAAGAGGACAAGGAAGGGCCAAGCACTGCTGAACACCTCTCAGTCTCTCTAGAAGAGTGCTTGAACTCTGTCGCTGTCTCTCCCATTGACACTGAAAGAGTTTAAATGTGAATTCAAATAAAGGTTCTGTCAATAAATTGGAGGAGACCAGTCCAGAGAAGGAAAGGGCTCACAAAGTGACTAAATAAGTACGAAAACTACAGGTAATGTTTGTGACGGCTCTAGTTTTTCTGTGGTACGAACGGAGGAAGAGACTACCGTCACATCTGCAGCCACTACTGAACATAGAGGACATGACACGGCACAAAACAATGATAAAAAGACTGGCAAAGTTAGTCAGGAGAGTAAAGACAATCAGCAGGTTTGATTACAGCTTCATTGCCCAACAAGCATAGAGTTATAGACCATTGATATGGTCAGACAATTGTTCATTGAGAATGAGACTCAAATGTAAAGCTTGTAAGTTTCCACAAGACTGCTTCTTAATATACATTGCATACAGTATATGGGTGTTTCTTCAACTTCAGAGACTTTTAGCACTGTAGATTTCTAGTAATTTTTTACTGAAAGTCAAGAAAATTTCCACCACAGTGTCATTTCCAGCACATCTTAAATTCTATATTGTGCTTAATATAATTCTCTGCTGGAAATGACATTTTTTAAATAAAATGTCTGACTCCTTTGTGCAGCTAAGAATAATTTCATAGCACAAATACAGCTTGATTAGTAATGACACCCAAGAAAAATATTCTGCTTTTTGTTTTCCTTAAACATCACATATCTCATATTCATCTCAAGTATGCTCTTCACTGACACTTTTGTTGACTTGTTTAACAAGTACACTAACTTAAAAAAAAAAAAAAAAGATATTACGTGCAAAATTGTTTGGTGTGGTGGAAATGCCGGCACAATGGTAGAACAGTCGTAAATTTAGCAAATTCCACAGAAATAATTTTCACTCAATAATTATTAAAATAGTTTTAAACATGTAATAATTAGCATTTTTAAAAAGGATTTTCATAGTTTCATATTGAATGTCTAGATCTGGGACAAGACTAAAAGAGAAAAGGTCTGCTTCTGGGGGGTGGGGGTATGGTATATCTTGATGGGAAAAGAGGAATGTCTTGATGGGAGAGCAAGAACGAGATGCAATCGAGAGGATCCGGTGTCCAGCTGCGGAGGGTGGCAGGGAGATGTCACTGACCACTGCCCCACCACCAGGAGATGTTCCAGAGATTAATGGGGCAAAACATCCATTATCGGTGGCTCCCAGCTGATGACCCCGTAGGTGAACAACTAAAGGAAAGGGCGAAGGTGCGGCAGGCAGTAATGCCCAGCAGGTTTAGATATTTACCTGTGCATCTGAATAATAAAAACCTCATACCTGTATAACAAAAAGAAAAAAAGTTGAAATCTTTTTGAAAATCAACCCCTGGGACATGAAACTGCCTGAAGTTGAAGAAACACCCTTTTACAGTGGGATTAAAAAATAAAAATATAAAAAAAAATAATAATAATAATAATAATAATAATAATAATTATATATATATATATATATATATATATATATATATATATATATATATATATATACAGTACAAAAGTGAAAGTACCCACCTACAGTTAGGTCCATATGTATTTGGACATTGGCATGATTTCTGTCCAGGACATTGAATCTGAAATTAAATAATGACTATGGACATCAAGTGCAAACTCTCATCTTAAATTTGTGGGTATTTTCAGATATATCAAGTGAATCATGTAGTAATTATAGCCATTTGACAGACTGACAATTTCAGAGGACCAAAAGTTACTGCACAAGTTCCTATAAACCTAAATAAAATAATCATGTTTAGTACTTGGTTGCAGTTTCTTTGAATTTGATGACCAAATCTTACCCTCATACTAAAGCAGAAAGTCTGCATTTTAAACTCCTAATCATTGTATCATTTCAAATCCAATGTGCTGAAGGACAGAGCCAAAATTTTGTCATTGTCCAAATACATTGACCAATCTGTATAAATCAATTACACCTGTAGGCTAGCCCAACACCTAAACTTCTCCTTCCTACAATTACAATGGTTCGGACATTGTGGAAATGGGGTGTGTTCCCCACCATCAGGAATCAGGGGTTAACCCCTGGCAACATTTCAGCAGTTCCCTCTACTCATGACCACTGCTAGGCAACACCATGCCTGGTGACAAGCAATCTCCCTAATAACAAAAGTAACAACACAGAAAATATTCATTATCAGTGGTATAAACTCATCAGGGGGCCAGGGGCATGGTCCCCTGGGAAGAAACATTTTTAAATATCAGCTTTAAATGGTGGATTTTCAGTCACTTTTAGCATGAGGATATCGGGAAAAACTCACCCTAGAATTAATGTATGGCAGGGAGGGATTAATTGGCACCCCTTCTCTGGAAACTGAAGTAGTATTCATAACATCTAACTTTTATAGATCGATCTGCCTTGCTTTGGAGAAATTAACATATGTGGTCATAGGGAAATTAAATAAATTCAGTCAAATATGGGACACTTTTATGCAATTCCTGGAAAGTGATTAGGCTGAAATTAATGAGTGAAATTTATCAATAAAATGACTATAAAACCTTATTGCTTTTTGGATCATTTGTAGATAACTGGCTTGCTAAGTCATCAAAGTCAGTCTCCCATGGTTTCACATGTCAGCTCTTCAACAGAAAATATGTAAAGTAATTTGCTATCTGCAGTTATACTTTCTTTTTTACTATGATCATCCACATTTATGCTGCTGATCTTATCACCCATCACTGATGCACCGTCTAATGCTTTAAAATGTAAAAAAAAATAAAATAATAAAATGCAGTCATTTCATCAACTTACCAGCGAGTGTGCTTGAGAAACACTGAAATGAATGGGGTTCAGTGCTAGAACTATTCAGTGTTTGGAACTTTCGGTTGCCCCATGACACACATCACTTCCTCATTCTCTGATTACAACAGAAGTCTATGGCTGTGTCTCGTTTGGAAGGCTGCATCCTCCAGAGGTCGCATTTGTTGGCCGCATGCGTCATCGAGGCTGTCTCGTATCAGAAAAGCGAGTAGGACACTTCGAATGCAGCCTTCAAATGCGACCTTCTTTCATGGGAATTTGGAGGATGCATGAGGTGTATCCTTCGTGGGCACTCACAACCCACAATTCTTTGCTTCAACGGAAATGTCTAAAAAAATTGATGCCAATTTCTATATACCCAATTATATATTTGCTCTTTGAGGTAAACATGGCAAAGAAGTCAAAATCCTCAGACTCTGGAGACACTTACGTGTTCAAGCTGAGGCCTCTGATGGGCCTGAGAGCCGGGGACTCGATTTGGAAAGCACGTCGGGGATGAAATCCAGCATCAACTGTCCAACATCTCGGTGATGCTGATGAAAGTTGTTGCTGACTTGGAGGATCTCGCTGAAATACGTCGATCGATTACGGCGATGGAAACAAAATTCTCTGAGTTGGTCTCGAGAGTGTCATATGTTGAGAAACAAATCGATTATCTGGAATCTTCGGAAATCCGCTAATCCACCTGCATCCAAAACAGACTTGGAATGCATTCTGGAAAAACTGGAATTTCTCGAAAATATGAGCCGAAGGAATAACATACAAATTGTTGGAATTCCTGAGCGTGAAGAAGGCAGAGATATGGTGAAACTCCTGGACGAGCTCTTCCCGAGTCTGCTCGACATAACAGACCATAAACTGGAAATTGAGCAAGCTCACAGAGTCCCTGCTCGCAGATCTGCTGAGGGAGACAGGCCCCGATCAATTCTGGCCAAATTTCTGAGATCATCCGATAAAGATCTTGTGTTGCACCAGGCGAGGAGCAAAGGAAAGCTTTCTTGGAAGAATCACAATATTTTATTGATCCTGGACTTTGCGAATTTGACAAGAGAGAAACGCGATCCATTCAAGGAATGCAAGAAACTGTTAGATCAACGGAAGATCGCTTTTGCATTGATGTTTCCGGCCAAACTGAGAATAGAAACGAAGGATGGCCGCAAAGTATTTACATGTCCAAACCAGGCACTCTCATTCATAAATACATTGGAGTGAGTAAGCCATTTGAAGTTTCTTATATTAGTGGACTGACTCGCTGTTCAGTGACTCCATTATCTGAGGAAGCTGGGCACCATTTTTGTTTCTTTTTGCGTTGGCTCCGCCTAGCGGCTGGAGTTTGTTTTGTGGAATGACACTTCCTTCAAGAAACTTTTGCACTGACAGAAGATCGTTTTTACACTGAAATTCCCGGCCAGATTGAGAATGAACACTATGGATGACCGCAAAATATCTACATGCTCACATAAAGGACGTCTTTTATAAAGTTGATGGGCTGAGTGGACATGGTGTATTTTTAAAAAAAAAAATTCTCTGCCTCCGAGGAACCAGGATGCCCGTTTCGTTTCTTTTTGTGCTGGTTCTGCCTAGTGGCTAGAGCTTGTTTTGTGGAATAACACTCCTTCGGGTCAGTTGTAGTTGAATCTGTTCGTTCTTTGTGCTTATGCCTCCTGTTGGCTGGAGTTTGTTTTTGTGGAGTATTTTTAAGGGATATTAGAAGGATTACGTCATCTGCCTTACTCATAAACAGCCAGCTCACTGAACACTTGTAACACTTGCTTGTCTGTCCGAGGAAACTGAACGGTTTTATATCAGTTGGAGTTTGTTTTGTAGAGGAACACACCTTCAAGACAGTTCTGTGAATGAATCTACATGTTCTTTTTGTTTATTCTGCCTGATGGCTGTTGTTTGTTTTACAAAGTATTTTCTGTTATGTAATTTTGCCTCACAAAATTTGTGCAGAAGCACCGGACTTGAGCAATCCGATGGCAAAGTTGTCACGGGGGCTCTCGCATGCGCACATGGACTTTTTGAGTTTAGAGGGATTGATGCCAGTTGGCGCTGTCGTGCGTGGGGTTAATGTGCACGTTTTTCTTTTTTTCTGTTTGTTTTGTTCGGGGGGGAAGTTCAGGGTTTGATTGTTGCACTAATGGGAATATGGTCTGTATAATCTTGTTTTTGACACACAATAAAAAAAAATTATTATATCAAAATGTCAAACGTTAGTATAAGTGGGTTATCTCTCTCCACATGGAATGTGAATGGGTTGGGGCACCCCATAAAAAGAAGGAAGGTTATTTCTTTTCTTAAGCGTAAGAAATATGATATAGTGTTTCTTCAAGAGACACATCTCTCCCCGCAGGAAGCTGAAAAATTTGGGAAGATATGGGGAGGACATGTTTTCTTTAGTGCTGGCTCAAGTAAGAGCAGGGGAGTCATTACATTGATAAATAAACATCTACAATTCAAATGTCTCAAACAGATTAAAGATAAATCAGGAAGAGTCATTATTGTTTTAGGAGAAATTCAGGGGCAAAGGTTGATTTTGGCTAATATTTATGCACCTAACACTGATGATCAGGGCTTTTTTATAGATCTTGAGGGGATGTTGCAGGCTGCTGGCACCCTACATGATATAATATTGGGAGGAGACTTTAATCTTTTGATGGACTCAGTCCTTGACCATAATGAAGCAAAAGTGTGTAAGCCCCCTAGAGCAACATTGACGCTTCACAGGTTGTGTAAAAATCTTGGTCTTGCAGATATTTGGAGACTTTTGAACCCATCTGGTAGGGACTATACATTCTTTTCATCAGTCCGTAAGATTTATTCTAGAGTAGGTTTCTTTTTGATATCTAAGTCCCTCATATCATCTGTTGTTGATTGCTCAATTGGAAACATTTTAGTCTCAGATCACGCCCTGGTGAGTTTAGAGGTGTTGCCACATATGGAGAAAAAGAAATCATATAGTTGGCACTTTAATGTATCCCTTTTGCAAAATCCTGATGTCCAACAAATGTTAAAGACTGAAATCAGTGTTTATATGGTGACCAACTGGTCCTCAATATCCTCTGTGGGTGTAGCCTGGGAGGCACTTAAGGCAGTTCTTAGGGGTCGGATCATACAATATGCCTCATTTACCAAAAAATCCAAAGCACGAGAACTTGTGGAGTATATTAACAGTGCCGAAGCAGAGCTGAAGCGCAGAATGTCATCTGATGGCCTCAGAGAATTGACTCGATTAAAATACAGATATAATACTATTTTGTCACAGAAAGTGGAGTTTTGGTTATTCAGGGCAAGACAGTCATACTTTAAGTTGGGGAACAAAGCAGGGAAGCTTTTGGCTAGATATACTGTATAAAGCAGAGAGAGTCTTTTTTTTACCATTCCCTCATTAAAATCTGCTGGTGGTGAAATATTTACCTCG
Source organism: Myxocyprinus asiaticus (assembly GCF_019703515.2). Lineage (NCBI taxonomy): Eukaryota > Metazoa > Chordata > Actinopteri > Cypriniformes > Catostomidae > Myxocyprinus > Myxocyprinus asiaticus. Next base: position 3,204,195 of record NC_059370.1, on the reverse strand, counting down.
GCCATTGATATTAATAATGCCTTTAAAGAATTCTTGATCTCTATAGTTCCACGTCTTCATCTACTGACGAAGATATTAGAAAATTTGTGGAACCATTATAACTCCCTAAATTGATGACTGAGCAAAAACATCCTCTGGATTCTGAGATAACCTTGGAGGAACTTGAAGAGGTAATTAAAGCCTTACCTACAGGCAAGGCTCCGGGGCCAGATGGTTTTGCCACTAAATATTTTAGATCTTATACTATAGAATTGGCTCCACTTTTGCTAGAAGTTTACAGGGAATCATTAAAGAACGGAAAGCTTCCACCAACCATGACACAAGCCCGGATCAGTCTGATTCTTAAAAAGGACAAAGATCCAAATGAGTGTAAAAGTTACCGTCCAATTTCCCTGATCCAGCTAGATGTAAACATTTTGTCAAAAATGTTGGCTAACCAGTTAAGTAAAGTTATGACATCTCTTATACATATAGATCAGGTGGGGTTTATTCGGGGCCGTAGCTCTTCTGATAACATTAGGTGTTTCATCAATATCATGTGGTCAGTAGCGAATGATCAGACTCTGGTCGCTGCCATCTCACTTGACGCCAAAAAGGAGTTTGATATGGTAGAATGGGATTATCTTTTTAAGATTTTGAAAATATATGGGTTCGGGAGTACATTTATTTGTTGGATTAAATTACTTTATAGACACCCTGTAGCAGCGGAACAAACAAATGGATTAATTTCAGATTATTTTACTCTGAATAGGGGCACCCGGCAGGGTTGCCCTCTTTACCCATTATTGTTCTGTCTTGCCCTGGAACCATTAACAGCTGCGATAAGAAAAGGGGATGATTTTCCAGGGGTGATGGTGGGAGGTATAGCACATAAGCTTCTGCTTTACGCAGATGATATTTTATTATTTGTCTCTGACCCCACTAGGTCTATGCCTTGCCTCCACAGAATTATTAATTCCTTTTCCAAGCTCTCAGGATACAAAGTCAATTGGTCTAAATCTGAAGCTTTGGCTCTGACAGCATACTGCCCGATAACGGCTTTTCAGCCAGGTGCTTTCCAGTGGCCCAAACAGGGCATTAAGTATTTGTGTATTTTATTCCCAGCAAATTTGTCTGACTTAGTTAAAGATAATTTTGACTCATTAATAAAAAGGTTTGCGAGCGATGTGGACAGGTGGGCTTCATTACATTTATCTATGATTGGGAAGGTTAATGTTATTAAAATGAATTGTATTCCAAAATTCAACTACCTGCTACAATATCTCCCTGTAGATGTCCCACTCTCTTATTTCAAGCAATTTGATAGCATAGCGAAGTCCTTTATTTGGAATGGTGAGTGTCCAAGACTACATTTCAACAAATTACATAGTCCGATTGACAAAGGTGGGCTAGGCCTACCCAAGATTTTGTTTTATTATTATGCGTTTGGTCTCAGACATATGGCTCATTGGTCGCTTCCACCTGAAAGAGCCCCTCCCTGGTTTTCTATTGAACAGGAAGTTCTTGCCCCTATTTTGCCGCAGCAAAGCCTTTCTATCAAACTAACCGGAGAAGTTAGATCACACCCGGTTATTTCACATTTGCATGTGATTTGAACAAGAGTGGCCAGAATATTTAATACGGATATTTATTTAAATGTTGCCTCAAGCATATGGCTGAACCCCAAATTATGTATCAACAAGTCCCCTTTCTGCTGGTCAGAGTGGATTGTGAGGGGGGTTACTACACTCGGTGACCTGTACGAGAGTGGAGTACTGAGATCTTTTGAGAACATCATTTTGGGATTCACAGATCTCAGTTTTATAGGTATTTACAGCTGCACCACATGCTCTGTATTGTTTTTGGGAGTAGCACACCCCCCCCCCCCTTTTGGAAAAGGTCATGAGACATCAGTGTATTACTCCCTGCTAATTCAGAGTCTGGGGATGAAGCTTTATCTTCTATAAAGAGATTATGGGAGAAAGATTTGAATTTGGTATTGGAGGATGGAGTGTGGCTAAGATTCTGAAAAATGTCTTATGCAATTTAAAATTTTATTGGACCCCCTCTAGATTATATAGGCTTGGTCTTAAAGACACACCCACCTGCTGGCGATGCCAATCAGAAGTTGGAGGCACTACCCATGTTTTTTGGGGGTGTGTTACAAGATTTTTGGTTAAAGGTTCGGAATTATTTGTGTGACGTTTTGAACGTTTTGCTCTGTCCCAGACTCTGTATTTTGGGTGATGGGGTGGTCATGAATTTGAGGGATAATCACATTAAAAATTGGGTTCTGACCAGTCTCATGATCGGCAGGCAAATAATTTTAAGGGGTTGGAAGTCAAATGGAGCACCCTCTTTTTCGGAGTGGTGTAAGGGAAATGGGGAGGGTATCTGCATTTGAGGAAGTGGTAAGAAGAAGGCTAGGGTTTAGGGACTTATTTGATAAAAAATGGGGCAAATATTTAGTTTTTTTGGGGGACTCTCGGAGAGGGGATGTGGAGAGTGTAGTTTAGTTTTATCATGTATGTTTATTATTATTATTATTATTTTGTTTTGGGTTGTGTGTGTGTGTTATTATGTGGGACCATGGGGGTGTTCGTTGGGGGTCAGGGTGGGATTGTATTTGTGGGGTTTAAATGTAAAATGTTGATTCTTTGTATATGTGTTGAGTTTTTCTCTGTCATGTGCATATGAATCAATAAAAATGTTAATTACAAAAAAAGAACTATAAGAAACGGGCTGTTTGTAGTCCAGCCATTTCTTCCGTAAAGGATCTGCGTCACCATGTAACACATTTGCATAATGCCCGGCTAAAGGCTACTTTGGCCCACCCTCAAACAAACGTAGTTATAGCCGAGGCCAGGATGAGTTGGGTTAGTGTTGTCGCCATGTCGAGAATATGCTGTTTTCTTCACTGCGAAAGCAAAACCTCTTTGTTTGGACTTCCATAGGCAGATGAATTGAAGTTTCAGTGGTTAAATTTTATTTTGACCACTATTCCTCAGCATTACAACCACAACCAATGCCGGATATTCAAGACGGTTACTCCTGAAAGACGGTGCATTTCCCACTTTGTTGGGACAATCTGGCACTTCAGGATAACAACCTGTAAGTAGGCTTGATTATTTGTGGATTTATCTGCTACCGAGATTTCAAATGTGGAGTTTTGTGTTGTAGCTACGGTGTACACCCAGTGCACAGCTGTAGGCCTCTGCTAACTTGCTAGCTAATGTTATTGTGTTGAAATAGATTTCCTAATCAGCTGCGGGTCCACTTTTACCTACAACTGTGTATAATTATGCAGATTGTTTGTCGTTCTTACTATCATGAATAGTGATCAAGTGTAGAGATGGATTTATTTTTACAAACGGTCATATTACATCTGCAATCCACCGTAGTGCTCGGCTAACTTGCTATGTAATGTTATTGTTTTGGTAAGGGTTTACTATTCAGCTGTGGGCCGGTTTTTACCTAAAACTGTGTAACAAAATGGTCGATCTCAAGAGTCTTATATAATTATATAATTACAAGCTGTAATGTTACAGCTGCTATCGGTAGTACGTCTATCTTGCTCACTAACTCTCTAATACCCCCAGTAATGTCCAACCGGGAGTAAGCCTCTGTTCTCCGTTCATATCTCAGGTGAAAAAAGTTCTGCTACACCCATTCCAGCAAAAGATGACTAACTTCGGTGCACTATGCGTCTTTTACTTGAAGCTTTGTTAGATTCACAATAATCAACAGTGTAGGCCTACTTGTAAGAAAGCAACAAAATTAAAACTTACCACTGTGAAACATCCTGCTCAAGCCGTGCTTGCAAAGGTGGTTCGGGTCGATCAGCTTGTTCTTCCAAACTTTCATTATTTCATTCATTATCGGACTCTGGCTAGAGCTGGTATGGCAAAAACGGATGCCATGGTTACCACAGTTACAATAGTGTTTACAGAGCAGCTCATGAAGCCTCGGGAGCTTAAACTCGGTTATGGTAAGGTCCGTTACATTTCTGACACACGCTCTATGTGGTTGACCAATAGGTTGACCGGAAGGGGGGGCTTTAAAGGGACAGGAAGTAAATCAGAGCGTTTCGGCCAGATTATGAAGAGCGGGGAAAAGAAATGTACGGTATGATAAAAATAATGTGTTTTTTGAAGATTAAAACATGTAAACCTATTCTAGTAGACCCCCAAAATAAAATTATGAACCTGTAAATTAGCATAATATAGGCTCTTTAAATTGAAAAAGAGGAAGGAAGAAGAAATACAGAAGTAGGCATTAAGACTGACGTGCCTACCTGAAAAAAATAGTGCTGGAGGAGGAAGTGTTGAGCATGCCCAATTATTGAAGCGGACCCGGAGGTCATTGAAGTGGATTATCAAGGCAGTATTTACAACAACTATATCGTGAATGTAGCTGATATGGCTTCTGGTAGTGGTTCAGAAGATGATGAGTGGGGATTAGGAAGTATGGATTGGCAGCAAGTAACAAACCAAAAGAATGGAGAAGGCAGCAGAGGGAAAGGATCCATGGATGTTGTCAAAAGATTTAAAGATAAGTTCGATGACCAAACAACAAATGAATTCAAAGTTATTGTAACATTTGAAGAAAATTTCAATCTCATTGTAACAGCCAAGACATTAGAGAAAGAAGTTGGGAAGGTGAAATTCACAAGATACCTAAACAACATACAAATAATGATTCATATGGTAAACAAAGAACAACATGAGAAAATAGTCAAGATTCAAATTCTGAATCAAAAGAAAGTTAAAGCTCATATCCCTGGCTCTGCCGCAAGACATTGGGGAGTTAACTCTGGTGTTCCTAAATCTGTCTCTATCAATGACGTTATGGCAAAATTGAAAGGTGGAAAAGTAGTTGATGCTAAAAGGCTGTCTACAAGACAAAATGGAGAAAAAGTGGAGACACTATCAATAATGATTGAATTTGAAGACGAAATTCCAAACAGAGTTATCTTAGGCTTCTTTACCTACCAGGTTAAGGAGTATATTCCACCAGTGTTGAGGTGCTTTAAGTGCCAATGTTTGGGACATATTGCAAATCACTGTAAAGGAAAAGAAAGATGTGTAAGATGTGGCGGTAATCATGGTTATGATCAATGTGATAAAGATGTTCCTCCAAGATGTTGTAATTGTGGTGATCAGCATAGTGTGGCATATGGAGGATGTATAAAACAAAAGCAAGCTAATGAAGCACAAAAATTCAAAATCACGAACAAAGTGTCATACTCAGAAGCTCTAAAGAAAGTTACTAATGAGAACAATTTGAAGCCAGAATATTTGGAAAAAAGAGATCCAACAACATCAACCATGAAAGAGACAAGGCATATCCCCAAAGAGAATGGAAAGGAGCTATTCATGAATGCAAGATCAAAAAAAGAAACCCTATTGGTAGATAGAACAAACTTTGTACCCTTCATTTGCAAGGTTATATACCTATAAATTTAACAGAATGACAGAGACGACAGAATTGAAACAGTAATAGATTCAGCAAAAGAATATCTTGGGATTTCATGTCAGGATGCAAAACCATCTTCGAAATGATGAATCCATACAGCTATGAATCTATCAGTGATTAATCTATTAATGGCATTCCTCATTCTAAACTGGAATGCGAGAAGCTTAATAGCTAATGGTCAAGAATTTAAAAAACATTTATATGAATTAGAAGTAAAACCTGATATAATTTGCATTCAAGAAACGTGTCTGAGACCGCACTTATACTTTGTAATTTCAGGATACAGTACAATTAGGCTTGACAGAATTAATAATCAGGGAGAAGGATGTATTACTTTTGTTAAAGATGGTTTATCTTTTAAAAGAAAAGTAGATTTCTACTAGACTTCTAGTAGATTTGAGTGTATTGTTATAGAGATGTACAGTGCTCAATACTCAATTACTGTAGTTAACTATTACAACCCATGCCATAATTTATTAGTAGAAGATTTTGACACAATAGTTGGTGAACACAAAGGAAGGGAAATTTGGTGTGGTGATTTCAATGCTCACAATAGTTTATGGGGAAGTTTGCATACAGACAATAATGGAAAAGTAATTGAAGAAATGATGCATAATAGAGATTTAGTCTGCATAAATAATGGAAGTGGTACAAGAATTGACATTCCAAGAAATAAAACTTCATGTTAGATTTAACTATTGTATTGTCTACTCTAGCAAACCTATGTGAATGGAAAGTGAGTGGCAGTAGCATCGGAAGTGACCACTTTCCTATTAACCGCTATATGGAAATAGATATGGTCTGTCAAACTAGTAACCCTATATACAGATGGTGCTTCCCAAAAGTTCAATGGGAAACGTTTAAAGAAATCTGCAAAGAAACGGTTTGCAAATTTGATAAAAATGACAGGATAGACAAGTGTTTAAGCAAAGTTATTTCAATGATAATGAATGCTGCATTGCGATCTATGCTATGATAACAGGAACTAGTCCCATGGTGGAATGATGAATGTAGCAAAGCTACACTGGCGGCCAAAAGTTTGGAATAATGTACAGATTTTGCTGTTTCGGAAGGAAATTGGTACTTTAATTCACCAAAGTGGCATTCAACTGATCACAAAGTATAGTCAGGACATTACTGATGTAAAAAACAGCACAATTTGCATTTGAAAAATTTAATTTTTGATAAAATCTAGACAGGCCCCATTTCCAGCAGCCATCACTCCAACACCTTATCCTTGAGTATTCATGCTAAATTGCTAATTTAGTACTAGAAAATCACTTGCCATTATATCAAACACTGCTGAAAGCTATTTGGTTTGTTAAATGAAGCTTTACATTGTCTTTGTGTTTGTTTTTGAGTTGCCACAGTATGCAATAGACTGGCATGTCTTAAGGTCAATATTAGGTCAAAAATGGCAAAAAAAAAAAAAAAAAGAAACAGCTTTCTCTAGAAACTCGTCAGTCAATCATTGTTTTGAGGAATGAAGGCTATACAATGCTTGAAACTGCCAAAAAACTTAAGATTTCATACAAAGGTTTACACTATAGTCTTCAAAGACAAAGGACAACTGGCTCTAACAAGGACAGAAAGAGATGTGGAAGGCCCAGATGTACAACTAAACAAGAGGATAAGTACATCGGAGTCTCTAGTTTGAGAAATAGACATCTCACATGTCCTCAGCTGACAGCTTCATTGAATTCTACCCGCTCAACATCAGTTTCATGTACAACAGTAAAGAGAAGACTCAGGGGTGCAGGCCTTATGGGAAGAATTGCAAAGAAAAAGCCACTTTTGAAACAGAAAAACAAAAAGAAAAGGTTATAGTGGGCAAAGAAACAGACATTGGACAACAGATAATTGGAAAAGAGTGTTATGGATCTTAACCCCATTGAGCTTTTGTGGGATCAGCTAGACTGTAAGGTGCGTGAGAAGTGCCCGACAAGACAGCCACATCTATGGCAAGTGCTATAGGAAGCGTGGGGTGAAATGTCACCTGAGTATCTGGACAAACTGACAGCTGTCATTGCTACACATGGAGGATTTTTTGATGAGAACACTTTGAAGTAGTTGAAAAATTTTTTCAAATTGTAATAGTAATTTTTCACGTTATTAATGTCCTGACTATACACTGTGATCAGTTGAATGCCACTTTGGTGAATAAAAGTACCAATTTCTTTCCATAAGAGCAAAATCTGTACATTATTCCAAACTTTTGGCCGCCAGTGTATTTACAGTAAGAAAGAAACTCTGCCTGTAGAATATTTAGAAATAACATAAAATTAGGAAATCTATATGAGTATAAAAGGAAAGCAGCTTTAGCTCAGAAGACAATTAAAGCAGCAAAAAATAACTCATGGAGACAATAATGTTCAACTATAGGATGAGAGGTTGATTTGAGAGAAGAATGGAATATGTTGAAGAAAATGTGTGGGAAAAGAGTTAATAAAGTAATTCCGGTTATTACAGTTAACAATAAAAAATGCGATAACAAAAAGAAAAGGCAAATTTATTAGGTGAAGTTTTTTTCTATTATCCATTGTGGTAACCACCTTACTGAAATTCATAGAAAAAGAAAGGAGGAGGTCATTAAAAGGAATAATATGGTATATAAAAAGAAAGATAGCAATAACTCCACAATGGACTTATATAAATGGTAAGAGCTATAGCAGAAAGCAAATATTCAGCTCCAGGAGAAGATCAGTTGTGTTACTCTATGTTCAGTCAATTACCAGAAAAGGCCATGAAGATGGTACTTGAGCTTTTTAATAAGTTATGAAGGGAAGGGAAAATTCCGTCCTTATGGAAAAGTGCATTAGTAATTCCAGTTATCAAACCTTGTAAAGACCCTTCAGGTGCAGATAGCTATAGACCTATAGCTTTAACATCACATTTAGGCAAATGGATGGAAAAGACAAAGTACAAAAGACTTTCTTATTTATTAGAAAGAAAAGGTTTAATCAATGGGTATCAAAGTGGGTTTAGGAAGAGGAGATCTACAACAGATGCACTTGTAAAAATTAATAATGATACAGAAAAGACTCTTCTTATGAAATAAATCATGCTTACAGTTTTCTTTGAAATAGAAAAAGCCTATGATTCAATGTGGAGAGAGGGACTATGAATTCCTATCAAACAGAATTATAAAGATAAAAGTGGGATCAGAAACTTCAGATTAATTTGTTATTAGTAACGGTATTCCCCAAGGGAATGTTATAAGTGCCATACTATTTAACATCATGATAAATTACATCTTTGAAGGAGTAGATGTAGGAATACAATCTGCTCTATATGCTGATGATGGAGTTATATGGAAAAGAGGAAAGAATATAAATCATTTAGTTCAAAAAATACAAAACTCAAAAGTATGGAAACATCATGTTATATGATATTTTCAAAAATATCGGAAAACCTTTGACTATCTACAAGGAGAACATGGAAAGGGTTAAAGAATTTAAATATCTAGGATTATGGCTAGACCAAAAATATATATGGAAGAGTCATAATAATGGGCACATTGAGACCAAATGTAAAAAAGTGCTGAATTTGATGAGTAGTATTTCCGGATATGAGTGGGGAGCAAAAAAAGGAGCATTGATAGATATTTATAGAGCTTTGATGAGATCAACCTTGGACTACGGTAGTATGGTTTATGGTGCTGCAGCTAACTCTTACTTAGAAAAGCTCAATAGTGTTCAATATAGAGCACTAAGAATTTGTACAGGCGCTATGAAATCTACTCCAACCAATGCGTTTGTGACGAGCCGAAGGCGCCAGATAGAGAGAGAGTCACACACACGTGGCTACTGTGTGTGCGTGTCTGTGTGTTTTATGTTATGTTTTAATTTCTTTATGTCATTAAAGTTATGTTGACTGTTCTGCCGGTTCCTGCCTCCTCCTTGCCCATCATAAGAACCCCGTTACACTGGTGCGAAAACCCAGGAAGGAGGAGGGATGCGCTGTCGTGTAGTCCTCGCAGCTGCAGTCTGCCGGGAAGTGGAGGAGCTGTGGCCGTCCACCATGGGACGGAGTAGTCGCTGCCGGCCGCCGGGAGTTGGAGGAACCACTGCCGTCCGCCAGGAAGCGGAGGAGCCTTGATCGTCAACCAGGGGAGGAGCAGCTGTCGTCCCCCAGAGGGCGGAGGAGTGGCTGAGGACCAGGCGACGGCATGTCCAGGGACCAGCGAGCAAGTTTTTTTCTCTCTCTCCTCTCTCTCTCTCTCTGTCCCTCCCCCTTGCTCTTTCCCTCTCCCCTCTCCCTCCCCTCGTCTCTCACAGGGCTCCAGGAAGGGAGTGGAGGGGAGTATGTCATGCCGGAGGTTTCCCTGGCCTGAATTGGGCGGTGGAGGAGTGTGACGAGGAGGAGTGCGTGGCCGGGCCGCGAGGATGCACACCCGGTGCTGAATTGTCCTAATCAGCCAGGAGGGGGATAAAGATGAGCCGGAGGTGCCAGTTCGAGAGAGAGAGAGAGAGAGAGAGACAGGCGGCCCCTGTGTGTGTGCGTGTCTGTGTGTTTTATGTTATGTTTCAGTTTCTTTATGTCATTATAGTTATGTTGACTGTTCTGCCGGTTCCCGCCTCCTCCATGCCCATTGTAAGAACCGCGTTACAGCATTATTAATAGAAACCAATGAACTACCACTAGACTCGAGGAGGAAATTGTCACTTTCATATTGGATACGACTGAAAGAGGTGGAAAATAACTTTGCATCATACATCTTTCAAGATTGTTGGGAATATAGAAAATACACAAGTAGAGGGTTTGGGTTATATTACAGAGATCTGAAGAATATAGTTTGAATAATATTAAATTCTGCTCTGCAGTTGTTCAAAGTAATGTCCCACCATGGATATTCTCAGAACCTAGTGTTAATATGGAGTTAATTGATAAGAAAAGGGAACGGATTGAAGGAGAAAATTCTAACCTGGAATATTTAACACAAGATTACCTAAAGAAACAATATTACAGTCACATAATTATCTTTACAGATGGTTCAAAATATCCAATTAATCGTCAAGTAGGGTTGGGTATTTATATTCCAGAGTTTAAAAAATGCATAGCTAAAAGAATTTCGGTATAATTACCTTTCGGTATATACTGCTGAACCAGTAGCTATAGCCTTAAGCTTACAATGGATAGAAGAAGTCAAGCCCAATGAAATAGTAATATGCTCAGATTCTGTTGCCTCAATTCATAGCATTAAAACAAGTAAATCAAGTAGAGAAGATATTTTAATAGACATTTATACTAGTATACTAAATCTTCAAAGACTTGGAATAATTGTGCAGTTCTGTCGGGTTGCAGCTCATGTTTGAATAGAGGGAACCAAAGTAGCAGACCTTCTGGCAAAATCTGCCCTAAAGATAAAGGACAACAATATATTTGAACTAACATAGAGTAGAAGTGAAGGAAAATCATTAATCAAGAACGCTATTAATCAAACATGGCAAATCAGATGGCATACGGATAATAAAGGCAGAGAATATTACAAAATCCAACCATCAGCTAAAATCAAAACATTCAATAACAGATGCAGAAGAGAAGTAATTTATTGCAGACTTAGGTTGGGACACACAGGATTAAACAATACTGATGAATAAAATAAAAACGGATAAATGTGTAATATGTAAATGTAAACAAAATGTTGAAAGTGATTATGAAGTGTATAAAGTATAGTAATGAGAGATCAAAACTTAAAGATATTATAACTAAAGTGGGAAGAGAATGGAGTGTTAAGGGAATTCTTAAGGGAAAACAAAATGAAGTAAATAGGACTATTTTTAAATTCCTACAAGAGTTCCAACACAGTTCCAAATCAGAATATAAAGTAGGAGAATGAAGCCTGGATGCTACACACTTCTATATAGTAGGTGGCAGTATACCCCTTTTTACGCTGGTTGTAATCCGCCTTAAAACGGAAAGAAGACGATGTTAAAGGAAGGTTACCGAGAACCATCGCCACAACTTATTTATAAGGCTAGCTAAGCTTTTCCTTCCTTACAGTAGGATTCGTAGATACATTCATTGTAAGAGGAGATTTCCTGTAGCCTACCTGCTTCGATTATTGTGATTATTGTATAATGGGGCCGAAACAAAACAGGACCAGGCATAACGTAGTATTTATTCAAACATTTTAGGAAAGTATGATTTTATTTTAAAATTCTGGTTTTATTGATGCATTGTAACCGTGTCCGACAATTCCCATACTTGGTGAAACAGTGTAGAGCCGCCACAGTTTTCTCGGAATCTGCGAAAATCAATAATTCTGTGAATCATTCATTTGCTCATTATTCAGACTCTTTTTGGAGCACAAAACTAGAGGTAAGTGTGAATGATGTATAATTATACTAAGACATTAAACGTGTTCAGAATGGTGTAAACAAGAGCTGCATACTAACACGTACAATCCTGGTACATTCTGAGGAAGTGCGTATAAGAGGCGAAAGAGGATGTGCATTAAACATACAAACACATGCGACTGAAATGCAGTGAGTTTAGGGCGTGACAGTATCCCAAACTCGATAGATTTTTAATCATCTTAATGTTAGGTTATTACCTAGGTAAATAATCTCTGAAATGAAAATGTCGCTGGTTTTCTGAAGTTTATTTGTTCATTCGATATAATCTGATATAAGATAAATGTAACTCGAAAGTTGTCCTTAAATACATAAATTATTAAGTGCACACAGACCCACACACAAATTTAAACTTGATATTTTATGTAATATAATTCTAGTGAACAATGAATGTGACAGGACAAATGTAAAAGTCTTGGATAGACATTTTTTTTTGTGGTGACATAAATACTGTTTTAGTTTTATTTATCTTTTTTTATTATTATTTTTCACACTGACATTTTAAATGAACAGTTTGTCTTTTGTCTGCTTACAGAAAATAGCACATGCGAAAGCGAGAGCATATTGTTTCAGGCAGCAAAAGTACAGAGAAAACCTGCTGCTCAGATATAATGAGGAGAGCTATCAAACAGTGGCATTGTCGGCCCAGGTAAACAAAACAGTAGACAAAATCAAATTAAAATCCTTTTTGCCTGTAAACCAATAAGTAATTGGTATTTGTACCCCAATTTAAGGCTGCTTGTTCCTCTGCTGAGCCTGGCATTGATTCCACTGGCACTTCTAAAACTGCCTATATATCACACCGACCCAAAGAGTGTCATTAGAGTGTCAGTAGATCCTGTCTATCGAGAGGTAAGATACATTTTTACATTCAGAATGTGTTCACACCTCTTCCCCAGGTAGCCAAAATGGTTTGGCCCAATAATGGCCCAGATCCAGCAGGCCAGAAGAAATAATCCGGCCCACTCGCGGTTGCTGGACTCTTGTGAAACACGGCAATGAATGACGCCCCCAGAATTGGCCCAAGTACACTGGCCCGAGTCTGGGAACAAAAATTGTACACTTAGCCGGTACTGGTCCAAGTCTGGGTACCAAAGGGAAATGTATATGAAATACAAAACTACATCTATTTTAGAAGAGCAACAAAAGACATTTTGCCAAAGCAATATAAGCTTGTTTGCTAAATTAAGTATATACTTGCACTTAATCTAAAACAGAATTGAAAACATTTTTGTGTTCATTACTCTTCTTGTAATGAATTGGTTACCAAAAACTACTAAAATGTATGTTGTTTAATAAAGACTCCTTCCAGTTTTTATATAAAAACAGAGCTTTGAATAAATTTTCTCTAATATTTTTCCACAAAACGAAATTCTTTTACCTTGTTAAAATCCTTAAGATGGCATCTACTTCCACCTTCTTAAAATAACACTTTATTTTAGAGTGTCCTTGTTACATATGTGCTTACTGAAGTAATAACAGTTAATTATGCATAATTACATGCAACTAACCCTAAACCAAACCATATTCCTAACCCTATATATAGTAAGTACATGTTGTTAATTAATATTGCTCAATACTTAAATGTATAATTACACTCTAACAATGACACCTTAAAATAAAGTGTAACCAAACTTAATATGCAAATATTTTCCATTTCAAAAGATGAACTGCAGAATGGAAGCTTTTTTCAATGTAAAATCCATTCTCAGTGTTTGTGAGGCTTTGGAGGCTTCCATATGTGCTCTTTTTCCCCAAGTAAAAATGACACAATGAAAATATGAGAAATATGAGAATTTATTTGAACCCTTACATTAACATACAGCTTTATATGAACTAGCAAAAAGTGGCATGAACAAATGCAAAACAAAAAAATTAGAAAACCTCAGGACTTTCCTCAAGTAAGTGTACCCTAAAAGAGGGACAAATTGACAGAAAGAGAGAGATAAGAGGGGGCACAGACAATGACACATATGGTTAGTTAGTCAGATAGATCTCAGACTGAAGACCTGAATGGTAACTCAGGCCCACTCTCTTCTTCCCCCATCTCTGTCAGATGCAAGCTGCAGCCATCTTTTTATGAACTTGCATCCGATGCACCAGCAGTACTTGCATTTCTTTGCAGATTCTTAAAAAAAAAAGAAAGAAAGAAAGAAAAAGAATTGATAAATCAGGTGAAAAGTTTGCCTGTTCAAACATGAAGCTGGTTATCCTAACTTAGCATAAAGACTGGAAAAGATTGGAAAAAACTAGCACTTTATGGGGTTATATAGTCGTTTGAGGAAGTATTCAGACCCCTTCAATTTTTGCAGACTTTATTGTGTTGTAGATTTCATTTTAAATTAATACAGTTGACATATTTTATAGTTAACAAAAGTCTGGGTACCCTGCATAGTCAGTACTTTGGCAAGTATCACAGCCTGTAAATGGGTACAGCTTACAGCTATTTTAGTAATCAAGTATTCTACCGATTATTGTATTGATTAACCGAGTAATCTGATAAGAAATACCTTTACTTTATTAAAGAGCTCTGTATACTGTTAGAATTGTATCTTTATTTTATTGATATGCCTTATACGGTTCTTTATTGATACTCTTATTGGTTCTTTTTCATTACTAACTTGTTTTTATTATTATTATTTAAAAATGTATTATTATTTTACGCTGCACTAAGTTAACCATCTCCTGGTTCCAGCTTCATATCTAGCATATAGACATGATCAATCTTCTCATCTAACTCTCGGCAAGAAAGCGTAAATGTGTTTCCTATAACGATGAAAATGAATTAACACTATGATACACAAATAAAACTTACTGAGGACAACATCTTTAATGGCAAGTGGCAAGTGCCATTCAAAGCCATTCTTCCCATTCACTCCACGCCAGTTAATTTGCTTCGCCAGTTGGTTCGTCATTAGTTTTGGCATTATTCTCCAGTTTCTTTTACAGTCAGACCCCCTGCCTGTCCAAAATAGGTGACCTGAAAGACAATATTGTCAGTTATAAATGGTAGAGTGCCTATAAATTATAAAGTATTCATCTTCTGAAGAAGTTTTCATGTCTTACAGCAGAGAATCAAAGTAGATTAAATGTGGTTTTTATGACAATAATTAACAGAAAAATCCCTTAATATCAAAGTGAAAAAAGATGTTTACAAAGTTATCTAAATTAATTACATATATAAAATACTAAATCATGGCTCCAGACTGACTTGGATCTTTCAATCTCGTTAAGCAAAATGAACGAATGTTTATTTAAGTCATTTTGTTCATTTGAGCAGAATTAAATTAGAATGTTATATTTTTAATAGCCAAATTCCCCCGATACGTCTAGATAGGAGATACCAACCGGCTCTACCTTTGGAGAAAGTGTAACGGTCAAGCTGGATGACGTCATGTAAACCAATCATATAATGCACCAATGTCAGTGGACGGCCTTCAAAGTTTTAATTTAATCAAAAACATTGATTTTTACATTTTCTTTACACAATATACAAAATGTATTATTAAATTGTAATGCTACACATTTATTGATATAGGCTGGTGGTAATTTCAAAAATGAGTCCTGTCGCAACATTCTCTACACCGCCTTGTCTTATTAAACAGCATTTTTATCGTAGCAAACTCTACTTTAATTCACTAATTCACTACAAAAGTATAGTGTTTAGTGTAAAAAATGTTGAAGATTAGCAGACAGGCAGTCGATTCATTAAGTGATAAGCTTTTAAATTGGCTACCATAATTCTCAAGAGTATATCTAGCGCTATATCAGCCAACACAGGATTTTAGCTTCCTTATAAATAAACATTACGTCGATATTATATGTGTAGAACGGTTTATTAAAATTATGTTATATGTTAGATTATCAAAGATATACTCACTGTGGTAGCAAGCTTCTGCTGTTCTGGCAGTTAATCTAGCAGCTCCAAAAGCCCGCCAAGTGTCATCACAAGATGTCGCAGCTAGTGCGCATGTCTTGAAACTCAGAGCAGAGATGGTGATTTTGTTTTTTCTTCAAAACCACAGTTCCCTTAACTACTTTAAGCTTGTTTGATTATATGAATTAAATAATTAATTACCAAATTTAGTTACATTTAATGGATTAATTAAAGAAACAAACAACCTCCATGATGAAATCACCAAAGAAGAAAAAAAGAACATGGAAAAAAGCTAAAAGAAATAAATGAATAATAGGAATTAAAATAATAATGAAATAATGTCAATAAATAACATAAAGTTGACAGGGAAAGGGCTTTACAACTGATCTTCCAAAGTATATTTTTTAAAAAGATAAATCATTTTGCAATTTAATAATTTAGCCTAGTTAATTATGTGTGTGTGTGTGTGTGTTATGTTAAAAGATATTACGTTTAAGTTTAAAGGTCAATGCTACATAATTTTTTGACAAAGTCAGACCAATTTGCAACATTGTTAAAAGGTGACCCACCTTGAAAAGGCATCTCTACACAGCAAAATCCTCAGTGTTAAATGTACACTCCTGGTGTTTATATGGTTCTCACTCGCTGGTGTTAAAAACTAACACTGAAGCAGTGTTGAATCTACAGCAGATAATTAAATAAAGTAGATACAGAAGATGGCTATGTCACAACACTGAGATTTTAGGTGTCATCTAAGCCAGTGGTTCTCAACTGGAACCAGATTTTACATTGGAAGGTAAAAAGACATTTTTAGGGGGATAAAGATGAGCCGGAGGTGCCAGTTCAAGAGAGAGAGAGAGACGCACACGGCCACGTTGCATGCGTGTCTGTGTTTTATGTTTGAGTTTTGACATTAAACTTACGTTTTCAGTTCAGCCGGTTCCCGCCTCCTCCTTGCCCGTCCTTATACTGTTACAGTGGTGCCGAAACCCGGGAGGGAGGAGGGATGCGCTGTCGCGGAGTCCTCGTCGCTGTCATCTACCAGGGGAGCAGTCACGGCCATCTGCCTGGGGTGGAGGAGCGGTTGAGGACCAGGCAACAGCATGTCTGGGAGCCGGCGAGCAATTTCTTCTTCTCTCTCTCCTCTCCCCACGCCTCCCCTCGTCTCTCCCCCATGTTCACAGGAGGTGGGGTGGACCACTGGCTGACAGAACGGCCCAGAGATGAGGGGGGGGAATAATAAGAGTTTCTTATTAAACTTTATGTTTAATGTTCAGCCGGTTCCTTGGAGGAGCTTGCTGTCAACCATCTAATTGAGGGTGCAGCCTCCATTCCCCCATCCTGTTGCACCCTGACGCTAGAGTAAACCTAAAAAAAAAAGGGCTCCCCAGTCCATATTAGACATGGCTATAGTGACAGCTATGCATCTGCCTGTCTTGGTGAGTGTCACACCTTCCGATAAACTCTGTTCTCCTCAGTAGCTAGTGTGGCGTAATAGCGACGCATCACTATGTGGTGAAGATGACCTTAACTATGCCAAGTGTGATGAGGGATCCTCGGGCTGAGCCAGCACTGGAGAGGTCTCATCCGTAGCAAGCCCAGCAGGGTGACAGCGGTTGCAGCGGCCATCAATCCCAGCGCTTGCTGGCACTAATGCAAAGAAAGGTTTCTCCACAGGCTTGAACCTTGTCAAGTGTATGAGAATGGACAGAACGCATTTGTGGGGTAAATTCGCTAATCAATGGGACAACACACTTCCCTGTTATGATGAATCCAGAGGCAAAGTTTTGTGTCAAAGGGGAACTGAAGAGATGGATTTTTGTTCAGTGCCTGACGGGGCCAGCACGAAGGAGGTATGGGAATGATTGGCCTTTGGGGGGACTGGACAGACATATAAAGTCACAACTGGAGCATAAGTTCAGTGATTAAAATTCCATGTGCGCATCGAGGGATCTACACATTGCTCATCTCAACGTTTGAAGTCTACTCCCAAAGATAACAGAGATACGTCAGCTATATAAAGAGTATAAATTGGGAATTGTCTGTTGCAGTGAAACATGTTTGGATGACTCTATTTATGATGCAGAAATAGAAATTGTTAACTATTGTCTGATAAGGAGAGATCGAAATCCTAAAGAAGGTGGTTTATGTGTATTTATTAAATCAGATTTGCCATTTAATCTAAATGAAGACTTGGACAGTGCATTTATCGAAGCAGTATGGCTGGACATTCTCTCACCTAAAAGTAAGCCTATTTTAGTCAGGGCATTTAGTCAGAGCAATTTCTATGAACTCCTAGAAGGGACCTTAAATGACAGCACAAAGTTTACTGGAGCTGAGGTTATCATTCTTGATAATCTGAGGTTAAAAAAGGATTCTACTATGTTTAAAACTTTTAAGGCTTTCTGTCAATCGTTTGCTTTGAAACAGATTATTACACAACCAAACCGGATCACTCCTAAAACAGAGACGATACTTCATTTTGGTGTGAGAAAAGTCTAAGAAATGTAAAAGTGGTGTTTAAGAGTGTAGCGTTAGTGTTCATTGTTTAATAAACAGTATTTTCGGTGCCCTCAAGAAACAATATCGATACAATATCGGCGAATGAGCAGGAGCCACAAAAGCTCTGGAAGAAATTACAAAAATAGGAACAGTAAGCAGGTAAAAGATACATTTTCAAGAATTAGTCTTAAAGTTAAGGGAAAATTAACATCAAATCAAAAAGAGGTAGCAGAATATTTTAATAGATATTTTACAACAGTTGCTAGTGAAGCAGCTTCCGGCACAACTTGGTGTATATAATGAGACACAAGTTCCATGCTCAGTGTTGCATTTTGCATATTAAACAGGTACCGAAATGACATGTGTCATGTCACAAACTCGATCCTGGCTTACAACAGCTTGGAATCAAGAAGGCTGCTTAGATCAGTGTTTCTCAACTGGTGGGTCATGACCCAAAAGTGGGTCGCAGGTCTGTTTGGAATGGGTCGCGGACAGCAGGGAAAGAAAGATTTTTTGGCGGCCGCCCAAGTGACAGAGATTATTTAATGATAATATAATATATAATGAAGAGATTTAATGATAAGCTTGCATTCAGCTAAAGGCTTTTCATTTCCACTGCTCTCTGACGCGCGCGCGCAATAGCCGGCCTTCCCTTGATATTGTGGCACGCAGACCTTAAAACTGATGTGACCCATTTCAGTTCTAGTAAGACTTTTCTAGTTTAAAGCATCACAGAGGAAGTCAAGTCAACCCCATCAAACAGGCAGCCCAGACATGCCAAACAGCACTGATGAGGAAAAGAGCAACACTGTGTTATGCGCTAAAAAATAAAATCATTACACATCATCACCTTTACAAAGATTCACGATTTTACATTAAAATGTTATAGTTTCATATGAAATAATCTATATGAAGAATCTATTAGACCTCATTTTTATATCAGCAGTGGCAGTTGTAGTTAAAGTTTCAAAATGTGTTTCGGCTAGTATTTTTTTCATCAATAGGCTACTATAATTTGTTATTATTATTACTATTGTTTAAGACTAGCTACACTGACTTAACCATGGTTATGAGGAGCCTTTCCTCCTGTGTAATATGTGTGTTCTGTTTGAATGATGTTTGAAATTAGGAAACAAACTTGATAATAATGGGCTCATAACCTATAAATAAATATGCTCTTCAATTTTTTAAAAGGGGGGAGAGAAACTTTCCTGTAGATTTTGTTGTTGACATCAACAACAAAAATAATGTCACTTGATGCATGCCCTTATACTTGAAAACCATGAACAAAACTATGCAAGATAAAAGGAAATGCGACCCAGGATACATAAAATACAGGTTACGTTTTTACTATAGTGGGTCACCACTTGACTTCCTGTGTAAAATCTGGGTCCAGTTGAGAACCACTGGCTTAGATGACACCTAAAATCTCAGTGTTGTGACATAGCCATCTACTGAACTGGTGTCAATAACAGTAAAAACAGGACTAACCTTCCTGTGTTACTGTGGAGATGTTACCCTCTTGTTCCCGGCTCACAACAGCGGGGAAGCAAGAAGTGAATTCCTGACAATTTTAGCCAGGGGTGTAATTCCACTGACACCAGGCCACCCATAGACCTGCCAATTTATTGGGCAGAAATCATGGGGAAAAAAGTGCCAATTCGTGGAATAGCGCTTTGCACAAGCAATGCAAAAGCAGCTGCACCAGAGACCTGAACTCTCACTAAATAAGGAGAACGTCAAGTTGAAACGTGCAATTCCAGAAAGGGCAGCACTGGCAGCGAAGCTCGAATGTGCGCTTACATGGTGAACACCTTTCACCTTTTTTTTTAAGCAGGGTTTTCCCCAGCTTGAACCTTGTCAAACATGGAGAATTACTGAACATGTTAAACTGTCATACCTTTTTTTTGCGACGTAGCAACAAGTCGAGTTTAATTTATAGGAAGGAAATTTACTGACCGGTCACCCACATGCTCTTAACCCTGTTTTAAGGGCTCAGTGAAAACCGGAAGCAACTCATTCTCAGAGAACACTTTGTCCCGTTTCCCACCTTCGGGGAAAAAATGGCAAGGTTCGTAAAGGTTCTAAGCACACGTGTTTCACAAACAAAAGCTCAGCGAGCAACCCTTTCATCTCCAAACGTGACCGCATCATGTGCACCGATTGTGTCTCTGGTTATTTCCAATTTTACAACTTTGTTACCATGATGACGTAACGCCTTAAACCCTATAATGATTGTAAAAATTATTTAAACAACTTAACAGCTCAAATAATACTTATTTTCTGTGCTAATATACATAATGCAACTAATTCTGTCCATGAAGCTAATCTTGTATTGAACCCAGAATATTCCTTTAAAGTAAAAGCAAATATATTTAGTAAGACCAAAAATAAAGCCATAACATTCATGGAGCTCAGGCAAGTGAGCAAGAACTCAGTGACTATTGGCAAGTTAATTATTTTAAACTCTACAACTGTCCATCGATTGCATTCTCAATGTCAGTGTGGCTAAAAGTGAGTAAAAGTCACATCCTGTCTGCAGTTTAACAATGCTATTAATGGTCATGCGGGCAAACATTATCTGGTCTGATGACACAAAACCTCAAGTCTTTGGCCTAATTTGTAGGTCATGTGATAACAATGCAGCATATTAATATTAGCCAGACGAGACACTTTGCACGTTGCATGCTTAAGACGACGAGTGGCATCCAGTCATCATCCCGGAGATAGGCTAAATGTAGTTATTTTACATTTTTAAATTATATTTTATATAAAAATGTCCTAACTTATGGTAGGTCAGTCAAACAATGAATAAAAAAGATGTTAAGCACGATGGAAAATACTTCTGGTTCATTTGTTACATTCAAATAGAAGGTCAAATGAAGCGCTTTGTATTAAGGGATACAATCTCAGTTGTAACTCATGCGATTTGTTGTTCCTGTTTTGTTTTGAAAGAGGCCTATGATACAGGGTACCGTAAAATACAATCTCAAATGCCTGGTAGGGTTAATTTGTTTTACAACTTAAAGGGTTAGTTCACACAAAAATGAAAATGCTCTCATCATTTACTCACCCTCATGCCATCCCAGATGTGTATGACTTTCTTCTGCAGAGCAGAAATTAATTTTTAGAAGAATATCTCAACTCTGATTACACCTCATAGCGCCATCTAGCGCTCTGTGCATGCGTTATGCACTAGGAAGTGTAATCAAGCTTGAAATCATGATCGCCAAGGAGACTGCTGTCAAGATTTATATTGAAAAAGGAGTTATATTTTGGTCTGTTCTCACACAAAACTGATTGGATTGCTTCAAAAGACATGGATTTAGCCACTGGAGTCTGATGGATTACTTTTATGCTGCTTTTATGTGCTTTTGGAGCACATTTGCTTGCATTGTATAGACCAACAGAGCTAAGATATTCTTCTAAAAAAACTTAATTTGTGTTCTGCAGAAGAAAGTCATACACATCTGGGATGGCATGAAGGTAAGAGGATTTTCATTTTTGGGTGAACTATTCCTTTAACATCAGCAATGCAATTTTTATATGCTCTGCAGTTTGCACTTACAATTTGATGAAGCTTTTTGTTTCTCTTGTGTCCTTTGTGGCCTGATTTTTACATTTACATTTAGTCATTTAGCGGACGCTTTTATCCAAAGCGACTTACAAATGAGACACATAGCAAGCAAAAGTTTAACAACATCTGCAGTATAGGACTGCCAAGTTCTCACAGTGGCTGGAGTAGTAAAGATGCTAGCACAGAAGAAAGAGAGAGATTACGCTCAGGTTAAGTGCAGTAGTAAGGGCAGTTAGTGTGGGTTGGTTAAGTGCCCGCGGAACAGATGTGTTTTCAGCTGGCTCTTGAATGTTCAGAAGGTAACAGCAGATCATGTTGAGGTTGGAAGTTCATTCCACCACAGAGGAGCAGAGAAAGTGAATGATCGTGAAATAGACTTTGAGCCTCTTTGTGATGGGACTACCAGGCATTGCTCGTTCATAGACCACAGAGAGCGAGTTGGAGCATAGACCTGAAGAAGTGAATTGAAGTAAGAGGGTGCGGTTCCATTGGCTGTCCTGAAAGCCAGAGTCAAAATCTTGAATTTGTTGCGGGCAGCTTGCTCTGTCATGTAAACAGCAATGAGCCTGTTATATACCTCAACAAATGCTGAGTCCAGCCCACAAATTAGCAACTCAAAGTCAAAAAGTGTCAAAAGCCTGAAACTGAAGAAGGATTGCCCTAAAAAGCTCACTAATAGACAAAGATTTACCTTAATTATCAGTGAAGTGCAGCACAATCTCCTGGCTAACAACAACTACTAGTCCAGTGTCAAAGCAAAAAACACAGCAAACAAACTAATGTTGTTAGCTTCTGACAGACCCAAAAAAATGTTATCTATAAAATCTTTATTTTATTGTATCTATTTAAACTTTTTTTCTCTTTACCTTAGCTGTCTTCTTTCGTTATGTGAAAGTACTGAAAGCAGAACTAGCATGTTCTTTTGTTCTGTGTCATACATTTTCCCAATATAATCCAACCATAAAATGGTGAAATGCTTTGATATGGCCTCATTTTATGACTCGTGTAAATGGCTGAATCTCACAAAACCTGTCTAGGGTTATATTTCATCTCAAAGTCTAAATAAAGAAATTATCAGTTCTATTTTGCTAAATGAAATAAAGCACTTAATTATACACTTATATACCCAGTTCTCATTAGTAATTAAATGATTTTATTGATATTAATTATTAATAATTATTATATTATAAATGGCATTCTCAGTAGTCATTAAGTTCTTGAGAGCTT
The DNA here is from genome assembly GCF_019703515.2 of Myxocyprinus asiaticus. Classification (NCBI taxonomy): domain Eukaryota; kingdom Metazoa; phylum Chordata; class Actinopteri; order Cypriniformes; family Catostomidae; genus Myxocyprinus; species Myxocyprinus asiaticus. The sequence continues at coordinate 3,181,202 of NC_059370.1, read as the reverse complement.
TGAAGCTGTGGAATATATCCACTTTTAAGTCAGCAAAGTCCATTAACTATCTGTATTATTGTTGCTTTTGCTATTTAGAAGTGAACGAGTTAATGAACATTTGATTTTAATACTGTTACTGTTTGCTTCACAATCATTTCAGTAAATTGTAGTGTTAAAGGAATAGTTCACCAAGAAATAAAAAAATAAATCCTTAACTGTCATTATTTACTCGCCCTTGTCATGTGTATTTTGTTGATGCATGTCTTTTATTTTGAAAAGTTTAGTTCCTGTTCCCTTGTCGTGTGATTTCATGTTTTCCCTCCATGTTCATGTGTCATGTTTTCATTGGTTCATTGTTTGATTACTTTGTTATTAGTCTTGTCTTTTCATTGGTTTATTGTTTTATTATCTTATTAGAGTTCTGTTTGTTCATTGGTTTATGTTCTCCCATGTCTTGTATTTAAGCCCTCGCGTTTGCCATTGTCGATTGTCAAGTATTGAATGTATGTGGATGTGTTTCTTTCTAGCCAAGCCAAGCCAAGCCATGCCATGTTATGTTTATGTCAAGTTTCAATTCTAGTCAAGTTCATGTTTCACATTTATATTTAGGGTTTTGGATTCACTTTTGTAAATAAACTGCACTTGGGTTCTCATCTTTGTCATTGCCAGCACTGCCAGCATCGTTACAGCCCTCATGTTGTTCCAAACCTGTGTGCTGTTATTCCTTTTGTGGAGCAAAAAAGAGATTTTTTTTTCTAAATACTTGCACAGATTTTTTTTCCATACAAACAGTACGTTTACATGTTTAAATGCTACAATCGAGTTAAAGCAAGTTTTTGCATTGTTGATTTACAGTCTTCATCTGTCTGTCCATGTATACATAACACAAAGTGTAATAGAATATTTCAAGGAAGGGCATCAGTGGAGAAAGCGTTAAATACACATCACGTGTCACCTCTGTCACTCTGAAACGCAGAGCTACACTGATTTTAATTGTGGTCCTATTAATGTGTGTACATGCTGGATGAAGCAGAGCTACAATCGCATCATCTAGGTCTTTTAGTCTGACTATGCTATAAATTGAACTGGTATGATTTGTTGATGAATTACTGTTTTAGTCTGACGGAAGTTGAACTTATAAAGTGCATGTATAGCCCAAAGTGTACTTTGGTTAGACGTGAACATTAGGCGTATATGCACAGGTATACAGGAATTATTTGCACTAATTAGTGTGTCCACAAGGTGGCAACACTCACAGCTGAGCCTTTGCTGTCACGAAGAAGCAATACAAAAAGATGTAATCACCGCTAAACATCAGAGACAAACGTGGAAACAACAACAGTGGATGTGCACGTCAAGAACATGTGTGTGAGGATGTCAGGAAATAACTGAATTTTTATAACTCAAGTCTGAAGGAATATAAAGACACATTTATGGACCTGAACTTCTGAAGAGAAATAGACTAATATCTCATAGCAGTCCTCAAGCGCCTGCACCAACTGCCTGTGTATGTACTCACAGTCAAATGAAGTATTCTTTGAAAGGCTGAGCGTTCAACTGTACGCATACTCTTAAGCGTTTGCATCAAAATCGAAGTGTACTTTGAGCTTAAGCATACCGAATGACAGTTCTTAGTGACAATGTCTGTCAAGCTCTAAAAAGGACCAAAATAACAAAACAAAACACCATAATAGTATGAGTTGTGTGGAATTGAGAATGACATTTGAGAACTGTAGCAGAGGAGAAGAAATGCAGTCTGGATTTTTGTTGTCTGTTTGGAACTTGACAAACATGATCACTGTGAATTGTTGTTTTATGGAAAAAAGCTGCATTTAGCTTCATCAAAAATTCTCCTTTTGTGTTCCATCGAAAAATTCACAGCCTACAGGTTGGGAACAACATGAAAGTGAGTAGATACTGACAGAATTCTCACTTTTTTTGGTGGTGAACTATTCCTTTAAGGAGGACTTTACAAATTAAAATATTATTTGTACTACTGCTACTCTTATTAATAAAGATAAATGTTTTTGGTTGATTTTGAAATAAGCATATTCTTTTATTTTCTGTCACAGCATGTTCATTCGTATGTCAGCGAGATGCTGGCCAGAAAATGCAGACCTTCTTTTGCTCGACAGAGAATGGAAGCTGAGCATTCCAGCTCCACACCAGTGACAGTGCCCTTTTTGGACAAGAACACTCTTTTAAATGAACAAATTTTCAAATATCCTCCACCGTTTGGTTTCCTGGAAATGCAGAACAAGCTTCAAGAAGTCTTGAACCTCTTACCTGCTTCATCAGAGGAGAGATTTGGAGGGCGAGACTGTCGTCGATGTGTAGTGATTGGAAATGGAGGGATACTCAAAGGATTGGGGCTTGGGCCTCTTTTGAATCAGTTCAATGTCATCATAAGGTGAGAGCATGCTCATGTTGAGATTTACAGGATGTGATTGTTGCTGAATGGTTACAAGGGCTGGGCCATATAACAAAAACATTTATCTGGGTGTTTCTCTTTAACTTTAAGGAAGTAAAGTCTCATTAAATCATACCTGTAAATATATGTACATGCACCATAGGAGATTTACACTGATCAGTCACAACATTAAAACCACCTGCCAGGGGGAGTTGCATGGCGCCATGCGAGGTTCGGGCGTGTGAACGGCGAGCTCTGCACACTTTGCTGGTTTTAATACTTTTTGTGTCATAAACCAGTGAGATTTGATACACCCTGGTTCTTAACTGTTCTAGGAAGACAATATGTCAAAGAATTCAAAATCCTCAGGCTCTGAAGACATTAAAAGACACTTACGTGCTTGAGCTGAAGCCCCCGAGCAGCAGGCCGTAAGCCCCTGAGCTGATTTGGCCGGTGAAGTGAAGGAAATTCGGTGAGAATTGATGAACGTGTCGGCAGTGCTGATGAAGTTCGTTGCTGACTTGGAGGATCTTGCTGTAATACGTTGATTGATCACTGCCATGGAGACGAAATTCACTGAGATTGTTACAAGAATGGGGGATGTCGAGAAATGGGCCGATTATCTGGAGTCATCTGAGAGGGCATTAACTGCTAATCTGCTAGCGACCAAGTTGGAGAACCGTAACCGGCGGAATAACGTCTGAATTTTTGGAATTCCTGAGGGAGCAGAGGGTCAGAATATGGTGGAAATCCTGGACGGGCTCTTTCCGAATCTGCTTGACATAGCAGGCCATAAGCTGGAAATCGAGTGAGCTCACAGGGTCCTGGCTCGGCGATCCACTGAGGGAGAGAGGCCGTGATCAATTCTGGCCAAATTTCTAAGGACATCCGATAAAGATCTCATGTTACGTGATGCGAGGAGTAAAGGAAGGCTTTCCTGGAAGAACCACAGCATTTTCGTGTTCCCAGACTTTGTGAATTCGACGAGAGAAACGTGATCATTCAAGGAATGCAAGAAACTCTTACATCAACGGAAGGTCGCTTTTGCACTGATGTTCCCGGCCAAACTGAGAACAGATGCTAAGGATGGCTGCAAAATATTTACATGTCCCCAGCAAGCCATGTCCTTCATAGAGTCAATGGACTGAGTAAGTTATTTTGTGGTACTCGCATTGCAGCCAAGTGAGCCTGACTCACTAAACATTCACTTGACCGTCCGAGGAAACTGAGTGCCTTTTTTGTTTCTTTTTGTGCTGGTTCCGCCTAGCAGCTGCAGTTGCTTTGTGTAGTAGCACTCCTTCGGGACATTTTTGTGGATGAATCTGCACGTTCTTTGTGCTTATGCCTCCTATTGGTTGGAGTTTGTTTTATGGAGTATTTCTTGCAGGACATTGGAGTGATTGGGTCATTTGTTGCACTCATGTAGCACTCGAATGGGCCACCTCACTGAACATTTGTTTGACTGTCTGAGGTAACTGAACGGCTTTTTTTTATTTTTTTTTTTGTGCTGGTTCCGCTAGCGGCTGGATCTTGTTTTGTGGAGGAACACACCTTTGTGTCAGTTATGTGGATGAATCTACACGTTCTGTGTATTTATTCTGCCTATTGGCTGGAGTTTGTTTTATAAATTATCTTCTGTTGTGTAATTATGTCTCACAAAATTTGTATAGAAACACCAGACTTGAGCAGTCCGACGGCAAAGTTGTCAACATTTATCTATGATTGGGAAGGTTAATGTTATTAAAATGAATTGTATTCCAAAATTCAACTACCTGCTACAATCTCTCACTGTAGATGTCCCCCTCTCTTATTTCAAGGAATTTGATAGCATAGCAAAATCCTTCATTTGGAATGGTAAGCATCCCATATTACATTTCAATAAATTACATAGGCCGATTGACAAAGGTGGGCTAGGCCTACCCAAGATTTTGTTTTATTGTTATGCATTCGGTCTCAGACATTTGGCTCATTGTTCGCCTTCACCTGAGAGAGCCTCTCCCTGGTTTTGAATTGAACAGGAAGTTCTTGTCCCTATTTTGCCATTGCAAAGCATTTCTATTAAACCAACCATAGAAGTTAAGTTACACCCCTTTATCTCGTACTTGCACGCAGTATGGACAAAAGTGTCCAGAGTGTTTAATTTGGACATTTATTTAAATGTTGCCTCGAGCATATGGCTGAACCCAAAATTATGTATTAATAAGTCCCCTTTCTGCTGGTCAGAGTGGATTGTGAGGGAGGTTAATATGCTCGGTGACCTATATGAGAGTGGAGTGTTGAGGATTCCCAGATCTCAGTTCTTCAGGTATTTACTTCTGCACCACCTGCTCTGTACTATTTTTGGGAGTAGCATACACCCTCCTAAAGCGGCAGATACTCTGGGAGTGGTGATTACTGCTTTTGGAAAAGGTCATGAGGCATCAGTGTAGTATTCCCTGTTAATTAAAAAAAAAAGGGGGACAGAGCTTCAACTTCCCTCAAGAGATTATGGAAGAAAGATTTAAACTTGGTATTGGAGGAGGGAGTGTGGGCTAGGATTGTAAAAAACGTCAAGTCTACATCTATAGATGCAATGGTGCGTTTGATGCAATTTAAGAATTTACTTCGATTCTGTTGGACCCCCTTTAGATTGTATAGGCTTGGTCTCAAAGATACACACACCTGCTGGCGATGCCAGTCTGAAGATGGCGACACAACCTATGTTTTTTGGTTGTTTGTTAAGATCCAAGGATTTTGGTTGAGTGTTCAGAGTTTATGTGTGATGTATTGGGCACTCAAATTAAATTTTGCCCCAGACTCTGTAGTCTAGGTGATGGAATGGTTATTAATATAGGGGATGGGTACATAAAGAATTCGGTCCTGGCTGGTGTTATGATCAGAAGATAGACAATGTTAAATGTGTGTGTGCATTCTTATTGTTTTTTGTTTGTTTGTTTGTTTGTTTTTTAAATACGTTCTGTTGATTTATTGTTTATTTATGTGTCATTATTAATTTATCAGACCACTGAGGTGCGCATTTGTGTTCGGAGGGAAGGGATTTAAGTTCATATAATTTGATTCTGTATTTTCTGTCATGTTTATTTAATCTGTGACTGGAATCAATAAATATTGTTATAACAAAAACAAAAAAACACCTGCCTAATATGGTGTAGGTTCCCCTCATGCCGCCAAAACAGCTCTGACCCATCGAGGCATGGACTCTACAAGACCTTTGAAGGTGTCCTGTGGTATCTAGCACCAAGACGTTAGCAGTAAATCCTTTAAGTCCTGTAAGTTGCGAAGTGGGGCCTCCATGGATCGGACTTGTTGGTCCAGCACATCCCATAGATGCGCAATCGGATTGAACGGAATTTAGAGGCCAAGTCAGCACCTTGAACAATTTTTGCAGTGTGGCCGGGCGCATTATCCTACTGAAAGAGGCCACTGTCATCAGGGAATACCATTGCCATGAAGGGGTGTACATGGTCTGCAACAATCTTTAGGTAGGTGGTATATGTCAAAATAACATCCACATGAATGTCAGGACCCAAGGTTTCCCAGCAGAACTTTGCAGAGAGCATCACACTGCCTCTGCCGGCCTGCCTTCTTCCCATGGTGCATCCTGGTGCACACGCACCCGGGCGTCCACATGATCTAAAACGTGATTCATCAGACCAGGCCACCTTCTTCTATCGCTTCATGGTCCAGTTCTGATGCTCACATACCCATTGTAGGTGGTTTCAGCAGTGAACATTGGTCAGCATGGGCACTCTGACAGGTCTGCGTCTACGCAGCCCCATATGCAGCAAGCTGCAATGCACTGTGTGTGACACCTTTCTATTATGGCCAGCATTAAGTTTTTCAGCAATTTGTGCTACAGTAGCTCTTCTGTGGGATCGGACCAGATAGGCTAGCCTTCGCTCCCCCCGTGCATCAGTGCAGCATGGGCACCCATGACCCTGTGGTCGGTTTACCAGTTGTCCTTCCTTGAACCACTTTTGGTAGGTACTAACCACTGCATACCAGGAACACCCCACAAGACCTGCTGTTTTTGAGATGCTCTGACCCAGTCGTCTAGCCATCACAATTTGGCCCTTGTCAGAGTTGCTTAGATCCTTACGCTTGCCCATTTTTCCTGCTTCCAACACATGAAATTCAAGAACTGACTATTCATTTGCTGCCTAATATATCCCACCCCTTGACAGGGGCCATTGTAACGAGATAATACATGTTATTCACTTCACTTGTCAGTGGTTTTAATGTTGTGGCTGATCAGTGTCATTTTTCTGAAAGTCCTGAAAATTCCAACACAGTGTAATTTCCACACACATCAGAGTCGTCGGCCATTAGGACTGGGCAAATGTCCACATATGGGCATGTAGAGAGGGGCTCTGTGGCGTCCCCTTTAAAATGGGCATGTTTCTGTAGCACCCCCATTTTCACCTAGAGTCACCAAACTTGGTACATGTATTGTTCCCATCAAGCCAAACAATTTTCATAATAACAGTCATTAGCTCGCCCAACATGAGGTCGGCCATTTTAGATTTTCTGAAAATCGCAGGCTCTAAACTTTTAAATACTCCTCCAAGGGGATTCATGTGACTGGCACCAAATTTGTGCAACATCATGCCAAGATATTGTAGATGCTAATTTGCCAACTGATTTTTGATATTTTTAATGGTGTTGCCATGGCGAAGCAATAAATTTATTTCGAAAAATGGGAAACAGGAAGTGCCATATATCTTCTGTGTGCATTGTGTGATTTTGATGAAAATTCAGCTGTATGTTTGATAATGGGGGCTGATCACATGGATGTGACTTATGGGTTACAGTCATAGTGCCACCAACTGGCAGCAGGACGTATGGCACTTTTAACACTTTGAAATAGCCCTCTTATGTTTACATGCATTTCTTCAAAATTCTTTAGAATAATGTCAAGACACTGCTGATGTAAAATTGTCAAGGGATGTTTGATATCTTAAATACTGTTGCCATTGCAATTCATTGTGCAAGTGAAAGCGGTTTTTAAAGTGAAATAAAATAATCCATAGAAGTCTAAGTTTATTGTAATGAAAATGTACTGCACAAACTTTTTATTTTTTATATAAAATATAATAAAAATATCAACTGAAATGTAAAAATACTAGAAATCAAAGTCAGTTTTGTTCAAAATTTTTGTTCGAGTGGCAAAGTGCTCAGACACAGTACCAGAAATGTCCAATAGAGGACAGCCAAGCTCCATTAGTGAATGACTCCCAAGAGGTCCTCACTGCAGCATGTAGCCGATGATGTACTGGATTAGATCCAATATGTACTGGATGTTGTAACACGCATATGCCAGTATGGATTTTGGCTATTAAATTAATAGCCCACAAAACAAATGCACAGACACAGTAGCTATAGATGACAGCATTTCTCCGGATTTGGAATGAGGAGCTTATAAAAAAACTTAGCAACTCCTTCAAGCCAATTTAATAAAATAATGAACATTAGTCAGAGATATGAAGTGGTTAATGTTCTGTAAAATTATTATTGTATCATTAATAACGTTTTATTTAACATCAAGGCTTTTTAACACATCCACATATTATTTTTGTTAATATTATTATTAACTACATTGTAGCATTTGATCATTTTAGTGCGTGAGCATGACACCGAACTGATGCAAAGCATGAGATTCGGAGTGCCCCTCTGTGTGCGTTTATGGTGCGAGCATCCGCCACTGACTTGACACCATCTGCACAACAGATGGCACGAAACGAATAATGTTCAGCAAAAATTCAAATGAAGAATGCGATGGATATATTAATTTGGAACTATATTGGATTGCAGGGTGATTTTTTAGCCTAGAGCCTCCGTTAATTTCTGACCCTGGATGGAACTAGAGATGGAGATGAGAGATGTAACAGGTGTTTAAGTGTCTCTCTTCATCATGCAGCTGGTACATTACACAAAGTATTTTTGCTGTTTCTGCCTTTCTTGCAAATGTGCTGCATTATGAAAAACGAGGGAGCACCAAGATATAAAAGGCGCACGCGCTTGCAATGTTAACAGCTTTGTTGATTTTAAACAGGAACGATATAGTTTTATCACGTCACTTGCTTATAGAGATGTGGTATAACACCATTTGCATGCTGAATTAACAGGTTTAGAAAGCTGTAACATCTTAAGTTCCGTATCTATGCGATAAAGCACTTTTTCACGGCACGCTCACACTTCTGACACTGCTAACAGCTGCACAAGAGCGAGAGAGGGAAAGACAGAGTGAATTTATTTGCGCAGCTTCTGAAATTACAATTTGGTACAAAAATAAGTTTATTAATTTGATTTGTTCATTTGTATCTGTTGGTTTACTAATATATAAACTAATTTGCAGCTGCACTGTAAAGTGAATAAAAGTGTGTGGGAATTATTAAAATTGTGCACAGTAGCCGCAATCCCGCACCGAATTTCAGACTCTGCAAACTTTTTTATATTAAAATATTAAAGTTGACCTGGTACCCCTCCTTTTATAATTTCATTATACAAAAAAAAAAAAAAAAAAAACATTACTCTGCAATCTGAAATTAATGCGATGAAAAGCTGCGTCAATAGCATTTTTTTATATCTTTTATATCTTTTTATATATTTTAAGGCAGGCCAAATCAAAGGTCAATGCAGGCCAAAGTTATTTGTGCATCTCTGTACTTGAGGAATCGAGAATGGGCGGCGAGTGCTCCTCGTTGCTGCGAGTTCTGCAGTTTGCGCTCTTTTCCAGTCGAATCCCATAGAAAAATGCATACAAATGTGTCCCCACTCAAGATATACATCCACTGAGATGCGGATGCAATATTTGTTAATTAAAATGTGAAGTTTCATATGGGCAGATTAGAACCCTAAACCTCTAATGCAATGGGCAAATTAATTACCATTAGACCACCCAATCAGACTCCTTTTACTGGCACTGATTGATCTCATGACCAACAATAGCACACATAGAGATGAAGTTATCAAATTTATTATGTTAAATATTTATTTTAGAACTTGAATTGATCATCAACAATGACTTTTTATCAAAGCAGACCATTTAAAATAATCTTTTACTAGCACTCATCTTTGCTGTGCGACTTCAAACGCAGTGTATCATGAGCATGACGTTGTTATTTTGCTAGCCATCTTAAACTGATCTTGACTTTATATGTCATTCTTTTGATAAGCACAGTTAAATGATGAACACAGTTACACACACTTAGACTATACGTAACAGACTGCGTATATGTGCGAGAAGTTGATGAAAGAGTGATCCCTTCTTGACACGACCAACCAATCTCCACATTATTTGTGGTAGCTTGCCATTTTATATAATTCCCGCAGATTTTCTGCAGAAAAAAAACTTAAATCTAAAAGGGACTAAAAGGGAATCCCATCGCTTTCCTTCATGTTTGACAGTGGCAAAACAAATGCTTGAAAAGCCTGAAGTAGTCACAACATATCCAAATGCACAGCTGCTGTTGTATCATCTCCATAGTAACAGCATAATTGTCTCCTTCACATTGTGTGTTCACTATAAAAATCCTTCTAAACTTTCACGGGACCGCAGACAGCACACATACATCACAGCTAGCATTTAATCTTCACCCTGTGTGCTGCGAATGAGACAAAAAAACCCACGTTTTTACAAAGAATCCCTAACATTCACTTAAAATACCCATTAGTTGTGTAATAAAATGTGATTAGAATTTGAAGTGCTATTGTTGCAGTAGGATACAAATCTGAAAATGGCAATATATGCTGAACGCTTGTATGCTGAAAGTAAATGTTCATAAATGTTTATAAAAACTGATATAAAAATGTCAATTATATAGATATATGCAATATACAGAATATGACAAAAATGACAATTTTCATATATGTAACATGTTTTTTTAAACACTTGTGGAATTTAAATGAGTAAATAAATGCTCAAAAATATGAACTCTATTACACTGTCTGATATTTAAATCTGGTAAATGACCATATATGGACAAATACAATTAATGGCAACAGGCCTAATTATTGAATCCTCATTTGTGTTTTAATATATACAGATATATAACCTTAGATACGTTTTCTTGCATTCTCTGAGGCAGAACATTTTAATACAAAAATAAATAAGGGTCTTCCAATACCCACAGGTTTCACCTACACTGGCGGCTAAAAGTTTGGAATAATGTACAGATTTTGCTGTTTCGGAAGGAAATTGGTACTTTAATTCACCAAAGTGGCATTCAGCTGATCACAAAATATAGTCAGGACATTACTGATGTAAAAAACACCATCACTATTTGAAAAAAGTCATTTTTGATCAAATCTAGACAGCAGCCATCACTCCAACACCTTACCCTTGAGTATTCATGCTAAATTGCTAATTTGGTACTTGAAAATCACTTGATATTATATCAAACACAACTGAAAGCTATTTGGTTCGTTAAATGAAGCTTAACATTGTCTTTGTGTTTGTTTTTGAGTTGCCACAATATGCAATAGACTGGCATGTCTTAAGGTCAATATTAGGTCAAAAATGGCAAAAAAAAGAAACCGCTTTCTCTAGAAACTCATCAGTCAATCATTGTTTTGAGGAATGAAGGCTATACAATGCTTCAGAAAAAAATGGAAGATTTCATACAAAGGTGTACACTACAGTCTTCAAAGACAAAGGACAACTGGCTCTAACAAGGACAGAAAGAGATGTGGAAGGCCAGATGTACAACTAAACAAGAGCATAAGTACATCAGAGTCTCTAGTTTAAGAAATAGATGTTGAAAAACGAATTGACTTTCTGGAATCTTCGGAGAGGGAATTAACCGCTATTCCGCCCGCGAACAAAGTTGATTTGGAACATCTTGAAAAGCTTGAAGATCATGAAAATAGAAACCGCAGGAATAACGTTCGAATTGTTGGAATTCCTGAGCATGAGGAGGGCAGAGATATGGTGAAATTCCTAGAGGAGCTTTTCCCGAGTCTGCTCGACATAACAGGCCACATGCTGGAAATCGAGCGAGCTCACAGAGTGCCAGCTCACAGATCTGCTGAGGGAGACAGTCCCAGATCGATTCTGGCCAGATTTCTGAGATCATCCGATAAAGATCTTGTGTTACGCCAGGCGAGGAGCAAAGGGAAGCTTTCTTGGAAGAACCATAATATTTTCTTGTTCCCGGACTTTGCGAGTTTGACGAGAGAATGTTCCCAGCCAAACTGAGAATAGAAACGAAGGTCGGTCGCAAGGTATTCACATGTCCAAATCAGGCAATACCTTTTATAGAATCAATGACTGAGTAAACTGTTGGATGTTTCTCATGTGAGTGGGCTTGACTTGCTGTACTAACTCTTGAGGAAGCGGGGCGACATTTTAGGTTTTTTGCATTGGCTCTGCCTAGCGGCTGGAGTTTGTTTTGTGGATAACACTTTCCTTAAAGAAACTTTTGCATTTAAGTTCCCGGACAGATTGAGAGTGGACACTATGGATGACCGCAAAATATCTACACGCTCACACAAAGGATGTCTTTTATAAAGCTGACGGATTGTGTGAGTCATGGTATATACTTTTATGCAGCCTCTGAGTGAATTGACTCGATCATCCGGGGAACCGGGATGCCGGTTTTGTTTATTTTTGTATTGGTTCCGCCTAGCGGCTGGAGCTTGTTCTGTTGAATAACATTCCTTTGGAACAACTGTTGAGTCATCTGTTCGTTCTTCGTGCTTCTCCTTCTGTTTTCGTGCTTCGTTCTTCTGTTTTGTTGAGTTTTTTTTTTTTTTTTTTTACGAGACATTGGAATGATTACGTCATCCGTTGAACTCATAACAGCTGGCTCACTGAACATTTGTTTGTCTGTCCGAGGAATCTGAACAGTTTTATATCGGCTGGAATTTGTTTTGTGGAAGATCACACCTTTGAGACAGTTCTGTGAATGAATCTACACATTCTTTGTGTTTATTCTTCCTATTGACTGGGTTTATTTCACAAAGTATTTTCTGTTATGTAATTTTGCCTCACAATTTGTGAGGCAAAATTGAGCAATCTGATGGCAAAGTTGTCGTGGGGACTCGTGGGCATTCATGGACCTTTTGAGTTTAGAGGGATTGTAGCCGGTTGGCGCTGTCATGCGCGGGGTTAATGCGCACGTTTTTCTTTTTTCTGTTTGTTTTGTTCGGGGGGATGTTCAGGGTTTGATTGTTTCACTAATGGGGAATGTGGTCTTCATAATTTAGTTTTTGGCACACAATTTATTTTTTCTATTATATCAATATGTCAGTTGTTAATATAAGTGTTCTATCTCTCTCCGCATGGAATGTGAATGGGTTGGGGCACCCCATAAAAAGAAGGAAGGTTATTACTTTTCTTAAATGTAAGAAATATGATATAGTGTTTCTTCAAGAAACGCATCTCTCCCCGCAGGAAGCTGAAAAATTTGGGAAGATATGGGGTGGACATGTTTTCTTTAGTGTTGGCTCAAGTAAGAGCAAGGGAGTAATTTTATTGGTAAATAAACATCTACAATTCAAATGTCTCAAGCAGATTAAAGATAAATTAGGAAGAGTAATTATTGTTTTAGCTGAAATTCAAGGGCAAAGGTTGATTTTGGCTAATATTTACGCACCTAACGCTGATGATCAGGTCTTTTTTATAGATCTTGAAGGGATGTTGCAAACCGCTGGCACCCCTCATGATATAATATTGGGAGGAGACTTTAATCTTTTGATGGACTCAGTCCTTGATCACAGTGAAGCAAAAGTGTGCAAGCCCCCTAGAGCAATACTGACACTTCACAGGATATGTAAAAATCTTGGTTTTTCGGATATTTGGAGACTTTTGAACCCACCCGGTAGGGACTATACATTTTTTTCATCAGTCCATAAGATCTATTCTAGAATAGATATCTTTTTGATATCCAAATCCCTCATTTCATCTGTTGTTGATTGCTCAATTGGAAACATTTTAGTCTCAGATCATGCCCTGGTGAATTTAGTGGTGATGCCACATATAGAGAAAAAGAAATCATATAGTTGGCACCTTAATGTATCCCTTCTGCAAAATCCTGATTTCCAACATATGTTAAAGACTGAAATCAGTGTTTATATGGAGACCAACTGGTCCTCAGTATCCTCTGTGGGCGTGGCTTGGGAGGCACTTACAGCGGTTCTTAGTGGCCGGATCATACAGTATGCCTCATTCATCAAAAAATCCACTGCACGAGAATTTGTGGAGTTGGAAGGTAATATTAAAAGTGCAGAGGCTGAAGCGCCGTATGTGAGCTGATGGCCTCAGAGAATTGACCCGATTGAAATACAGATATAATACTATTTTGTCACGAAAAGTGGAGTTTTGGTTATTCAGGGCAAGACAGTCATACTTTGAGTCAGGTGACAAAGCAGGGAAGCTTTTGGCTAGATATATAAAGCAGAGAGAGTCTTTTTCTACCATTCCCTCAGTGAAATCTGCTGGTGGTGAAATATTTACCTCAGCCATTGATATTAATAATGCCTTTAAAGAGTTCTATATTGATCTTTATATTTCCACGTCTTCGTCTACTGATGAAGATATTAGAAACTTTGTGGAACCATTAGATCTTCCTAAACTGAAGACTGAGCAAAAAAACTCACTTGATTCTGAGATAGCCTTGGAGGAGCTTAACGAGGTAATTAAGTCCCTACCTACTAGCAAGGCTCCGGGGCCAGATGGTTTTGCTGCAGAATTTTTTAGATCCTATGCTACAGAACTGGCTCCACTTTTGTTAAGAAATTTATACTGAATAATTAAAGAACGGAAAACTTCCTCCAACCATGACACAAGCCCGGATCATTCTGATTCTTAAAAAGGACAAAGATCCAAACGAGTGTAAAAGTTACCATCCAATTTCCCTGATCCAACTAGATGTAAAAATATTGTAAAAAATTTTGGCTAATCGAAGTAAAGTTATGACATCACTTATACATATAGATCAGGTGGGGTTTATTTAGGGTCGCAGCTCTTCTGATAACATCAGGCGTCTCATCAATATCATGTGGTCAGTAGCGAATGATCAATCTCCAATCGCTGCCATCTCACTTGATGCCGAAAAGGCGTTTGATATGGTAGAATGGGATTATCTTTTTAAGATTTTGGAAATATAAGGGTTCGGGAGTACATTTATTATTAAGTTACTTTATAGACACCCTGTAGCAGTGGTACAAACAAATGGATTAATCTCAGATTATTTTACTTTGAATAGGGGCACTGGGCAGGGTTGCCCTCTTTCCCCATTATTGTTCTGTCTTGCCCTGGAACCATTAGCAGCCGCGATAAGAAAGGAGGATGATTTTCCAGGGGTGGTGGCGGGAGGTGTGCCGCATAAGCTTCTGCTTTATGCAGATGATATTTTATTATTTGTCTCTGAACCTACTAGATCTTTGCATTGCCTCCAGAATTATTAATTCCTTTTCCAAGTTCTCAGGATACAAAGTCAATTGGGCTAAATCCGAAGCTTTGGCTCTGACAGCGTACTGTCCAGTAACGGCTTTCCAGCCGGGCACCTTCCAGTGGCCCAAATAGGGCATTAAGTATTTGGACATTTTATTCCCAGCAAATTTGTCTGATTTATTTAGTGTTAATTTTGACCCTTTAATAAAAAGGTTTTCGAGCGATGTCAGCAGGTGGGCTTCATTACATTTATCGATGATTGGGAAGGTTAATGTTATTAAAATGAATTGTATTCCAAAATTTTACTACCTGCTACAATCTCTCCCTGTAGATGTCCCCCTCTCTTATTTCAAGGAATTTGATAGCATAGCGAAGTCCTTCATTTGGAATGGTAAATGTCCCAGATTGCATTTTAATAAGTTACATAGGTCGATAGACAAAGGAGGGCTAGGCCTTCCCAAGATTTTGTTTTATTACTATGCGTTCAGTCTCAGACATTTGGCTTATTGGTCACTTCCACCTGAGAGAGCCCCTCCCTGGTTTGTTATTGAACAGGCAGTTCTTGCCCCTATTTCGCCATTACAAAGTATCTCTATCAAACTAATCGTAAAAGTTAAGTTACACCCCGTTATTTTGCATTTACACTCGGTATGGACTAAAGTGTCCAGATTGTTTAAATTGGACACTTATTTAAATGCTGCCTCGAGCATATGGCAGAGCCCAAGACTGTGTACTGGCAAGTCTCCTTTCTGTTGGCCGGAGTGGATTGTGAGGGGGGTTGCTACACTCGGTGACCTATATGAAAGTGGTGTGTTGAGATCGTTTGAAAACTTGGTCCAACATTTTGGGATCCCCAGACCTCAGTTTTATAGGTATTTACAACTGCGCTACCTGCTTTGCACTATTTTTGGGAGTAGCACACATTCCCCTAAGGAGGCAGATGCTTTGGGAGAGGTGATTGTGGCTTTTGGAAAAGGTCATGAGGCATCAGTGTACTACTCCCTGTTAATTCAGAGTATGGGGAATGGAGCCTTAACTTCTCTCAAGAGAGTATGGGAGAAAGATTTCAACTTGGCATTGGAGGAAGGAGTGTGGGCTAAGATTCTTAAAAACGTTAAGTCTGCATCTAGAGATGCAAGGATGTGTCTTATTCAATTCAAAATTTTGCATAGATTTTATTGGACCCCCTATAGACTGTATAGGCTTGGTCTTAAAGACACACCCACCTGCTGGAGATGCCAATCGGAGGATGGAGACATGGCCCATGTTTTTTGGTGTTGTGTCAAGATCCAGAAATTCTGGTCGAAGGTTCAGAATTTTGTGTGCGATGTGGTGGGCACTCGGGTTTCGTTTTGCCCCAGATTTTGTGTTCTGGGCGATGGGGCGGTCATCGATTTGGGGGATGGCCATATAGGGAACTGGGTTCTGACATGTGTGATGATCGCCAGGCAGGTTATTTTGAGGGATTGGAGGTCAGCTGGTGCGCCCCCATATCCGGAGTGGTGCACAGAGGTGGGGAGGGTGGCAGCTTATGAGGAGGTGTCATCTAGAAGACGGGGTGGCTTGGATAAGTTTGTTTGGAAATGAGGCAGGTATTTGGAGTTTTGGAGGGCTCTCGGGTGGGGTGTGGAGAGAGTAACGTATTATAGTTTGTATGATTATTATGTGTGTGTATGTATGTATGTATGTATGTGTATATATATGTATGTTTGTATATATATGTATGTATATGACCACAGGGTTGTTTTTTGGGGGGGGGGGGTTGTGGGGTTTAAATGTTGATTTTTTTATATATATATATATGTTTACATTTCATTGTAAAAAAAATTAAAGAAAAGAAAAGAAATAGACGCCTCACATGTCCTCAGCTGACAGCTTCATTGAATTCTACCCGCTCATCACCAGTTTCATGTACAACAGTAAAGAGAAGACTCAGGGGTGCAGGTCTTATGGGAAGAATTACAAAGAAAAAGCCACTTTTGAAACAGAAAAACAAAAAGAAAAGGTTAGAGTGGGCAAAGAAACACAGACATTGGACAACAGATAATTGGAAAAGAGTGTTATGGATCTTAACCCCATTGAGCTTTTGTGGGATCAGCTAGACTGTAAGGTGCGTGAGAAATGCCCGACAAGACAGCCACATCTATGGCAAGTGCTACAGGAAGCGTGGGGTGAAATGTCACCTGAATATCTGGACAAACTGACAGCTAGAATGCCAAAGATCTGCAAAGCTGTCATTGCTGCATATGGAGGATTTTTTGATGAGAACTCTTTGAAGTAGTTTAAGAAGTTCTGAATTTTTTTTTTTTTCAAATTGTAATATTAATTTTTAACATTATTAATGTCCTGTCTATACATTGTCATCAGTTGAATGCCACTTTGGTGAATAAAAGTACCAATTTCTTTCCATAAGAGCAAAATGTGTAAATTATTCCAAACTTTTGGCCGCCAGTGTAAATGTATGGTATTTTTGTGTGCATTTGTTTTAGTTTTTTTAGTTGCTAACTGCATATTCAGTTATTATGCACTAAAATATTTACATGTAATTGCATTTACAATGTGATTAACACAATTACAGAGGTATATAATGATGATTTGTGAATTTTCACTGCAAAACAACCCCAAAAAATTTGAGAATTCCCGCAGCAAATTCAGTCATTTTGTAATCCCAGCTAGCCAGATTACGTGGCCATTTCCTAACTGTACCAAAATTTGATGACCAAACATTCATCATGGCAATGTAACTGATTACGTTGTGACAACCGGAAAAGTTAAATTCCTGGATTCGTTGCCGCAACGTAACTTTGGAATGGTGCCAGGCCCTCATCATGATGTTGTGGCAATGTCGTGGATCAATAGTTGTTTGTTGGTAACCAGTTGTAATTTTTGCTTTTAATAGTTATTCTATGGGCAGAAATGCAGTATTCTAATATAATTTATGTCCTAATTTGCCCAACATTAATTTAGAGGCTATTTAAACAATTGTGCTTATGAATAATGAATGCAGACTAAAAGTTAATGTACTTCATTTATTTTGACAGTGAACAGAGAAAAAAAATGCAACAATAAAATAAATTGAAACCTATTGCCACAGAATTGCAATGAAATTACAAGCCTAAATGACTTCTGTGCTCATATTAAAATCTACTTAGACTATCTTAACACCTAATGCCTTGAATTACATTTGTTAATTTAATTTAAAGCCATTTTAAGGATAAAAAAAAAAATAGTAAATTACTTCATTACAATATAATCTTTAGATCTATATATTGTTTTCAATAAATAATTATATTAAATTATAGCAAAAATGTAAAAATTAATCAGTTATCAAACATTTTAAAATGAAAAATTAAAGATAGATAGATAGATTATCTGAATTCTCTGAACTTTTAAATACACCTCCGAGGTGATTCATGAGACTGTCACCACATTTAGACAACATTATGCCAAGACATCGAAGATGCTAAATTGCTAACAGATTTTTAAATAACGTTAGAGTTAATAGTGTTGCCATGGCGATGCACTAAATTAATGGCAAAAATAGGGAAACAGGAAGTGTCTCATATCTTCTGCGTGTATTGTGTGATTTAGATCAAAATTTAAAAGGCTACACAACCCGGTTTATCTCCATCATGGCACAAACTTCAAAACTTGCATGACCCATTTGAATTCTACTGAGTTTTGTGTTTTTTACCTTAAAGCGCTATGGAGGAAGTCAAACATCTCAAACGGAGAGAGAGTCTGACATTCTAACCATCACTGACGAGGTAAACGGCTAAAACATGTGACATGCGCAAACAATTGTGTCAAATGTCACGCAGATTTTTTAAACTACACATCATCACCCTTAATAAAATTCAGTTCAAATGATGTTAGATATTAGAAAACAAACCGGCTTTGCTTTCATATATTCAAATATTATCTGCAGAGATTACTTAAACCATTAAGAACCTAATGAAGTGGTTTATAATAATAATACTAGTCAACAACATCAGACTGAAATGTGAAATTTTGTGATAAGGTTGATTACAACTTTTTGTATACCACCAAGGTTTTTATTTGTATTTTTTTATTTTTTACTATGACTATGTTCACTCCGCCATCGACATTGTTTCTTGATGTTGCTAGTCCTTGTACTGTGAAGTCGCTAATGGCCGTTCCTACTGCTGTCTCTTAAAAGTTTTGGTGTACTGCACAACTGGCCATACTTTCAGAAAATCTGATCACAGATGAGATGTACTGCTGGTAAAATAAAGATATAACTTTGTAATTTTGTCACTCGTCATTTGCATAAAGTATAATTTTTCTCAACCATGTCATGACGCTCGCCGTGCCCACATCTTGTCGCCAACAATCACTCTTGCCTGTGTTGCCCAAAGTCGCTCTGCTCTCATTGAAAATGAATGACATTCTGTTGCTGTGTCGTTGGCGCTGTGAATGGGCCTTAATGTAAATTAGATTTGACAAAAATGTTGGTGCCCATTTATCCAGGATGGTTCTCAATGGCCCAGTGCTGCTCCCATGCTATAATTTGAGGTCTCTGAGAAGTTTGATGTCTCTGAGAATGTGGTAACCCAGTGGTTTGCATACTTTTTCAGTCAAGGCCCCCTTTACTATTCGAATTCAGCCCCCCCCCCCCGCCCCCCAACAATTCAGCACTTGTTTCAAAGCAGCTTTTTTTTACAGAAAATTATGCTTTAAGACTTTAACAGAAAATTAAGCTGTAATATATATAAAGTCATCATTGTGCATCCTTATAAAAATATGAGTGTAAATTGTTTAAAAATAAATAATATTATAAGTAAATAATTGTATTTAGAACCCTTGTGCAGAAATTCACATAGATGCATTGTCCTTTGTTAGTTGGCTGATACAGGCTTTTGTTGGCAATTAATTAATTGTCTATGTATTCCATTTTAAGAGTGTAGTCTATCATTAGACCAAGGTGATGCAGGCATGAGAACATCCTCTGTGAAGTCTGGCTTTCACAGGCTGCAGTTAGTCGTCATCACTCAGCGACATGTAGCAATCGGGGTCGGACACCAAGCAGGAACAGAACTGGATGTGGCAGGGGCAGGCTCTGTAAACCTCGGGATATGAATGTGTAAACATGTATTCACCAAACTGTTTTGTTCAGGATTCGCAGTTTGGTACCCCCTTCAACCGAACAATTCCAGTCATTGTATTTACAAAATTTCATATTTAAAAGTCTGGTTTTCCATCATTGAAAGTTTACCTTGAACTTGTATAGCAGAATACAGTGTAACACCGCTGCCGCTGTTTATCTCTTGACTTGGCAGGTGTAAATGCTTTACAACCTGCCCCTAATTGACTAGCAGTATTAAAATAGTCAGCATTTGACTGATCTAAACAGTACTGATGTTTATTTAGCTATTTATTGTATTTTTATTTATTCTTTATTTAAATGGTCAGCAACTGACTGATACTAAACAGTACTACTGATGTTTATTTAGTTATAATTTTAATTTATTCTTTATTTAAATGGTCAGCAACTGACTGATACTGAACATACTAGGGCTGCCCCCTGATAGTTGACCAAACGTTAGTCGATGAGAAGAGTCTTGGTCCACCAAATTTTAATTGGTTGGTTGGTCCCAGAAAAAAACTCCACAGGAAACTGACGTATTACCGCTGGTTGGACGCTAGGTGGTACTATGGGGTAATTTTTGTTAAGCAGGGTTAGGGTTAAGCCTACACAATAAAGCAAGACACCTTGATTTCAAACTTTGAACTTTATTTTTTATTTTAACTAAAAATTCAAATGAAAAAAAATTTGCAATTAAAATGTGTGTTGTTCAACTTTTTGAAAGATGCTTTACAACAGTTGTCAACATCTCTCTGGCAAATAGTCTATACTTCATCTGTGCATTCTCTACCGGTCGGGTATTTCGTTGTCCAGGAAAATACATCATGTGTGTGAATAAATTCGCTTTGTTCCCTCCTTCATGATATATATATATATTGAACTGCTCTGTGGAAATAAAGTGAACTGAACTCAAAGCACCTCCTGAGCTGAGATGTCTGAGGTCATTTGCAGCACTCATATATGATACTGTTCTTGCAAAAAAAAAAACATTCAGAAGACAGAAACAAAGAAAGAGTGAGAAACTTTTACATGTGTGTGTTCCACGAGACTGCACGCCTCCGTACAAACATATGCGCGTAGACGGCTTTTCTGTCATCTGTTCTCAATAATAAAATAAAGTGTGTTTCTTCAAGTGTGTGTCTACGGGCAAATTATTTCTAATATTAATTTGATAATAATAATAGCCTAATAATATTATTAATAATAATAATAATAATTTAATACATTAATGGGAAACGAGCCAAATATCATCGATCACTCTGACCATCGTCGATCCCCAAGATCATTGTCTGTCGGCACAACCCTAATGTGCATTTCTCTCTGTAAATTAACAAAATGTTCAGACAGTCTCCTTGCTGGTTTTTCTGACACATTCAGAATCATTACAGCTTTTGCCGGTGTCGTTGCGGCTCGCTTCGTGTGTGCACTTGTGAAATGTATATTTTAAAGGCTCATTATTACGGTTTAGTATTTCACAGTAATGTAGAACAGTGTTAGCAATATTACTTATAACTCTCTTTCTCAGCCCTGGAACTCAAAACATTTTCTGATGCCCCCCAATATATATATATATATATATATATATATATATATATATATATATATATATATATATATATATATATAATTAATTAAATGAATATCATAAACGTGCGACTAGTTGACTAATGGCTTAAATGAACGCCTACTAGTCGTCTAGGAAAATCTTTGGTCGGGGGCAGACCTAGAACATACTGTACTGATGTTTATTTAGCTATTTATTGTATTCTTTATTTAAATGGTCAGCAACTGACTGATACTAAACATACAGTACTGATGTTTATTTAGCTATTTATTGATTTTTATTTATTCTTTATTTAAATTGTCAGCAACTGACTGATACTAAACATACAGTACTGATTTTTATTTAGCTATCATTTTAATTTATTCTTTATTTAAATGGTGAGCAACTGACTGATACTGAACATACAGTACTGATGATTATTTTGCTATTTATTGTATTTTTATTTATTCTTTATTTTCTCAGTGTTCATTTCTAGAATTTGTTGACAATGTATAATAATAATGTCAAATATTCTTTGATAAAAATATTTGTTTAAGAAAGCAGCCTTCTGAGTACCTTTGCATAGTCATATCAGTGCAAAATCGGTGCACAAACCACATAGAAAAGGTCTTTTCATTCCAGCTCAAAAATGAAATACAGTTGTGCTCAAAAGTTTGCATACTCTTGGAGAATTGGTAATATATGTACCATATTTAAAGAAAACATGAGTGAGCAGGCAAAACACATTTCTTTTATGTCTTATGGGATTCATATTCAACTGTAGGTTATAACAGAATGGCACAATCATAAAACAAAACATGGCAACAAAGAAAAAAATGAAATGACCCCTGTTCAAAAGTTTGCATACCCTTAGATCTTAATACTGTGTATTGCCCCCTTTAGCATCAATGACAGCGTGCAGTCCTTTGTAATAGTTGTCTATGAGGCCCCAAATTCTTGCAGGTGGTATAGCTGCCCATTCGTCTTGGCAAAATGCCTCCAGGTCATGCAAAGTCTTTGGTCGTCTTGCATGAACCGCACGTTTGAGATCTCCCCAGAGTGGCTTGATGATATTAAGGTCAGGAGACTGTGATGGCCACTCCAGAACCTTCAACTTTTTCTGCTGTAACCACTGGAGGGTCAACTTGGCCTTGTGCTTAGGGTCATTGTCATGCTGGAAAGTCCAAGAGCATCCCATGCACAACTTTCGTGCAGAAGAATGCAAATTGTCTGCCAGTATTTTCTGATAACATGCTACATTCATCTTGCCATCAATTTTCACAAGATTCTCCGTGCCTTTAGAGCTCACCCACCTGCAAAACATCATTGATCCACCACCATGCTTCACAGTGTTCATGGTATTCTTTTCACTATAGGCCTTTTTGACCCCTCTCCAAACTTAGCACTTATGGTTGTGACCATAAAGCTCTATTTTGGTCTCGTCACTCCAAATTACAGTGTGCCAGAAGCAGTGAAGCGTGTCAAGGTGTTGTCGGGCATATTGTAACCAGGCTTTTTTGTGGCATTGCCGCAGTAAAGGCTTCTTTCTGGCAACTTGACCATGCTGTTCATTTTTGTTCAAGTATTGTCGTATTGTGCTCCTTGAAACAACCACATCGTCTTTTTCCAGAGCAGCCTGTATTTCTCCTGAGGTTACCTGTGGGTTTTTCTTTGTATCCCGAACAATTCTTCTGGCAGTTGTGGCTGAAATCTTTCTTGGTCTACCTGACCTTGGCTTGGTATCAAGAGATCCCTGAATGTTCCAATTCTTAATATGTGATTGAACAGTACTGACTGGCATTTTCAAGGCTTTGGATATCTTTTTATATCCTTTTCCATCTTTATAAAGTTCCATTACCTTGTTACGCAGGTCTTTTGACAGTTCTTTTCTGCTCTCCATGGCTCAGTATCTAGCCTGCTCAGTGCATCCACGTGAGAGCTAACAAACTCATTGACTATTTATACACGGACAATAATTGCAATTTAAAAAGCCACAGGTGTGGGAAATTAACCTTTAATTGCCATTTATACCTGTGTGTGTCACCTTGTGTGTCAGTAACAAGGCCAAACATTCAAGGGAATGTAAACTTTTGATCAGGGCCATTTGGGTGATTTCGGTTATCATTATGATTTAAAAAGGAGCCAAACAACTATGTGATAATAAATTGCTTCATATGATCAATATCCTTAAATAAAAGACAGTTTTTTTGCATGATCAGTCATATTTTCAAAATCAATGCCAGAATTTTACAATTTCTGCCAGGGTATGCAAACTTTTGAGCACAACTCTATTTCGACCACCATATCAGTAATCGGTGAATTTTCCCCCTTTAAAATTGGTATCGTATCGGTCTCAAAAATCCCATATCGGTCGGGCTCTAGTCTTTTGTCTAGACTTGAACTGAGTGAGTGTGTCTGAGTCCGAACAGGTTAGGGAGACTATTCAATAGTTTAGGAGCCAAATAGGAAAAAGATCTACCTCCATTTTTGGATTTTGATATTCTAAGTACTATTAACAGGCCGTAATTAACATGACGGAATATAGCGTAATAGAGTACTGTGGAGCTATACCATTCAAAGCTTTGTACGTTATTAACAGAATTTTAAAATGAATACGAAATGTAACAAGTAGCTAATGTAGTGATGATAAAATGGGGCTAATGTGATCATATATCTTGGTTCTAGTCAGCACTCTAGGGGCTGCATTTTGAACCAATTGAAGTTTATTTATTGAACTTGCAGAACATCCTGCCAGTAATGCATTACTATAATCTAGTCTTGAGGTTATGAACGCATTAATTAGTTTTTCTAACTTGGAGAATTGTGAAATTTTGTCGGTTTTCAAAGAAATAAAAAGTTGGCTATCATCGGCCTAACAGTGAAAACTTATTCTATGATTCCTGATAATGTCTCCAAGGGGAAGTATATATAAGGAGAAAAGCAGAGGCCTTAAAACTGATCCCTGTGGTGCTCTGTACTTAACTTTAGTTTGATCTGACAATTCCTCATATACACAGACAAAGTGGTAGCGGTCTGATAAATAGGACCTGAACCAAGCTAATGCCTGTCCACAAATGCCAACATAATTCTCAAGCCTGTCCAAGAGATTGCCGTGATCTGTTATGTCGAAGGCCGCACTAAGAACTAAAAGCACTAGAAGAGCAATGCAGCCGCGATCAGATGATAAGAGCAAGTAATTTGTAACTCTGATAAGTGCAGTCTCTGTTTTGTGATGGGGTCTAAATCCTGACTGAAATTCTCTGTAGAAATTTTCTAGTATTTTCGACATAAATGGTAGATTTGAGATCGGTCTATAATTAGCCAACTCTCCAGGATCAAGCTGTGGCTTCTTAATAAGCGGTTTGATAACTGCCAGCTTAAAGTTACTTGGGACATGCCCTAAGGATAGTGAGGATTTTATAATATTAAGAAGAGGTTCTGTGATTACAGGAAACAACTTTTAAGAGCTTAGTTGGTATTGGATCTAATGTACATGTTGTTGCTTTGATGTTTCGATAAGATTTGTTAGCTCTTCATGACCTATGACAGCGAAGGACTGAAGTTGTTTGTGGGGAATAGTGATGGTCGTTCGCGAACGAGTCGGCTCTAAGAGCCGGCTCTTGTAGGTGAACGTTGGGAGCCAGCTCGCATATCAGAAGAGCTGAATCTATTTATAAAAATATTTAAAAAAAATAAGATATGAATAATCAAAAGATTTAAATGAATAGAATTAACGACTTCAAAGAACGAAAAAATAAATAAAATAATATAGGCCTAAATGCTCAAGCGCACACATTCGTTCTGACTGTCTGCTCAGACTAACAGCCTCACCTGTTGTTCCTGTCAATCAGACACACAGTGTCAATCAATGAACCAAAGATGCGTGAGGGAGGGCGGAGCCAACTTATTATGTTGTTCAGAATGTATTCGTTTTGAATTGTAACATTTATATGTACTTTGTTTATATACATTAAAAAGTTATACTTTAAATGCAAATGCAAACCAATGCATTTTTAAATACATTGTGGTTAAGGTAGAGTATAATTTCATTTAATAATTTAATTAAAATTGTTTTAACACCAATCATAGTCAAACTATCGCAAACTGTTTGACTTGAAAAAATGTAAAGAGCTGTTTGGGAGCCAGCTGAGCCGAACGAGCCGGCTCACTGAAAAGAGCCGGAATGCCCATCACTTGTGGGGAAAATGATGAGACACTGTTTTTTGAGGTGCTGTGGCAGACAATTGCATAATTCCAATTTTATTTCTGATTATTTCAATTTTATCAGTAAAGAAATTCATGAAGTCATTACTATTGTGCTGCGAAGGGATATCTTGTTTATTCAAGGCTTTATTCCTAACCAATTTAGCCATAGTACTGAATAAACACTTAGGATTGTTGTGGTTATTTTCTATGAGTTTGCTAAAATATGCTGACCTGGCAACTTTAAGTGCCTGTCTGTAGCTACAGACACTATCCTTCCATGCACCACGAAATACCTCTAGTTTTGTTCTCTCCCACTTGCGCTCCATTTTTCGAGCTGTTCTCTAAAGAGCATGAGTGTGATCATTGTACCACGGTGTGGGGCTTTTCTCTTTAGTTTTCTTTAATCAAAGGGGGGCGACACTATCAGGAGTGCTATAGAAGACTGTATTTATATTTTCTGTGACTACATCAACCTGAACTGTTCTACCAGAATGATAGTGTGATGTAGACTGAGTTACACTAGCTAATAACAGCATACAAGAGATGAGGTAATGATCCGAGATGTCATCGCTCTGCAGCAAAAATGTTATCAATATCAACTCCATATGACAGGATAAAATCTAGCATATGATTATGGCGATAAGTTGGTTCTGTCACATTTTGTCTGACCCCAAGAGAGTTGAGAATATCAATAAATGCTAATCGCAATGTGTCATTTTCATTATCTGCAGTATGTGAATGTTAAAGTCAACAACTATTAAAGCTCTATCCACAGTAACTACTAGATCTGATCAGAATATGGCCCTGATGATCTATATACTGTAGCAAGGGCAAAAGACGACAGAGATTTTTTTATTTATATCTGACAATGTCACATTGTAACAAGGTATAAGGGAAAGGAGAAGGCGAGAACCGGCTTAACAATATAAATAATATTTTAATAATAAACTTATGCAAAAAGACAAACACACACACAGGTGTTGGGCAGCTGCCTGTAACTCTCTCTCTGTCGCACTGCCGTCTCCGGTGGCCTTTATCCCTCTTGGTCTTAATCAGCCTAATTAGGGGGTGTGCGGAATCACGGCCCGGCCCGGCCCCGCCCCGCCCTCTGCCCTGCCACACACATTAAGCATTATTAGTTCAAAAGACTTAAACTTGTATCCTGTCATCTGAGTAACACCAAAAACTTCACTGTAAATTGTAACAACACCTCCTCCTCAACCTTTCAGGCGAGGCTCATGTTTATAACAATAACTTGGGGGAGTAGACTCATTTAAACTAATATATTAATCCAGTTTAAGCCAGGTTTCAGTCAAACAGAGTGCATCCAAACTATGATCTGTACAGCTAGTGCTTCGGTTGAAAGAGATCTAAGGTTTAGTAGCCCTACCTTTATATGATGTTTCTCTTTAATTTTTTTGTCATTTTCAATTTTGACCTCAATCAATTTTTTTCTAAATTATTTAGTGAAGGGTTTGTGTTTGGTAGTTCGGGGAACAGACCAGTCTCTATATAATATCTAGGTAATATAGTTTCTATATGTTGTAGTTTATGTGACCTGTGTGAAGTCTCATGGCAGCTTGCAGATGGTTAAGCCATTCTGTCTGCTTCTTGTCCTGTGCTCCAGTTAGTCAAATATGGTTAGTCAAATACAAATAAATTATTCTGAGAGTTGTCATGACTGAACTTTATTTAGCTGCAGCGGCGAATGTTTAATTGTACATATTTAAAACTGAAGAAATTGTTCCTCTTTAGGTTAAATAGCGGCCCTGTGAAAGATTACAGTGCAGATGTTGGTAATCGCACCACCATCAGAATTAGTTACCCTGAAGGCTGCCAAAAGGTTTGGGAAGATTCCGATCCAGATCTCAAGTTTGTGGCTGTGATCTACAAGCCTGTAGACTTCCACTGGCTTCGAGCAATGATCACCAAAACAACAGTTGTGAGTGTTCGTAGCAGGTTATAATTATTTGACTTTTTATTAACCTTTGCAGCAATTCTGAACAAGATTTGAAAGGTATTTACATGTGACTCCATGTTTCCAGTCACTGTGGGACTGGCTGTTTTTCTGGCAGCAGGTGCCAGTGAAGGTTCCAGTTGAGCTCTCACAGTTTCGTTTGCTGAATCCCGAGGTCATTAGGGAAACAGCCCTGGATCTGCTCCACTATCCCACACCCAGACAACGCCTGTGGGGATGGGACCAGGTGAGCTTCCTGTTCTTTAACAGACATCAGTGTTATGGAGAAACTAACTAAAAGTAATGACGCTACTAACTTAATTACATTTCCCTTTCAGTAAGGTAACTTTCACGCTGCATCAGTTGCTGACGCTATGGGAGCACCCTTTAGGGGGCGTGTCTTTATAACCCTATGCCATCACACCAAATTGATTTGCTGGTGAAGCTTGGTGCTCAGCTTCTGCTGACGTCATCATGAGCATATTAGCCAGAGCCCAGCATCACACCTTCAGAATTTTTCAGGTAGACCTCTCTTGTGCTGTGGAATCCTAAACAAAAGCTTTGCTGTTGATCTGCACCAGGTCAGCAGGAATGAGTCCTATTCTTCTCCCTGCTGTGTTCTAGCAAAAGAAGCACTGCTTGGAAAGCCTTTTGTGATTGCAGTGTATCTATATTGCACTCACAAAATACAAATTTAGAGCAAACTAAAAGAATTTGCTTGCTGAAACATGTCTTTTTAAAGACAACCAATGTTTCGCAGGTGTTTTCCATCTTGTAAGCGATGTCTTTTATGCTTAGGTCAAGCACACATTGAAGCAGCGCTCATAGGGTCTGAATGTGTTCATTATGAATGCATGAAGCTCAAGACACTGCGCTTGCGGCTTGCTTTCATTGTGGAAGTGGAAGCCGATCCCTCTCCCTCCCACTTCACTCCTTCTGTGTTTCGCTGAGGAGGGCCAAGAAGATGGGATAACGAGTCTGGAGATTTTGAGGAGGGTTTGTTTCTGGCACAAGCCTTGTGCACCTCCAATGCTTCATATATAGTATCTTCTCCCATACAGTTCACCTGCCTCCTGAGATTGATGCATATGGTTCGATCACGTTCGGTGGCGCAGACGAAGAGGTTGATGCTGTATCGCTGAAGGCCTCTGATGCTGAGACCTGGGGCCCATTCTTTGTACGTTTATTTGGGAGTTATCTGGATTAAATTTTTGACGATTTGACCCGATCATGGATTGTCATGTTCCACAGAGAACTCCTCAGAGTTGCTGTCATGGCAACAGGTCTGTAAGCTCAAACCTATTGAATGTGAACAGGATTAGATCGCACCTTTATAAGCATATGCAATACTGAAAGTCTATCCTAGCCTCTGCATTATTCTTACGGGAGCACCCTTTTAGAGCAGAGGTGATAATAATTATAATTTTATGAATAATTTAACATTTTATAAAATAATAATAATATTATAAATAATAATAGGTACAGACCATTTTATTCATTTAGAGGTACCACTTTAGTCATTAGGGAGTAGTCTACTTCATAATTTTTCCATAAAGTCTTTTTTCACAATTTTTTTGTGCATAAACTTTAGGGTTTTCTGCCTTGGTTCTTAGCACCCTCTACAGCTCAACAGATGCAAAGAACTTAATGAAAGAGTGATGTCTACATTTGTGCCATTTGAAAAGTGTAATCTTTCATCATAAAAAAAAGATTTCATGATTTTCATTGTTTTCCGTCCATGTAAGAACTCCAGCTTTTATAGAGAGCTTTTATGCCCTTGCACATTTCTAAATTTCATGTAGATAAGTACATTGAAATAATAGAATTGAAATAACAGCTCGAGAAAGAACAGTCCTGGTCAAGACATCTTAGCTAGAACTTGTGTCTCAGGTGCAGCGGCCTATACATTGTTGGACATTGTTGCGCCATGCTTAGAGGATTTTTACAGATTCCCCTATTCAAGGAGGCCTTAAAGGCACATACTATATATGTCCCTCCTCTTCCATACTGGCATGGAAATCTAAGCTGGTACATCCATCCAAGCTATGAAGGTTCATACCCATGCTGTTGGATAAGGCCTACACTTCAAAGGTTCAGGCTGGTGCAGCTCTGCCCACCATGGTGGTGTTGTAGGCCGACCAGGCAGATCTGCTGAAGGACGAATGATCTAGAGTCCAAGACCCTCCAAGAGCTACGTCAGGCCACAGATTTGGTGCTCCAGGCTACAAACACCACTTCCCAGGCTCTTGACAGATGTATGGGTAGCCTGGTGTCTGCTGAATGCCAAATCTGGCTAAATTTGTCAGATCTGAGCAACAGGGACAAAGCCGTCCTGCTTGATGCCCTGGTGTGTCAGCAGGGCTCCTTTGGTGACACAATTTATGTTTTCACAGAGAGGTTTCAATTGGCTAAGAGTCAATCACTGGCTCTCGCTCCATTTTGGGACAGCATCCAGCCAAACAGAATGCTACCATCTCTATCCCTGTTCATTTCAGTAGAATGGCATCAGAGTCGCAGGCAAGCCCAGCGGCTTGTTCCAAAGTGGAAAGTGCCGCTTCCTGGACCTTGCCCCAGCAGTAAAGTTCCATTTGGGTGCCCCAAGTGTTCCTGATGGTTTGGTACCAACAAAGCTGGGTTGTTCGCATATAGACCAGACTGCTCCATCTCCAAAGAAGGTCCTGACCACTTCGCCATTTCCCCGCAATATTCATCTTGCTCTCCCTGTGGTCCCCACAGCCAGAAATGTGTTTTTTTTTTGGCTCAACAACTTCACAAAAACGGGCAAATGTCCGGCTTTAACCAACCTGGTTATTCTAAATTACTGGATTTGTGCTTCAGTTCATATCAATCGACATAAAAGATACCTACTTTAATGTGCAGATTGCCCCTCATTACAGGCCATTCTTGAGATTAACCTTACGAGGGGTTAGCATACCAGTTCAAAGTCCTACCCTTCAGTTGTCCCTGGCTCCTCACACATTCACAAAATATGTTGATGCGGCTCTGGCTTCGCTGAAGCTGAGGGGCATCCACATATTAAATTACCTTGATCATTTGCTGTTACTAGCTGAATCAGAGGTACAGGTGTGCCAGCACAGGGATCTGTTGCTCATGCATTTGGAGCAGCTGGGACAAAGAATGTGTTGGTGCCCAGTCAGCAAGTTTCCTTCCTAGTAATGAAACATGACTCGGAAGATGTGTCTGCTCATATGACTGAAGAACACATTCAGTCTATTGTCCTACACTTGAAGAGTTTCAAGCTGAGAAGAACCCTGCCATTGCATCATTTTCAGTGAGCGCTGGGTTTAATGGCCGATGCAGCTTTGTCACCCCATTAGGCTTGCCATGGAAGAGACCCCTCCAGTGCTGGCTCAGGCCAAGAGTCCCTCATCATGCCTGGTGACATGGTCACTAACGCCTTCTAGTGATGCGTCACTGTTTAGCCATGCTAGCTATTTGGTGGTGCACCAGATTTTACCAGAAATGTGTGACACACCAAGATGGGCAGACGCAAAGTTGTCACCATGGACACATCCAACGCAGACAGGTGCACAAACTTTCAGGTGCATCACTTGAAACTGATTGCAGTCCTTTCTGCTCTGAAAGCTTTTCAGTCAGACATGCAGGGGTCTCATGTCTTGATCCATTTGGTCAGCACAACAGTCATGGTGTACATAAACTCCAAGGAGGAGTGAGGTCACGGCCAATGCTGAACCTTGCAAATTGAATTCTTCTCTGGAGCAAATGATGTGCCCTACCCATACCATGACCCCAGCCACCTGAACAGCGGAGCTGATTTACTCTCATGTCAGGGTGTCAGGATAGGGGAATGGAGACTCAAACCTCAGTCAGTTCAGAGTATTTGGAAGGTATTCGTTTGCCTACCTGGAGCAAAAGGTGTTGGGGACCTTCAGGCCCTTTTGGTCAATAACTCTTGCTTGGATTTCAGACCAGACCTGTCAAAAACCATTCTGAAGCCCTCTTGGAATTTGCAAAAAAAAGCACCTAAAGGACTCTCAGACTGTGAGAAACAAGATTCTCTTGTCTGATGAAACGAATTGAACTGTTTGGCCTCAGTTCAAAGCGTTATGTCTGGAGGAAACCAGGCACCACTCATCACCTGCACAATATTATCCCAACGATGAAGCATGGTGGTGGTAGCATCATGCTGTGGGGTGTTTTTCAGTAGCAGGGACTGGGGACTGGTCAGGGCTGAAGGAAAGCTGAATGCGGCAAAATACAGAGATATCCTTAATGAAAACCTGGTCCAGAGCGCTCAGGACTTCAGACTGGGCCAAAGGTTCACCTTCCAACAGAACAATGACCCTAAGCACAGAGCCAAGACAACACAAGAGTGGCTTAGGGACAACTCTGTGAATGTCCTTGAGTGGCCCAGCCAGAGCCTGGACTTGAACCCAATTGAACATCTCTAGAGAGACCTGAAAATGGCTGTCCCCATCCAACCTGACAGAGCTTGAGAGGATCTGCAGAGAAGAATGGCAGAAAATCCCCAAATCCAGGTGTGCAAAGCTTGTCGCAACATACCCAAAAAGACATGAGGCTGTAATCGCTGCCAAAGGTGCTTCAACTAAGTACTAAATTAAGGGTCTGAATACTTATGTCGATATGATATTTCAGTTTTTTCTTTTTTATAAATTTGCAAAGTTATCACAAATCTGGTTTTTGCTTTGTCATTATGGGCATTTTAGCATAAGGCTGCAACATGACAAAATGTGAAAAAAAAAATGAAAGGGTCTGAATACTTTCTGAATGCACTGTATATATATAAAATGAGAGGAGTGCCAGGTTGTTTAGTCTATCCTGACACATTACTGAGCCCATGTTATGTGATAAACCTAAAGTTTTAGCAAGTCTTAACTTGCTAACTGACATTTACACAGAGTCCAAATTTAACTTAAATTGTTATGAAACTAATAGTAATACTTCTTACTAGCCACAAAACTGAATTGTGCATTAATTTAATTAAAATGTATTTTTGTCCCTATGAGAGTGGAATTATTTAGCTGTTTTTTCCTTGCTTATCAGTGACGACACAGGTTATTTATTGTGTCACTCAGGGGTGGACTGGGACTAAAAAGTGGCCCTGGAATTTCTGGCCCAGAGCGGCCCACCAAACCTGGCCCACAACACACCACACCATAACATAGTTACATTGATTTCATTTTCCCGCTAAATTTCAAATTTGTGTGTTGAAAAAAGACATTTCTATTGACTGCTAGTCATGACAACGGGCCCCAACAGTGCAAAAATTGTCATAACTTTAAAACATCTAGAGAACCACTGTAAATGCGATGAGTGGAAATGTTTTTTTTTTTTTTTTTTTTTTTTTTTTTTGAGAAAGCACTAAAAATAAGCACTTTATAGCTCAGACAAATAACATGCAAGAAATCAGTTCTTTCAGACACTTCATGTAAATGAGCAGGTTTAAATAAACTATTCCAGTATTGTGAACACCCATTCATTTTCGTTTGTCTGTTTGTTTGGACAGTTCATGTAAATGCCCTGCTTTAAAGGGACTTAGTTATTTAATTGCTGCTGTTTATCACTATATTTCAATTTGGTTATATAAAGTAGGTGCTTCCTAGTTTTAGTATCTTATATTTAGTATAAATTAATATGTTCAATTTAATGATGTCACCCTTGTTTATGACTATATGAAAAATAATTGGCTTGAGATCAGTGCCTTTTTCATGCATCGATAATCTGAAAATTTTCCAGATGATTATCATATTGCTTTTTTCCCAGATATAAATGGCCAACTCGTTCCTACAACGAACCCCTAAATATACTGCAAAGGCTTACCAGTATTCACTGTCATATACTGAAACACCACTAGATGGAGCCGTAATAGTCTGCGTGTTTGTGAATATGCTTGCCCGTTTTCAGGTCAGATTTTACATCATAACCAGAGATTGCACTAGAAAAAAATTTTATGAGTCAATCTGACAGATTGAGGTTGTAAAATTTCCATCATGTTCTATTTTTATCCGTCATACTTGTTTGTGTTTGATAAGTACTAGGGCGTTCAGGGGGGTAACATCGATTTATAATGGTATACACATGATTGTGGATTTTTGACTCCCCAAAGCAAGTAGTCCTGGGGGAAAGTTTAACCTGTCAATCAACCGCTGTCGGTTGCATGCAACTTTAACTGTCAGATCGGGAAATTTGGAAGGAGCACACATTCATGCGCATGCTGATCAACATAAAGTGCACAGATGAGAAGCATGCACATCTGTAGCTCAGTTTACACAGGCACTCTTATTAGAATCATAATTCTGTTCTAAATGTCATCAGATGAAATGCAAGTATAATTGGGAGAAACAATACAATACAAAGTCTTTGCACTTTCTTTTAGTTCTTATACATTTGTGCTTTATTACCATGCAGTAACAGACTGACATAATGATTGATATATGCAGTCTTGAAATCAGAGACCCTCCAATCGAAATCCCAACACAAGTGGTCAAAAGAGATTATAACCACACTGTAAAACATTTCAAGTTGGTTAAACTTGAAAACGAAAGTTCACCTGCTGCCTTAAAAACATGAGTAACCTCAACATGAAGATAACAGGTTCTAATAAAGACTGGTTGTAAAAACATCCATTTCACCAAATAATATCCAGGTTTCTCCAATGTTTTTCAGAACTGGTGCAGTCACATTCACAGAGCATGGTTAATGTGCTGAATCTTTCACCACTCAAGAAAGTGGCAGCGTTATTGCATTTTATCAACACAAATTAAAAAATGCAAACTCACGTCCTCGCCTTGTGATACTCAACAGAAATTCAGCTACTCCAACTCACTCAAAAAGGCAGCAGCTTCTCAGAATTTCCCACTCAGTATCACCCCTCCTCCTCCCCTTCCCCTTTTTCAACTTATAACTTACAGACATGAGTTAAATGAACATTGAAAACCCAGACAAAACTCACAAGTAGTCAAGACAATGAATTACTTTGTTTAATTTTTTGAAAACTTATAAACTTGAGTTCAAAATCCAAAACTTGTCATGACAGTTGGAGATAAAGATAAGAAATAAGTTAACATAATTAATGGGGCTATCATGTTTTACAGTGCAGGGTAAATGGCAATGGTGCCATTTTGACGCATTATTCCACTTGTGATCGGATCGCTGAAATGCGTGTGAATTGGAAAGCACACATAGGTTTCTAATTTAAATGCTGGCTAAAGTTAATATAGTGATGTCTCAAAAGTTATCAAGAAAATAATGTGCCGATCAATAATTGATGTATCAATATTTTATGACATTCCTAGTAAATAGCTATCAGATGATATTTAATTCTGCAGTCAGAACTTATATAATCTAACAAATAATATCATCTTATTTATACATTCAAAATATTAGCGTCAACGTTGTTAAGTACTTTTTGCTAGTAATTTGTAGTGTAGTGTTTTAAAAGCTAGACTGCAGTTTAACTACTTTAAGTCATGAGTAGTTTGTAGCTTGGGAAGCTACAGATTCAAAATAGCTTTCTCCAGGGGTATCAGACCGGGGTAATGGTAACAGATGCCCTCACTGGCTGGGGGTTCACAGAAAGGCTGTATTGATATTCCAGGATATTATCATGAAAATGTTATAAATAGTAATGGCATGCTAATAGTAGGAATAAAACGGTATTTTTATTACGGTAATAAAGCGGTAGTTTAGCGACCCCCTCCCCACCCCCAACAAAAACTCAAGTGGTCTGGTCCTTCAGCCAGCACACGGTGCAAACTGAGTGTACGTCATGGACGTCTGTGTCTGTAAGCATATCTACAGAAGTATAGCCGAAATGGCTTGTTCAAAAGAGAATGGAACAGAGAAAAGAGTGAGAGGTAGCAGAAAATTTGTGTTTCAGCTGTGCATGTCAATGCAGGTAAATATTTGTTAGATAACCATGTAAACAAGGTCCAAAACTAACACTCAACACTAGAAAAAATTGCCTTTTGGTGAGTAAATGCGTTGTAAAATGGCAATATTCACCTGTTAGCTTGTAACATTATTTGCATTTGCAGCATTACGTGCTTTACTTTGAACAATCTGTGGTGATTTTGAAATCTTCTGTGGTGACTGATGTATACGGTCATCCACATGCTCGAAGTTGGATTATTATTGCATTTAATATGTATACAACATGATTAATTGCATTTGATGTTCACATTTGATATGAGTAATTTTTCACCATATAAGTATATATAACCGTTTGAATTCAACACAGAATTTTTTACTTTAAGGTGCTATGTAAAATCAAACTCCACTTAATTTAATAAACACCTTATTTCTATCATTAATTTTTTCAAAAGTCTATAAAATATCAGAGAATTTAAAAAAAATTTGTTTTTTTTTATAGGCCTGGAAAAGTCATTGGAATTAATAAAACCTTTAAAAGTCATGGAAATTCCTAAAGTGAAAATAATTTGTCCCCGCTGTGCTCAGCGCTAAAATATATTGTTCCGTTAGAAATTACTCTCTTTATTATTATTATTATTATTATTTTACTTTAAAATACATTTGCTTATGAAAAGTTTGGACAGACTTTTCTCCTTTTCTCCCCAGTTTGGAATGCCCAATTCCCAATGCGCTCTAAGTCCTCGTGGTGGCTTAGTGACTCACCTCAATCCGGGTGGCAGAGGACGAATCTCAGTTGCCTCCGCGTCTGAGACCGTCAATCTGCATCTCATCACGTGGCTTGTTGAGCACGTTACCGCGGAGACGTAGTGCGTATGGAGGCCCACGATATTCTCTGTGGCGTCCACGCACACCGAGAGCGTCAATCACACATTATAGCGACCACGAGGAGGTTACCCCATGTGACTCTACTCTCCCTAGCAACCAGGCCAATTTGGTTGCTTAGGAGACCTGACTGGAGTCACTCAACCCACACTGGATTCGAACTTGTGACTCCAGGGGTGGTAGTCAGCGTCAATACTTGCTGAGCTACCCAGGCCCCAAGACTTGACTGAATTTATGCTTCTCATGATCTTAAAATCATTTGTTCTATAAACCTGTGCATAAATGCAATACCGGACAAAAGTTTTGAAACACTTACTCATTCTTTATTATAATTTTTTTCACATTTTAGAATAATAGTATTGTCATCAAAACTATGGAATAACATAAATGGAACTATGGGAATTATGTTGTGACTAAATAAAATCCAAAATAAATCAAAACTGTGTTATATTTTAGTATCTTCAAAGTAGTCACCCTTTGTCTAGAATTTGCAGACATGTACTCTTGACATTTTCTCAACCAACTTCTTGAGGTATCACCCTGGGATACTTTTTAAACAGTATTGAAGGAGCTCCCATCTATGCTGGGCACTTATTGGCTGCTTTTCTTTATTATTATTTTTTTTTTTAAATTAAATTTTCATTTTATAATGAAATAAATTAATATGGTGGCACAATTATATTTTTGTCTACAAAACTAATTTCAAACATTTAACCATACGCCTTGACATTTCAGTCAAGTGTTTCAAAACTTTTGACCGGTAGTGTGTATATTTTTTAATTTATTTACAAAATTGTGAGTTGGAGTGGATAGTAAAGGAAAAGTAGTGAACAAGTGTCCAGCATACATGGAAATCCTTCAATACTGTTCAGAAAACATCTCATCTCATCTCATCTCATGAAGTTGCTTTAGAAAATGAACAAAGAGTGCAAAGCTGGAATCTACAAGTACCAAGCACTGTATCAAGTAAATTTCCATCATCATATTTTTGTAATAGTGAAACAAGTGAACATCTTCAAACAACACTGACATATGTTAAGGCAAGAGTCAACTATATTATGAATGCACATTTTTAATGAAAGATGTAAATGTGTTTTTAGGACAAAGCGTTGAAGATACTTCTTGAAAAACTGGTATGTTGTCTCATAAATTGATTTAATGTGTTAATTATAATATTTGTCAGCCAAAACAAATGCAATGGCCGTGCGATAATGCATAAAATGTTGACTTTTGAAAGACAAATTGCTTATGTCCCTTATTTGTAAGTCGCTTTGGATAAAAGCATCTGCTACATTACTTAATTGAAATGTAAAAATGATAATGCAAAACAATATTTTGGTATTTTTGTATGTTACCTTTCCTTTTTTTCTTGTTTCATGGTTGTTTTGTGCCTCATAAATTGCTTTACCTTTTTACATTTTGGTGAAAAGTCTAAAATGGGCTGTATAATGCTGGCAGTTTTAAACAGAAGTGTAGATTTGTTTTTGTGGTTGTGATAGTGGTGTAACAGAGGAGGCTACTTTTGGGGCAGGTTCTCACAAAATCTCAACATATGTACAATGAACTGTATCTTTTTTTCCCTGGGCAATTACAGTGAAAAGGTTCTGAGCTTTTTTTGTAGCCAAGACATTAATGTATGTGGCTGCTGGTTTCCCCTTTATACTGTATGTATGAATGTTTCCTAAATTTTGTAATTTTTCTGTTCTCTCTCCAGAATGTCCCTACTTTAGGCGTCTCGGCCCTTAACCTGGCCACATATATATGTGATGAGGTCAGTTTAGCAGGCTTTGGCTATAACCTCAGCCAGAAAGAGGCTCCTCTCCATTACTATGATGACCTACCCATGACCGCCATGTTAAAGGAAGCCATGCATGATGTTCAGACTGAGAGAGTTTTGCTCAAACATCTCATAGCTTCAGATACCATCACTGACCTCACAGGTGGCATACACTGCAACTTCTGTTCAAGATAAATGCATCCGGCACCAACAGACACCTTTTATGGACCAGCTCTTACTGTAGTGCATGGGAAAGCTGTATGCGCATCTTCAAAAACACAATACTAATGAGTATTTTATTAACCACAAAGCTGGCATTTTGTTGCTGCTGCTGTGTTGTTTTATGTGAAATCAAAACTAATGTACGAAAAAGACACTAATGATGTACATTGTACATTTTTATATATCTTTTATTTTAAAAAGATGTTTTGCCAAAATAAAAGATCATGTCCATTTACAGACACTTGAGAGACCGAGATCCTGACATTTTAAATCCAGTTTAACTCATGGGTTTGCATCATTTCAAGTAGTTTGATGTGATATCAAGAATAAAAAATAAATAAAATTCCAATCCTGGAATGTTCACTGTTCTGTTTTGAAACTATACTACTGCACCCGTGCATGACCTGGAATACAATGTATTTTACTTTTTGCATGACCTGGAATACAATGTATTTTACTTTTTGCATTTAATTCTGTTTTTATGTAAATGTTTATTAAATATTTTAATGAATATCAGATTAACTGAATATTCCCTGTCTGTTTTATGCTTGGGTGTTTCTTCAACCTTTGGTTCTTTTAACACTGTGAACTTATAGAAAGTAGGCTTGTTAAAAGATTTTTCACACTCAAATTTTATTTTTTTGTCTACTGACAATGTCCAACTGTGTACATGCGTCTCAGGAGATTTTTAAGTTTTTCTGAAAGTCATGAAAGTGTCATTTCCAGCACATCTCAAATTCTGTACTATCTATATAGAATTATGTGTTGTAAATGACATTTTAAAGTAATTTTGAAGTCTTTTTATTTATTTATTTATTTTATTTATTTATTTATTTTTTTTTTAAAGTTAAATGGCCCATTCCTTTGTCTGAAAAGGCTATTTACAGTTGTGCTCAAAATAAATTTTGGCATTGATTTTGAAAATATGACTGATCCTGCAAAAAAGGATAGTGATCATATGAAGCCATTTATTATCACATAGTTTTTTTGGCTCCTTTTTAAATCATAATGATAACAGAAATCACCCAAATGGCACTGAACAAAAGTTTACATACCCTTGAATGTTTGGCCTTGTTACAGACACACAAGGTGACACACACAGGTTTAAATGGCAATTAAAGGTTAATTTCCCACACCTGTGGCGCTTTAATAAATATTCATGTCTTAATTTTTTTATATTTTTATAAATAGATTCAGCTCTTCTGATATGCGAGCCAGCTCCCAACATTCACCTACAAGAGCCGGCTCTTAGAGCCGGCTCTTAGAGCCGACTCGTTCGCGAACGACCCATCACTATTCCCCACAAACAACTTCAATCCCTCGCTGTCATAGGTCATGAAGAGCTAACAAAACTTATTGAAACATCAAAGCAACAACATGTACATTAGATCCAATACCAACTAAGCTCTTAAAAGGTGTTTCCTGTAATCACAGAACCTCTTCTTAATATTATAAAATCCTCGCTATCCTTAGGGCATGTCCCAAGTAACTTTAAGATGGCAGTTATCAAACCGCTTATTAAGAAGCCACAGCTTGATTCTGGAGAGTTGGCTAATTATAGACCGATCTCAAATCTACCATTTATGTCGAAAATACTAGAAAATTTCTACAGAGAATTTCAGTCAGGATTTAGACCCCATCATAATACAGAGACTGCACTTATCAGAGTTACAAATTACTTGCTCTTATCATCTAATCGCGGCTGCATTGCTCTTCTATTGCTTTTAGTTCTTAGTGCGGCCTTCGACACAATAGATCACGACAATCTCTTGGACAGGCTTGAGAATTATGTTGGCATTTGTGGACAGGCATTAGCTTGGTTCAGGTCCTATTTATCAGACCGCTACCACTTTGTCTGTGTATATGAGGAATTGTCAGATCAAACTAAAGTTAAGTACAGAGCACCACAGGGATCAGTTTTAAGACCTCTGCTTTTCTCCTTATATATACTTCCCCTCGGAGACATTATCAGGAATCATAGAATAAGTTTTCACTGTTAGGCCGATGATAGCCAACTTTTTATTTCTTTGAAAACCGACAAAATTTCACAATTCTCCAAGTTAGAAAAACTAATTAATGCGTTCATAACCTCAAGACTAGATTATAGTAATGCATTACTGGCAGGATGTTCTGCAAGTTCAATAAATAAACTTCAATTGGTTCAAAATGCAGCCCCTAGAGTGCTGACTAGAACCAAGATATATGATCACATTAGCCCCATTTTATCATCGCTACATTAGCTACTTGTTACATTTCATATTCATTTTAAAATTCTATTAACAACGTACAAAGCTTTGAATGGTATAGCTCCACAGTACTCTATTACGCTATATTCCGTCACGTTAATTATGGCCTGTTAATAGTACTTAGAATATCAAAATCCAAAAAAGGAGGTAGATCTTTTTCCTATTTGGCTCCTAAACTATTGAATAGTCTCCCTAACCTGTTCGGGACTCAGACACACACACTCAGTTCAAGTCTAGACAAAAGACTAGAGCCCGACCGTTATGGGATTTTTGAGACCGATATGATACCAATTTTAGAGGGGGAAAATTCACCGATTACTGATATGGTGGCTGAAATAGAGTTGTGCTCAAAAGTTTGCATACCCTGGCAGAAATTGTAAAATTCTGGCATTGATTTTGAAAATATGACTGATCATGCAAAAAAGCTGTCTTTTATTTAAGGATAGTGATCATATGAAGCAATTTATTATCACATAGTTGTTTGGCTCCTTTTTAAATCATAATGATAACAGAAATCACCCAAATGGCCCTGATCAAAAGTTTACATTCCCTTGAATGTTTGGCCTTGTTACAGACACACAAGGTGACACACGCAGGTTTAAATGGCAATTAAAGGTTAATTTCCCACACCTGTGGCTTTTTAGATTGCAATTATTGTCTGTGTATAAATAGTCAATGAGTTTGTTAGCTCTCATGTGGATGCACTGAGCAGGCTAGATACTGAGCCGTGGGGAGCAGAAAAGAACTGTCAAAAGACCTGCATAACAAGGTAATGGAACTTTATAAAGATGGAAAAGATATAAAAAGATATCCAAAGCCTTGAAAATGCCAGTCAGTACTGTTCAATCACTTATTAAGAAGTGGACAATTCGGGGATCTCTTGATACCAAGCCAAGGTCAGGTAGACCAAGAAAGATTTCAGCCACAGCTGCCAGAAGAATTGTTTGGGATACAAAGAAAAACCCACAGGTAACCTCAGGAGAAATACAGGCTGCTCTGGAAAAAGACGATGTGGTTGTTTCAAGGAGCACAATATGACAATACTTGAACAAAAATGAGCTGCATGGTCAAGTTGCCAGAAAGAAGCCTTTACTGTGCCAGTGCCACAAAAAAAACCCGGTTACAATATGCCCGACAACACCTTGACATGCTTCACAGCTTCTGGCACACTGTAATTTGGAGTGACGAGACCAAAATAGAGCTCTATGGTCACAACCATAAGTGCTATGTTTGGAGAGGGGTCAACAAGGTCTATAGTGAAAAGAATACCATCCCCACTGTGAAGCATGGTGGTGGCTCACTGATGTTTTGAGGGTGTGTGAACTCTAAAGGCATGGGGAATCTTGTGAAAATTGATGGCAAGATGAATGCAGCATGTTATCAGAAAATACTGGCAGACAATTTGCATTCTTCTGCATGAAAGCTGAGCATGGGATGCTCTTGGACTTTCCAGCATGACAATGACCCTAAGCACAAGGCCAAGTTGACCCTCCAGTGGTTACAGCAGAAAAAGGTTAAGGTTCTGGAGTGGCCATCACAGTCTCCTGACCTTAATATCATCGAGCCACTCTGGGGAGATCTCAAACGTGCGGTTCATGCAAGATGACCAAAGACTTTGCATGACCTGGAGGCATTTTGCCAAGACGAATGGGCAGCTATATCACCTGTAAGAATTTGTGGCCTCGTAGACAACTATTACAAAAGACTGCATGCTGTCATTGATGCTAAAGGGGGCAATACACAGTATTAAGAACTAAGGGTATGCAGACTTTTAAACAGGGGTCATTTCATTTTTTTCTTTGTTGCCATGTTTTGTTTTATGATTGTGCCATTCTGTTATAACCTACAGTTGAATATGAATCCCATAAGAAATAAAAGAAATGTGTTTTGCCTGCTCACTCATGTTTTCTTTAAAAATGGTACATATATTACCAATTCTCCAAGGGTATGCAAAACTTTTGGTTAAACGTTTGAGCACAACTGTATATAGATAGCATTTTATGTGTCCTAAATACACACCATTAAATTATACAGTTTACATACACCTTAGCCAAGTACATTTAAACAAAAAGTTTCACAATTCTTGACATTTGATTGTAGAAAATATTCCCTGTCTTAGGTCAGTTAGGTTCACTATTTTAAGAATGTGAAATGTCAGAATAATAGTAGAGAGAATGATTTATTTCAGCTTTTATTTCTTTCATCACATTCCCAGTGGGTCAGAAGTTTACATACACTTTGTTAGTATTTGGTAGCATTGCCTTTAAATTGTTTAACTTGGGTCAAACATTTTAGGTAGCCTTCCACAAGCTTCTCACAATAAGTTGCTGGAATTTTGGCCCATTCCTCCAGACAGAACTGGTGTAACTGAGTCAGGTTTGTAGGCCTCCTTGCTCGCACATGCTTTTTCAGTTCTGCCCACAAATTTTCTATTGGATTGAGGTCAGGGCTTTGTGATGGCCACTCCAATGCCTTGACTTTGTTGTCCTTAAGCCATTTTGCCACACCTTTGGAGGTATGCTTGGGGTCATTGTCCATTTGGAAGACCCATTTGTAACCGAGCTTTAACTTCCTGGCTGATGTCTTGAGATGTTGCTTCAATACGTATATCCACATAATTTTCCTTCCTCATGATGCCATCTATTTTGTGAAGTGCACCAGTCCCTCCAGCAGCAAAGCACCCCCACAACATGATGCTACCACCCCCATGCTTCACGGTTGGATGGTGTTCTTCGGCTTGCAAGCCTCACCCTTTTTCCTCCAAACATAACAATAGTCATTATGGTCAAACAGTTCAATTTTTGTTTCATAAGCCTTCAACCTAAGTGTCTGTAAACTTCTGAC
Organism: Myxocyprinus asiaticus; assembly: GCF_019703515.2. Classification (NCBI taxonomy): domain Eukaryota; kingdom Metazoa; phylum Chordata; class Actinopteri; order Cypriniformes; family Catostomidae; genus Myxocyprinus; species Myxocyprinus asiaticus. The sequence goes on along the minus strand of NC_059370.1, from coordinate 3,137,757 downwards.
TTCAGCTGTATTTTCACACTTTTGCGTAATTTGGAAAATTTCACCCATTAAAAATATTCTGCTCGAAAATGATATTTATCTTGAATTTTCTGTTTTCTTCAAACATCACTTGTCTTTGATTTTATCTCAAGCATCCTCTTGCTCTTCACTGACACTTTTGTTGACGCTGTGTTGACACACTTGCCCAATCAGATTAGATGACTGCAACTAACTATTGTATAATATAATGTAATGCTTCAGCTATTCAGAAATTATTCAAATCTAAATAAAAATCTAATTGTCGGAACATATTTAATATAAATATTTTACATTCATGTATTAGTTCATGGCTTGTGTTAAATCGTGAATTATATTTTGTAATGACTGTAATCTTCCAACAGATGGAGCAATTGTATAAAGTATATTCAACAGTAAAGTAAGCAAATGAAAAGAACATCTATAATTATCTTTTCTATGCGTCATTATGGGAGGTCTTAAAAAAAAAAAAAACTGTCCCACACCATATCTGACGAATGAGTAATACTGAATGATTCGATATATTTCTGACATATTTTATTTCCATTTGCCTTTCTGCTGCATGTGTGCAGACACAGAAGTGTGTGTACAGGATACGAATGTTTCCCCTCTGGCTCCCGACACTGTTTGTATGAGCCGAATGAACTTCAGCTAAGACCAGCTGGCATAAACGCGCTTTAGACTTCCTGTCAGTGTGTGGAAAGAGTCTTTAAATGCATTTATAATCACAGAATAATTTAAGACAGATGTATGTAATGTTTATCGATGAGTATGAGTCTTATTTATAATTCTTTCTTTTGTCCTTTTTCGAGCTTCAAAGACTAGATTCACTATTCACGTTCATCATGTCAAAAATAAACCCGTGAAAAGTTTTTAAAAATTCACCTTTGTGTTCCTTTAAATCACATTAAAATTTTTTTGAATGTCTTTAGTTAACACAAATATAGCACACATGTTAATACAACATAAAGTGTTCAAAGTCAAGTATTTGGAGACTTTCTGGTTGTCGGATGTTAGTGGAAAATGTCCATAGTTAAGAAGCTGTGTGCATTTATAATGGGCCCAGTGATGTTGTGTGCAGACAAAAAAGGAGAGGGCCAAGCACTGAACCCTGAGGCACCCAGCTGGTATATTAAGATACTTCTTCCCTCCAAGGGCCGGTTGCAACAGCTATATGTGTTACAACTTAGCCTAGTTGTGGTGCAAATAGGCACTGTCACAATTTACGCACTACTAAATATTTGAGCGTTGCACCTTTAAACTGAATGTAACCCTACGATTAAACTAAACCATTACGGAAGCATCTGACCAGGAGTAACGGTTGGAATAAAAAAGCAGACTGATTTAATGTTAGCTCATGTTATGTGTGACAGACTTCAGTCCTTAGTATACAATATAATGATGTTGATATTTACACTCGTTTACATTTACGAGAAAGAACTTTATGTAAAAAACTTACTTAGCAGCTCGTCAGCACGAAATCGACCTAAAGGTGCACTTAATGTGTGCGTCACCCAGTGTCAAGTTTCAACACATACAAAATATATAGGATATAAAATGAATAAATGTAAATTTTTCCAGACTGTTGTATTAGTATTTATTTATTGTACCATATTAATTTAGATACAGTTCCTGAATATAGTTATTTACATAGGCTAAATATACTATTTATTAAATCAACGTATCGTATTTCACTGGGGATAGGCCTCTAATTTATTACAGCTCACAGTTATGTAAGCAAACAAGGTTTGAACAACAACCGTACCAAAATCACTTCTGTGTACAAATTTGGAGGCTGCTTATTGGATCAATACAGGAAAACGTCATATTATGCGACTACGCATTACTTTACGGAGAGCTTGCTAAGTCTTGAATTAAGGTAGTGCAACCAAATGTAATACTGACTTAGTCAACCTGATCTCATGAAAATTAGTTTATAAAAAGGTTATAATTTAAAATTAGGTTATAATTTACGAGTTGGCTATTTCGTATGGTCTGGCACGATGTTGTTCGCATAAACTCGTACAACTTCATCACGTGCAAATTCCCGGATGTCTAATGCGGAATAAGCGCGAGTTCCGCACACGAGGCTAAGGACATACTTAGTAATAATATGACCTTACCCAAACCCCTTATCTAAACTTAACCAGTCAGAAGAGTGTGTAAACATGATAGGAAGCTGGTGTGTGTGACAGAAGCAAGTAATTGTCGTGTATTAGGTGGAAACGATGTCCAGCGACGTCACTGGCTGTAGTGAAAGTCGTAGGAATTCAAACGAGTGCAGTCGCACGATATCATATTAATTAGCCAAATTTAGAAAAGTATGAATCCTGATGATTTAGCTGTGAGAGTGTGGTTGGACTTACTAGTAGTTACTAAGCCCTTAGTGTGAACTTTATGTCCCAACCAGTGTTGTTATAGTTGTTATAGGGAAGAGATGTATCCAGTATGTAAGCAGGCCGCGCCAGCCGCAGCCTTTTCTCTCTATGTTTCCTTTCCACAGAGTATTCAGTTATTTGGCTGGGGCCATTTTAACGCTCAATATATGCACCAGGAAAGGTGTTCATTTCCTATCCTATTCTTTCAGGGGGAAAAGACCCCACGGAGACCACATCCTGCCCGGAGGGGAGGTAACATGTGGCAAGCACGTCATGTGGGCTCAGAGCCGCACATGGAAGAGGCGCAGTGGTAGATCCTGCCTGAAAGGGGAGGAGCTCTACAAACACGGCGACTGGGACAGAGAGGGCTCTGTCAAAGGGAGATGCAGGTCTGCCGACAGGGGGACTGTACTACGGAAAATACATCACAGGGGGTTACCGGAGTAACCGGCACCTGTGGAACACCTACCTCAGTAAGGGCATATTAGCACACATACTGGTTCCGGCTGTGAATTCCTCCGCTGAATTCGTGAGCCACAGGGCTAGGGAGGAAGATTATCCAGGGTTCATGGGTTCGTGAACTCGTATGGGAAAAGAAGCACGTTTCTTCGCCTCTTTGGAGGGGAAAGGCGCTATATGCAAGCGATACACCCGGCCAGCTGTCCGTATTCCCGAACTTGCCTGTTCGTACCTGACAGAACACGGGACGAAACCGGCTCAACCCGGAGATTGTAAAATCTCGCAAAGGTATTGGGTGTCGCCCAGCCCGCTGCCCTGCAGATGTCTGCTAGAGAGGTGCCATGGGCCAGTGCCCACGAGGATGCCAGACTCCTTGTGGAGTGTGCTCGTATTCCCGAAGGGGTGGGCACAGCCTGGGCCTGGTATGCCATAGCGATGGCATCCACGATCCAGTGGGCAAGCCTCTGTTTGGAGACAGTGTTCCCTTTCCGCTGTCCGCCAAAGCAGATAAAGAGCTGCTCAGAGCGTCTAAAGCTCTGCGTGCGATCCAAGTAGATGCGCAAAGTATGCACCGGACACAGCAACGACAGGGCTGGGTCTGCCTCCTCCTGAGGCAGCGCTTGCAGGTTCACCACCTGATCCCTGAAGGGGGTTGTGGGAACCTTGGGCACATAGCCCGGCCGGGGTCTCAGGATTACGTGAGTGTCACCCGGACCAAACTCCGGGCAGGTATTGCTGACAGAGAACGCTTGCAGGTCCCCGACCCTCTTGATGGAGGTGAGCGCAATCAGGAGGGCCGTCTTCAAGGAGAGGGCTTTCAACTCGACTGACTCTAGTGGCTCAAAGGGGGCTCCGCGAAGGCCCAGGAGGACCACGGAGAGATCCCATGAGGGGAACAGGCGTGGCCTAGGAGGATTCAGCCTCCGAGTGCCTCTCAGGAACCTGATGATTAGGTCATGCTTCCCTAAGGACTTACCGTCCACTGTATCATGATGTGCCGCTATGGCGGCCACATACACTTCAAGGTGGAGGGGGACAGCCGTTCCTCCAGCCTCTCCTGCAGGAAGGAAAGCACTGACCCGACTGCACATCTCTGAGGGTCTTCAGCTCGGGAAGAACACCAATTCATGAACCGACGCCACTTCAGGGTATAAAGCTGCCTCGTGGAGGGAACTCTGGCCTGAGTGATCGTGTCTACCATTGCTGGTGGTAGGCCAATTAGGTCTTCCATGTCCCGTCCAAGGGCCAGACGTGGAGGTTCCAGAGGTCTGGGTGCAGGTGCCAGATGGTGCCCCATGCCTGAGAAAGAAGGTCCTTCCTCAGGGGAATTTGCCAGGGAGGGGCTGTCATGAGGAGCGTGAGGTCTGAGAACCAAGTCTGGGTGGGCCAATACGGGGCCACGAGGGTGACCTGCTCCTCGTCCTCCCTGACCTTGCACAGGGTCTGTGCAAGTAGGCTCACTGGGGGAACGCATACTTGCACAGCCCCCGGGGCCAGCTGTGTGCCAGCGCATCTGGGCCGAGGGGGGCTCCCTTCGGAGAATACCAGAGTGGGCAGTGGGAGGTTTCTCAGGAGGCAAATAGGTCTACTTGTGCTTTGCCGAACCGACTCCAAATCAGCTGGACCACCTGGGGGTGGAGTCTCCACTCTCCCCTGAGCGTCACCTGCCGCGACAGTGCGTCCGCTGTTGTGTTGAGGTTGCCCGGGATGTGAGTAGCCCGCAGCAACCTCAGTAGATGCTGACTCCATAGGAGGAGACGGCGGGCGAGTTGCGACATGCGACGTGAGCGTAAGCCACCTTGGTGATTTATATACGCTACTGTCACTGTGTTGTCCATCCGGACCAACACATGCTTGCCCAGGATCAACGGCAAAAGCCTCCGCAGGGCGAGCAATACTGCCAGCAACTTGAGGCAGTTGATGTGCAAACACAGTCGCGGTCCTATCCAGGAGCCAGTGGCTGTGTGCCCATTGCATGCGGTGCCCCAGCCTCGCTTGGAGGTGTCTGTCGTAATGACAGTGTGCCTAGACACTTGCTGTAGGGGAACTCCTCCCCGTAGAAATGCAAGGTCTGTCCAAGGGCTGAACAAGTGACAGCAGATCGGTGTTATGGCCACGCGATGTGTGCCGCGGTGCCATGCCCATCTCGGGACTCGAGTCTGAAGCCAGTGCTGAAGCGGTCTCATATGCATCAACCCTAGTGGCATGACCGGTGCCGAGGATGCCATATGCCCCAGGAGCCTCTGAAAGTGTTTCAGTGGAACTGCTGTTCTCTGCCTGAACATCTTCAGGTAGTTCAGCACCGACTGCGTGTGCTCGCTCATGAGGTGCGCTATCATCAAAACTGAGTCTAACTCCATGCCGAGAAAAGAGATGCTCTGAACCAGGGAGAGCTTGCTCTTTTCTCAGTTGACCCGAAGCCCTAGCCGGCTGAGGTGCCTGAGCACGAGGTCCCTGTGTGTGCACAGCAACTCTCGAGAGTGAGCTAGCATCAGCCAGTCATCGAGGTAGTTGAGTATGTGGACACCCACTTCCCTTAACGGGGCAAGAGCTGCCTCTGCGACTATCGTGAAGACGTGAGGGGACAGGGACAGGTCGAAGGGGAGGACCTTGTACTGATACATCCGGCCGTCGAAAGCAAACCGTAGGAAGGGTCTGTGTCGAGGTAGAACCGAGACGTGAAAGTACGCGTCCTTCAGGTCTACCGCCGCGAACCAATCTTGATGCCGGACACACACTAAAATGTGCTTTGGTGTCAGCATCTTCAACAGGAGTCTGTGCAAAGCCCGGTTCAAAACTCGCAGGTACGATGAAGTAAGGTCTGTAAAACCCTTACTTCATCTCGGCTGGAGGGACAGGCTCTATCGCGCCTTTGCGCAGAAGGGTCGCGATCTCCGCACGCAAGGTGGTGGCGTTCTCGCCCCTCACCGAAGTGAAGCGGATGCTGCTGAACCGGGGCGGGCGCCTGGTGAACTGAATCACATAGCTGAGTCGGATGGTCCTGGCCAACCACCGCGACGGGTTGGAAAGTGCTAGCCACGCATCCAATCTCCGGGCAAGGGGCACTAAGGGGACGATCGTGTTTAACATACCTGTGGGTGGGGCCAAGCGGCGGGAGGGAGCAGGGAATGCCACGTCGAGGAGCCTCGCTTTGTCTCGAACTCGTGGCTGCACTGAGGGGACCCTCGAAGCACTTACCTTGCTCCATGTACCCGGCATTGGGGGGGGTCGGTGACGGGGGAGGAGGGACTTTTCGTAGTCCATCACAACCACCTGGCTGTGGGTGTGAGTGTGGTGTGACCGGCATCTAAGTCGCAGGTGCTCAGTGCCCGGTTGCCATGATAAAGGCGGTCGTAAACACTGGCTATGTGATCCAGGGAGTGAGGAAACTGCTCTTTTGAGAATGTGGGTACCGCAGCCCATTCGGGTACTGCAGCCCATTCGGTGAACATAAAAGAAAAGGAAACCAAGGATTTACCTCCCGGCCCTCCACTGGGGGATGGAATGGTCTGGATATCAGCTCCGGGTATGCAGCAGACATCTCGCTCCCTGGGTCATCCATCTCAGGGCCGCTTAGGAGCCTTCCGGGTCCTCGTGCCAGCCCATGAGGCAGGGGCATCAGCTTTCTGCGGGGTGCTCTACGCTGGGGCCGAGAACTGGCCTCGACGGTATCGCCAAATAGGCCGATCTGGGAGATGGGGGCGTTGAGAAAGCGAACCTTGTCCACGTCCTTCATCTCGACCAGATTCAGCCACAGGTGGCATTCCTGGACCATGGGGGTGGACATCGCCTGCCCGAGTGCTCGCGCCGCGACCTTCTTCGACCGGAGGGCAGCTCCTGCATCACATCAGGATCAGGACTACCCACGTGCAGTTCCTTTAGTGCCTTGGCCTGGTGTACTTGCAGGAGGGCCATGGCATGCAGGGCAGAGGCAGCCTGACCAGCGGCGCTGTAGGCTTTGGCCGTCAGAGGCTACATCGTCCTACAGGCCTTGGAAGGGAGTGCCCGGGCAATCCCGCCAGGTGGCTGCGCTTTGCGGGCACAGGTGCACCGCAACCACCTTATCCACCGTATACCCATGGGCCACCCCGCCATCGAGGGTAGTGAGAGCGGACGAGCTGGGAGGTCGGTTTCGGGCAGAAAAAAGTGCCCTCCACGAACTCGTCAGCTTGTCGTGCACTTCCGGGAAGAAAGGGTTAGGGTTAGGGTTAGGGTTGGGGGCGTGGCTGTGAGTGGCGCCCCAAACCCAGGAACCAATCATCTAGCCGTGAGGTCTCAGGGGAGGGTGGAAGGTTCCATTCCAACCCGACACACGCAGTGGCCCGGGCAAGCATGGCGGTCATCTCGCCGTCAGCCTCAGACTGGGTGGGCCTACCTGAAGGTGGCAGCCCAGTCGAGTCCTCGGCGTCTGACATCGCCAGTATGCTCTCCGATGCAGTGATCGAGCACTCATCCCACTCCGGAGCTCCAAAAGGGACACTAAGCTGGCCCTGGGGCGAGCTGGTCTCCTCTCGGAACTCGCCGGGGGCAAACGAGCGTGCTGGGGAATGGAGGTCTGCGGGGATTTACCCAGCAGAGCCGTGCCCATTGAAGCCCCCAAATTGCCTCCAGCGCCAGCCGGGCCGGCCTCGTACCTGGAGGTAAAAGGCACGGCATGGGGGTCGGCTAGAGTGGCTTTCCCCCGGAAGAAGGAAAGCCGCGACCGCAACGTTGCCATGGTCATATTCTCGCAATGAGAACATGAACCATCCACGAACGCTGCCTCAGTGTGATCACTGCCCAGACACGTGAGGCAGCGCCCGTGGCCGTCGGAAGCGGAGTGATAGCGACCGCATCCAGGAATCACACAAAGACGGAAAGGCATCTTTATAAAGACGTGTCTTTAAAAAGACGTTCAATGTCAATGTGTGTGCTCTAATAGAGAAAATATACTCTTTAGCAGGAATATACACTCTTTTAGTGCTGTCGAAGCGCCCAGGGGCGAAATCTGCACTCGTTGTGCAGAAGGAGAGAAAACCGCTGGAAATGCACCGTATATCCAACAGCATACGCTTCTTAAGAGGTGAATGGAACAGCAGTAGAATTCAGCTTGCTGATAGTACAACCGCTCGGCTCCGAAGAAAAAATCTGAATGAGTGGTTGCGAGCCAGCTCCTTTTATACCCGTATGTCCGGGGGAGTGGCATGCAAATTCCACTTACCAATTCTCATTGGCCTTTTCTCAAAGATCTGAGGTGTTCGGGGCTCTCAAGAGCGACAACTAGTGTCACTACATCGACACAACGTCGAGTGAGTGACAGAAGGGGAACCCTTTTTACTGTAAATATTGACATCAGTAGTCTCCTTGGCAATCATGATTTCAATCTCAATTATATTTCCCAGTGCCATCTAGCACTCTGCGAACTGTACTAGTAAGTGTAATTGAGCTTGAAATCATAATTGTTCCTGTAGACTGCAATTGCAAGATGTACAGTGAAAAAGGAGTTACATTTTGGTCTGTTCTCACCAAAAACAGATTAGATCACTTTAGAAGACATGGATTAAACCACTGGAGTCTTATGGATGACTTTTATGCTGCCTTTATGTGCTTCACTTGCATTGTATGGACCTACAGAGCTGAAATATTCTTCTAGGCAATGCAAGGCAAGTTTATATATATATACAATACTGTGCAAAAGTTTTAGGCACTTGTGAAAAATGTTGCATAGTGAGGATTTCTTCAAAAATAGTGCCATAATTAATTTTAATTTTTCAATTAAAATCATACAAAGTCCAGTAAACATAAAAAAGCTAAATCAATATTTGGTGTGACCACCTTTGCCTTTACAACAGCCCCAATTCTCCTAGGTACACCTGGACACAGTTTTTCTTGGTTGTTGGCAGATAGGATGTTCCAAGCTTCTTGGAGAATTCGCCACAGTTCTTCTATCTATTTAGGCTGTCTCAATTGCTTCTGTCTCTTCGTGTAATCCCAGATTGACTCAATGTTCAGTGGGGGGCTCTGTGGGGGCCATGACATCTGTTGCAGGGCTATATGTTCTTCTATTCTATTCTATTCTATTTGCAAAAGGAATGTTTGTGAGTCTAAAATGTATATTACCTATTGACACCTTACAGCTAAAGATATAAATAACCATCTTAAGAAAAATGTTTTTGTTAAACATCTTATGTGCCTAAGACTTTTTCGCAGTACTGTATATTTATATTTATATTTATATTTCATACACAGTGGCAATTCAAAGAGCTTTACATATACATTTTAAAGAAAATACAAGATACATAAAATAATAAAAAACAATTAAGAACATTAAATAATAATACAAAGTAATAAAATAAATTAAAATGATTAAAATGAATAATAAGAAAAATAATATTAAATTGTTAACACAACTGTTGTTAACCTTCCCTGATTAAACAAAGCATAATCAAAAATTGTAAAACACATTGAGAAAAAGTTATATAAAAATAAAATAAAAAGAATAAAATAGAAAAATTAAAATGAAAGAAAGACAAAAGCTAAATTATTCAGTGAAATCAATAAGTGCAGCACAATGGTCAGTCAGAAAATGCAGAGCTAAACAGATGTGTTTTCAGTCTGGATTTAAATGTGGTTACTGTTGGGGCACATCTGACCTCATAATAGCTAAATGCTGTCTCACCTTCTTTTGAGTGAACCCTCTGTATGCCTAACTGACTTGATCCTAATGATCTGAGAGGTCTGTTAGGTTTATATTCAACAAGCATATCTGAAATGTATTTAGGTCCTAGGCTATTGAGTGATTTATAAACGAGTAATAGTACTTTAAAATCAATTCTAAATGTAACTGGAAGCCAGTGTAAAGACCTGAGGACTGGAAAAATATGATCAGATTTTTTGGTTCGGGTGAGAATCCTGGCAACGGCATTCTGAAAGAACTGCAGGTGTCTGATGATATTTTTGGGAAGGCCAGTTAGGAGTCCATTGCAGTAGTCTACCCTACTGGTGATGAATGCATGAACAAGTTTCTCTAAGTCTTGACTGGATACAAAACATCTAATTCTGGCTATATTTTTGAGATGATAGTAGGCTGATTTAGTTATTGCTTTGATGTGACTACCGAAACTAAGGTCTGACTCCAAAATGACACCAAGATTTCTTACTTCTAAAAATCTCCATTTGTGTTCAGCTGAAGAAAGAAAGTCATATACATCTGGGATGGCATGAGGGTGAGTACATTTTAAGAGAGTTTTAATTTTTGGGTCAACTATCACTTTATCTTTTTGAGGTTTAAAATTGATGATTTTACTTTGGGATGTGTGGCAGAGCTCATTTCTTGACCACTGGTGTGAAAAGCAAAGATAAACAAAATGACAGATATTTGAGGTTAATCTAGTTAAGCTTATAAAAAAGTAAAATTTAACTTAATTACTAAGCTTAATAAGCTTTTATGTTGAATTCAATTTCTTGCTTCAACAACCATGGACATATGACATGGTTCATTCTCTGTGGTTGCTAGATAAATTTCATATGTTAGCAGTTAACATTTAGAGACACATTAAAAGTCATTTGTTAGCTTAACATACAGTAAGCATTAGTGTTACCTAAAAATATGTTAAAATTAACAGTGTTAAAATGATCTTTCTGACACAAATGTCATCTTCATAATACAAAAGGATCTGAGAGAAAAAATAAAAAACTTTTAATAAAAATGTTTTTTTTTTTTTTTTCTGATTGAAATGCCTGGTTTATTAACAACAACAACAACAACAACAACAACAAAAAATAGTTATATACAGTATATAATGTGCATCTTTGTATGATACCTCATTTACAAGTTAAATAGTAAATGGTCCTGATACAGACTGAAAAAAGCAACTGGCAGACTAAGCCCAGATAGCTCAGAATGCAAAGGTTCAGTTAATATAAACTAAAACCCAATGAAAGAGAGCAGATGAGTGTTAAAGTTATATGCCAATTTCATTTACATCAATGCATATAGTGTATTTGATAGAATGACAAAGAATATAATTATATAAAGAGATTTACAAGAAAGATAAATTCATGAAGTCATGAGATTAGTACATGACAGGACATTTTTGACCAACACAGAGAAATATGGGATTTGCTAAAATGTTGTAAATCATCTGTAAAACTGTATAAGAACACAGAGAAAAACCTTGTCTTTTAGTCCTGAATCTAATTATGCAGCAACGGACAAATAGTTGTACAATAGCATACATTTTGTTTTCAACACTTACAACTGTAGTCAAATCAACAGCACAGTTTTTTTTTTTTTTTTACTAAAAAACACCCCTCTTTACTTTTCTGTTCATTGTATTGCAGGATGCTTCTTCATGTGGAAAGTGTCTTCATGTTATAGTGAATTGAGGTCCTTCTTTCTCCAAAGTCACAGGAGACATTCTTCATTTTATTCCTGTTGTAGACAACAACAAAAAATTCAATGTCATAATTATATTTAAGTTCACCCCCAAATGAAAATTCTGCAATGAAAGTGGATCAGAGGTAGCCATGGTCACCATTCACTTTCATTGTATATGGAAAAGAGCAGCTTTGACATTCTGCTAAATATTTCCTTTTGTGTTATATGGAAGAAAGAAAGACATACGGTCTGGGAACATCATGAGGATAAGTAAATGATTACAGAGTTGTCATTTCTGGGTTAATGCAAGAAACCAAAAACTTTACAAAAGTGCAAACAAAACTTTAAAAAGACAACATTCGCACTAGGTATTTAACAAAATATTGCTCTACTTGTTTGTAAATGGACATAATTCTGTTTAAATGTGTCTCATAAATGCTGCGGAATTGCAACATTCCCGCACTTTTCCATGTTCACTCAGTGCTTTCATCATCAGCTGTGCCAAAACATTTCTCCCCTCAGACTCACTGGCTCTGCCTGACAAAGGGATTTCTTTCTCAGATGGCGCCCCTCCTCTTAACCCTTCCCCCGTTTCCCCCTCGTGTCTGTAACAGCTGCTCTTTGGTGCCGTATCCTCTGAGAGAGTGATGATCGGTGTTTTTTTTTATTTCAAAGTGTTTTTTTTTTTTTTTTAACAGATGGCCAAGGGAGAACTGGGGAGTCAGCCAAGAGCGCGCTGGGGAATGTGCCAATTCCTGTAGCGAGTGAGTTCTCTGGGCTCCGGCTCGCGTGCCTTCTCTCTGCCCTCTGCCCTGAGTGGCGCCAGCAGGACTTCCCAACTAGTGTTGCGAACATCTGGTGTCTGGCTCTGACGAGAGGAGGGGGGCTCTCAACCCGTTTCCTTTTCAATGTGCTTTGCTGAAGGAACATATTAGCTCACATAGAGGTGGAAAGTGGCCTTTGCATATAATCTGTTGAGCTATTTGAAGACACTTCATGCAAAATAAAAAAAAGTATGCAGCAGCAATCAAACATTGATTTGATTTGTAACACCACATCAACACATTTGCTAAATAAATCTATTTTTTAAATATTATAAATATCATAATTTTGTTTTTGTTAAAGAGTGGATTACTTAAAATGCTTTGAAACAATGAATAATTAGTTCACCCAAAAATGAAAATTCGGTCATAATTTATTAATCCTCATGTTGTTTCAAAGCCAAATGACTCTCTTCCATGAACCACAAAAGGAGATGTTTGGAAAAATGTCAACCACCAAGGTGACTTTTTTTCACTACCAGACAGTCACTATTCACCTTCATTACATCTTTTTCCCATACAATGAAAGTGAATGGTAACTGAGACTGTCAATTCCTTTAAATCTGCCTAACATCTCTTAAAACAATTGCATGTTTCCTTTTAGTGTTTCTAAAGTAAACATTGTTTCAAGTTTTTTAAACTAATTTTTATTGTAAAAAGTTATAATATTCAATAGCTAAGTATAAAATAAACTAAGAACAGACATAAAAACAAAAGACATACATTTTTTTTAGTGATTTTCTTTTCAATATTTTTGTTAATATTCACAATATAAAAGATGGCCACTGCAAGGTCTAATGCTTAGATCCAATATTTTTACACATACCTGATTGTTTCTGTTCCACCTCTTTGTGTTTACATTAAAGGGATAGTCGCCCAAAAATGAAAATTCTCCCATCGTTAATTCACCCTCATGCCATACCAGATGTGTATGACTTTCTTTCATCTGCTGAACTCAAATGAAGATTTTTAGAAGAATATCTCAGCTCTGTTGGTCCATAAAATGCAAGTGAATGGGTGCCAAAATTTTGAAGCTCCAAAAAGCACTTAAAGTCATCATAAAAATAATCCATATGACTCCAGTGTTTAAATCTATATCTCCAGAAGTGATATGATAGATAAGAATCAGATATTTAAGTCTATTTTTAATAGAAATTCTCCTCCATCTCCACTTTCACATTAATCTTGTGTTTTTGTTGATTCACATTCTTCATGCCCCAACTGGGCAGGAAGAAGAATTTTTTTTTGGCAAAAAAGGACTTCCATTTTGATCTGTTTCTCACACACATCTATCATATCACTTCTGAAAATATGGATTAAAACACTGGAGTCATATGGATTACTTTTATAATGCCTTTATGTGCTTTTTAGAGCGTCAAACTTTTGGCACCCATTCACTTGCATTGTATGGACCAACAGAGCTGAGATAGTTAAAAAAAAATAAAAAATCATTATTTGTGTTCTGCAGAAGAAAGAAAGTCATACACATCTGGGATGGCATGAAGGTGAATAAATTATGAGGGAATTTTCATTTTTTGGGTGAACTATTCCTTTAATATCGCATTTGATGGCCATTTTGACTATGAAGCACAGTCATGTGACCATATTTCACACGAGCGCTCTTCTTCTGATCGCTTCTCAGTTCCTGGCCGAGCTACGGCTCTGACGCAACAATCAGCAGAATTTCGGTGTAAAATAAGTAAAAGAGCACACATTTAGATAAGCATGTGAGCATATAGAAGAACCAATAAAACTTTCTTAAGAGAGGATCAGGGATGGCACTACAGTCATCACTATGGAGGGAACACACATGTAGATACAAGAGAGCACTACAGGAAATTGAGACTCAATACACATAGCTACAATACACATAGCTGTATTGTAAACCTCCCCGCAAATACACATCAATCACTCCATTTATTCACCTGGGAAACTTTCTCAGAGTAGTGGAGGAATATAGGAAAAGTCCTGCCTCTGACAAAAGTTGTTGAGAATTTAATTTAATGGGATCATTATTAAGTAGAGGGAAAATTCCCTCTAATTGGTATGTATACACATAAAGTATGTTCTGCCTTGGTTACTAGTGTAGTATCCCTTGCAGACAATAATTAGTAGAAAATATGCCGACCAACGTAAAATGCATGACAGAATTATGTCTAAGAATACAGAGTACTGTTCTGTCTTAACCTTCTGCTACCCGGTCTATAATTATTTACTGTTTGGAGGGTCAATGCCATGGTTCATATGAGAACAACTTTCTAGAAGCATGGGTTAGAGCCCTGCTCGAAGTAGTCGAACATATAAATACTTACACCATTTTCTACAACTTCAGATAGCATGTTTTCTTCTCTAAAATTATTACAGTACTAGCAAATCCTCACTCTAAATGGCCATTTAAATGTGAGAAGGAAAGTCCTTGTTTCCTGGTTTCATCATATTCTGCAACTACATATCAGTAGTGTGCTTGAAGCCTTGTGCACAGGATCATGAGACCCTGTAAAACATCTTACTCACAACTATTTACCTTCCTCTTCTTGGCGCGACCCTCGGCCTGTAGAGTTCGAGTGCACTTCTCCACACACTCTCTGAAGCTCATATTGCGGTGGTCTGGGGTATAGTCCAGGTCTGCAAGCTGAGCTAGGGACAGTATGTAGTTGCAAGCTATTCTTAATATAGCCAGCTTGGAAAGCTTCTGCCCATAAGAGTAGCAGGGTACCTGGAAAAGGGGATTGTAGCATTATAAAATGAAAAAACACACAGATAGATGTAAAAAATTGCTCCTGTGTAATGATTACAAGAAGGTCCCAATAAGGACAGTAATTGGAGTATAGATACACCCCGGTGTTATGACAAGACGAAATAATAGTATGAGATGGCGAAATCCTACAAGTAGGATCGTACAAAAATGTACGACTTTTACTCCCTTAGAAAAAACTAAAAGGACCAATGAGCGATGTTATTAAGATTTTGTCTTAGTTCATATCTTAACTCAAACCTAAACCTAAACATAAAGTGTAACCCCAAACCCTCAACCTAACTATGATTTTAATAGGGGAAAAAAACGTTTTTATACCATGGAATAAAGAGAAACATCAGGCCTTTGAACAGGAGTTCTTAAAATGTTTCCTTAGTTTAACCACGATCACAAACCCCAAACCTTATTATAAAGTCTAATCCCTTGCCCAAACCCTAAAATGAGATGAGACAAGATGAGAGAAGCATTTTACAGGTTTTGGCAGACATTGTATTGCATAGCCTATATCAAATGAGCAGTGTTGGTGTAATGTGATTATAAAGTAATTAGTTACTGTAATTTAATTTCTTTTTAGTCAAAAGGTAGTGTTAAAATACAAATTTTAAATTTTAGCAATCAGATTACAGTTCCTGACTTTCTAGTAAGTTAACTACTTTTCAGTATATTACTTGACATTTCTTAAAAGAATAGTTCACCCAAAATCATTTATTCATTTTCTCACCTTCATGCCATCCCAGATCTGTATGACTTTCTGTCTTCTGCAGAACACAAATTAAGATTTTTAGAAGAATATTTCAGCTCTGTAGGTCCATACAATGCAAGTGAATGGGTGCCAAAATGTTGACGGTCCAAAAAGCACATAAAGGCATCATAAAAGTAATCCATATGACTCCAGTGTTTTAATACATATTTTCAGAAGTGATATGATAGTTGTGGGTGAGAAACAGATCAATATTTAAGTTATTTTTTGCTTTAAATTCTTCTCCCTGCCCAGCAGGGGGCGGTATGCATGAAAAATGTGAATTACCAAAAACACAAGTAGAAGAATGTGAAAGTGATCTGTTTCTCACCCACACCTATCATATCGCTTTTGAAGATATTGATTTAACCACTGGAGTCTTATGGATTACTTTTATGGTGACTTTATGTGATTTTTGGAGCTTCAGAAATTTGGCGCCCATTCACTTGCATGTATGGACCAAAAGAGCTGAGAAATTATTCTAAAAATCTTCATTTGAGTTCAGCAGATGAAAGAAAGTCATATACATCTGGGATGGCATGAGGGTGAGTAAATGATGAGAGAATTTTCATTTTTGGGTGAACTATTCCTTTAAATTTTATTTTTGTATAATTTAAAACATGAATTATGTCAATATGTCTGTTTGTGTTTGTGTGACAGCTGAAGGGCATATGCGGCCTAATTAGTCATTGTAAGGGAGAAGTGTGTGGTGCTGAGTGTATGGCTTGAGTGTGACAATGAACAAAGAGGAAATAAACACATTCATTTGAATCTGTTTAGCAAAAAAAAAAAGTGTTTTAGAAAGTAACTTAAAAGTAATTAGTAATGTAATTGCTTTTTATTGGAGTTATTGGTAAAGTAATCTGATTACAATTTTAAGAGAAGTAATTAGTAATTTGTAGTGGATTTTTTAAGGAGATCTGTTTTGAAATACTTTCTGTTGTATTTCTCACAATTACCAGAATCAATTTACATTCATATTTCCTTTGCTCAGGGTTTATAAAGACTAATAAGTCATTTACAAATGCATTATAGTGATATGCAGTTATAACAACATGAACAGAAAGGGCAACTTTCATGCAATACTTGCCAAATAATGAGCCATTTAACCTTGCATTTTAAAAATGCTTAATAAATACACATACAGTATGCATACTTAATCAAAAACATACAACAATGTCCCCCTAAATTAATGTCACAGTGCAGCAAAATATTAGAGTGAAATTAAAAGGAGGGATTATGTCATTTTGCTACAGTGCACTTTGTGTTTATATTCATTACGGTAATGTCTTGACTCACTTGTGTTGTCACTTTTCTTGGCACAGTAATGTAAAAAAAAATGGTGCTACTCTGAGCGCTGTCCCAACTTAACACAGGGATGCAAACTCATGAGAGGTGAAAAAGGTGAGAATGTCATAGATTATCATGTTCCAGATGTTTTTATTGTATTTAAAGCTTTTTTTTTTTTTTTTTTTTTTTTTTTTTTTTTTTTAAGTGTTTAAGCTTAAACTAACCCTTTCAAGTGATTTTAATAAGGTAAATTTGCTTCAGAAAATTTGACTTTAGCTGAAAGGTGAGTAGTCTGCATCCCTGTTAACACATCCTACCTAAAGTCCTTTGTGAAAAACTTTTCAGGTTTTGTGCTCATTCACAGCAAATATCATATAATAAATCTCAATGACCATTATACCATACTAACCTTTATGTGTATAAGTCTCTATAATTCTTAATTTGTGTCCACTTTGTATTAAGGTATACATTTTCATATGTAAAGAATGTTGAATGTGTGTTATTAATCATTTATAACGTGAGGTAAAATGGCTATTTGGCAAATATTGCATTAAAGTATCCATTTTTATTCATGTTGTTATTACTGCATATCAGTGACTTATAATGTATTTGTAAACAGGTTATTATCATCAGTGAAGTCAACCATTAACAAATGAGACATTAATGTAAAGTGTTACCTAACTACCTTATTAATATCATATAACTGTGAATGTTAAAAAACAAACAAACAAACAAACAACAAAAAAAAAAAACATCTCATATCAAGAGTTTATTAACAGCTAAATAAAATACATTGCATATACAAATACATACCTTTTTCTATTCATTTATCAGCAAACTGTCATTGCACTCTATGTTCTATCTTGAACTGTGTACATTTTTTATTATGCCTCCACAGTGCACCATCCTTATGGAATTATGGCATAAATAAGAGTACATTATTCTGCAAAACAAAGGAGTAATGCAGTGGGAAAATACCTGCTTTCTGAGCGCCTCAAATGCTGCACTGATGGTGTGCACCCGCGTCCTCTCTCGCGCGTTCGCAAGCAGCCTGCGCGTCTGCTGAATGGCTTTGATCTCCGTGACGACGCCAGACGGCTCTCCCGCGCGTTTCGTGTGTGATTCCGCGGACTCGCTCCTGTCGCTGCCTGTAGGCGCCTGCGAGACTGCGCGCTGAGACCACACAAAAACCTGTTGACTGCTCAAACCCGAAACGTCTGCGCTTGTTTGAGCTATTTTGTTATGGACACCCACGTCGGAGATGGACCTCTGTTTCGAGTCGGACATGTCTCCAGTAATCCCGGTGTTAATTCTCATATCGAGAGCGCTATTGAAAATATCGTGTCCGATGCTGTCATCCCTCGGTGCGATTATTTCCACATCGTGCGGCTCCTTTACACAGTTATTAACCAGGGTCTCGTCCACGAGATGCGAGTTCTTGTACAATTTAAAGTAAGGTACATTTCCGTCACTGACACACTTAATGGGATCTCTGGCTTTCCGTTTTAATTTCTTGTCTCCAGACACAGAATTTAGGATCTTGCAATGACTATTGATTAGATGTGGATTCTTCATTTCGGCAGTCCACACAGTCTGAGACTGACTAAACGTCCGATACAAAAAGGAAAGGAAAACATCGGTGTGGTAATTCACAAATAGCAAGCGTTAAGTGTTAAAATAAGTGTTCAATGACTGCAGAAATGTCTTCTAGGAGGAACATGTCTGCTTCGCTTGTTTAAAACCCCATCTCAGTGTATTTTTCGAGGTGACGTGCTTCTCCTGTGGTTTCCAACAGTCTTATGAAGTCAGGCAGACATTGCCAGAATTTTTTTTTTTTTTTTTTGTGAATGTGCTCGACAGTTCATCTGTGTTTATTTAGCCCCAGTTAACACAGAAGCCCCTGTTGGTGGGTGAGATAGATAAGTCAGCGCCGCCGAGAGACCGCCCAAAATAAAACCTGGAGCTGACACACATTACCAATGAAAGCATTCCCTCGAAAACGTTTAAAATAAGACAAATTTACGACATTGTTACACTTAATATAATCAGCCTTTCCGTGTGAAAGCAGGTCTAAAATGAATGGTGAGGTTAACATTTTGGGATTTGGATAATATTTAACACATGAGGTAGAAGTAAGATTTTGATGCAAAAGTTCAACTGCACAAGTGCTTATCTTCTCTAGCAGTTTTGTATGTTGATTTCCAAACACCTCATTAAATTAGGATAGGGTACAACAGGGCAAAAGGCTCCCCGGGGTAAAAGGCTCCTTGGATTTTATTTTCTCCCAAAACACTAATTTTCCTGATCCATGAGATCATTGTGTGTAATGTCTAAAGGCTGATTCTGAGGCAATTTGATCTAATATTTAATAATGTTTTAAATAATGCAAATGTATGTATCTAATGAATATCCTGAAAAATATCACATTTATTTTGAGACAAAATACTTATTGTCATTTTCAATTTTGTTTAAGGTGATTATATATATATATATATATATATATACACTGGCGGCCAAAAGTTTGGAATAATGTACAGATTTTGCTCTTATGGAAAGAAATTGGTACTTTTATTCACCAAAGTGGCATTCAACGGATCACGATGTATAGTCAGGACATTAATAACGTGAAAATTTACTATTACAATTTGAAAATAATGTTCAGAACTTCTTAAACTACTTCAAAGAGTTCTCATCAAAAAATCCTCCACGTGCAGCAATGACAGCTTTGCAGATCCTTGGCATTCTAGCTGTCAGTTTGTCCAGATACTCAGGTGACATTTCACCCCACACTTCCTGTAGCAGTTGCCATAGATGTAGCTGTCTTGTTGGGCACTTCTCACGCACCTTACAGTCTAGCTGATTCCACAAAAGCTCAATGGGGTTAAGATCCATAACACTCTTTTCCAATTATCTGTTGTCCAATGTCTGTGTTTCTTTGCCCACTCAAACCTTTTCTTTTTGTTTTTCTGTTTCAAAAGTGGCTTTTTCTTTGCAATTCTTCCCATAAGGCCTGCACCCCTGAGTCTTCTCTTTACTGTTGTACATGAAACTGGTGTTGAGCGGGTAGAATTCAATGAAGCTGTCAGCTGAGGACATGTGAGGCGTCTATTTCTCAAACTAGAGACTCTGATGTACTTATCCTCTTGTTTAGTTGTACATCTGGGCCTTCCACATCTCTTTCTGTCCTTGTTAGAGCCAGTTGTCCTTTGTCTTTGAAGACTGTTGTGTACACCTTTGTATGAAATCTTCAGTTTTTTGGCAATTTCAAGCATTGTATAGCCATCATTCCTCAAAACAATGATTGACTGATGAGTTTCTAGAGAAAACTGTTCCTTTTTTTGCCATTTTTGACCTAATATTAAGACATGCCAGACTATTGCATACTGTGGCAACTCAAAAACAAACACAAAGACAATGTTAAGCTTCATTTAACGAACCAAATAGCTTTCAGCAGTGTTTGATATAATGGCAAGTGAATTTCTAGTACCAAGTTAGCAATTTAGCATGAATACTCAAGGATAAGGTGATGGAGTGATGGCTGCTGGAAATGGGGCCTGTCTAGATTTTATAAAAAAATAATTTTTCAAATAGTGATGGTGCTGTTTTTTACATCAGTAATGTCCTGACTATACTTTGTGATCAGTTGAATGCCACTTTGGTAAATTAAAGTACCAATTTCCTTTCAAAACAGCAAAATCTGTACATTATTCCAAACTTATATATATATATATATATAATTAAATAACTGTCCAATAAGTGAAAGGAAAGCATTTGGGGTAAAAAAAAAAATCCCTGTGTTGCAGGGACTGAACCTATTAAACACAATGTTTTCTTTTAGGTGGGGGAATAGATTTGATATGAAGAATGTTCAGAGTGGTCTCACATTGACTGATCCAATCACAGTGGAGATTCATTTGTTTATGAAATACTTGAGACATAATGAAATGTCAAATTTGATTGAAATAAACAAGAAATTATGCACCCTTTTCTGAAGTGGTTATTTTGAATGAGCATTATCTTAATTTGCTACTCAAAAAAGCATCTGGCTGTCTTAAAAAATTTGCCTATTGCAATATTAAAAACGATTGCCCCAGTATCAACAATATATCAGTATAACCCCCTGGGGGACTTTTATCCCAAGTGAGGGAGCCTTTTACTCCAGGT
Source organism: Myxocyprinus asiaticus (assembly GCF_019703515.2). Classification (NCBI taxonomy): domain Eukaryota; kingdom Metazoa; phylum Chordata; class Actinopteri; order Cypriniformes; family Catostomidae; genus Myxocyprinus; species Myxocyprinus asiaticus. The sequence goes on along the minus strand of NC_059370.1, from coordinate 3,116,777 downwards.
GTAGGATAAAAGACCCCCTCGCCACCTTTTTTTTTTTTTTTCATTTTTTTATTTTTTTTATCATAACAACCTTCTGTTGTTATTTCTTTTCACACAAATTATGTTGCTCCATCAAAAAAAAAATGTATTTCATGAATTTTTATACACTTTGTGACATGAAAAAAAAAAAAATCTAATTTCCTTAAGGTGTGCCTTTAGCCCCATTGTATTTGTGAATTATGTCCTCCAAACTTAAATAAACTTAGTAGCTGTTTGATAAACAAGTGAACACAATACATTAATGTTACATGAAGAGTCAACAATGAAGGCTTATGCTAATAGAAAGGTTGAATTCTCTCACAGCAATTGTATTTTCAATAAATGTCAGTTAGGAACAAGTTTTTTATACATTGCAATTTTATAAACTTAATTACAACTATTAACCAAATTAATAATATTTAATATTTTTATATGTTAACTTTTCCATTTATGCTCATTTATGAATTATTTTATGTTTCTAATTTTTGTTTTACTGTTGGAATATTGCTGAAAAGCCATTAACTGGCCTGTATAAAATAATTATTTTCAAATCAGTGTCAATAAATGGCAGGTTCCCTCTGTGACAACCTACCCCATATAGTGTGACAACATGCTCTGCTATAAGGTCAATGTGTGTTCACTGATCTTTTCCAGGGCAATAACGGTGGAAATGTTCAATAGATTTTTTGTCATCAATGTCTCTAAAAAAAAAAAATTGAAATATTATATACTGTATATATATATATATATATATATATATATATATATATATATATATATATATATATATATATATATATATATACAGTTTGCTCAAAAGTTTGCATACCATGGCAGAAATTGTGAAATTTTGGCATTGATTTTGTCTTTTATTTAAGGATAGTGATCATATGAAGCCATTTATTATCACATAGTTGTTTGGCTCCTTTTTAAATCATAATGGTAACACAAATCACCCAAATGGCCCTGATCAAAAGTTTACGTACCCTTGAATGTTTGGCCATGTTACAGACACACAAGGTGACACACACAGGTTTAAATGGCAATTAAAGGTTAATTTCCCACACCTGTGGCTTTTTAAATTGCAATTAGTGTCTGTGTATAAATAGTCAATGAGTTTGTTAGCTCTCAAGTGGATCCGAGTTAAAGAAGCACAATATATGATACCATTGTTGTCAGATTTTACTGCTGATTTGAAATGTTATTTGATCGTAAACTTGAATTACCATTTTGGAGATTTCACTCTTTCCCCCATTCAAGTAGATAGGAGCTGTATTTGTATGCCGCTTAAATACTAAGAAAGTAGCAGTGGTCCCAAGATGGCCATCAAGTGGACTGTCTTACCTTTAAAGGGACTTTCTGAGAAACAGTTAAGTAATGACCAAGGTACTGCTGCTGCCAATGTCCTTCAATCTAAGCTAAATCTCTGAATGGGATCAGACCTGAATTTTTTTTTTATACACACCTAGGTAAAAAAGAATTCTCTTCTAATGGAGACATGTTTGTCTCAACATGATCATATAGAATACCTACGCATTAGTTCTGAATGTTTTGCCACCCAACTTCAAAGCGAATGTGCCGAATTCCGAACCATATGGTGAATGTTCATGCCCTGAAAACCCTTCTGTGCTTTTAACGTCACATATCTTCATGTTGAAGGGAGAGCCCAGTTAAATAAGCACAGTGTTTCTCCGGTACCAATGATGAGATAAATGAAGAAATTTGAAACAATGTGACCGCGAAAAACTTTTAAGTACATGTAGAAGTGGTGAATAATATTAAATTTTTACGAAGGTGTTATGAGAAGATAAATATAAAGATAAACTTTAAGTGGTCAATTGTAATAAATAAATTAAAAAAAGCTTCTGGTTCTGATATTACCCACGTGCATCGGTACCCTCACTTGATGCACACTGTTAGTGCTTACACACGCCGGGATATTTAAGTCTCTAGGATAATGTCATTATTCTTCTGTGGATGGGTGCTGGACATTAAGGGCCACCACAAAGGTATGCAACAACAACAACAACACATTGTAGCACACGCTAAATAAGGTAAATGTTTCTTCTTAGAAAATGTAGGTAAACTTTATATATGGAAACGGGACTGTACAAATAAAGACATACAAGGTGTTACTGTGTCTGGCCTATGTACGTACAGTGTTTGATCATCAGAGGTCACTGAGCTCCTAATAAATTTTGAATATTTTTCTGAAATATCACTTTTATCTGTTTCTCCAACCCAATCTCATGAAAATTCGTACATAATTTACGAGTTGGCTATTTCGAATGGTCTTGCAAGATGTTGTTCGCATAAACTCATATGACTTCATTACGTGCAAATTCCCAGATGTCTAATGTGGAAGCATGAGTTCCGCGCACAAGGTTTTTCACTGTTTGTGTTTTGTGTCAACAAATACCTGCCTTCGGGTTCAACACCATCATCGAGTCTGGGTTTCTGTGACAGAAGACCAGACCAACCAAGACCATGAACCCAGCAGGTCCGGACCCCTTCCAGGAGCTGGTTGACGCTCTCTGTCGAGCACTTACCCCATCGGCTAACCCCTCTGCACCTCCGATCTCGACCAGTACTTCCGCAATTTCTTCTTCACCTGTCTATTCTGCCAGTCCCGTGGTCAATCCAGCGCCATACTCTGGATCGGTGGAGAACTGCAGTTGGCTTCTTGCTCCAATGTTCGCTCACCCTAGTGATGCAGCCGCATCGATTCCCCACAGAGCGGGCAAAAATAGCTTACATCATCTCCTTGCTAGCTGGACGAGCGCTGCAGTGGGCCCAATCACTCTGGGATCTAAACAGCCCTGTAAATCAGTCACTTGAGAGCTTCACCCAACACTTCAGGGAAGTATTCGGATGCCCAGTGGGAGATTCTTCCATTTGTGAACAACTCTATAATCTCCGTAAAGTCCCATCAATGATTATGCCCTCAAGTTCCGCACTCTAGCTGCCTCCAGTTGATGGAATGAGCCTGCTCTCCTCACCACCTACCGTCTGGGGCTCGAACCGAGGCTGCGGCTGCATCTCTCATCCTTCGACAACACCATGGGGCAAGAGCGCTTCATCCAACTTTCCATCCGTGTCGCCAACCGAAAGAAGGCTTACCTCGACGAGTTGCCCGCCTGGCAGTGTCTGCCTGTTCCTCAGCAGCAATCCTCTGTCCACTCTCCAGAACCAGACGGTGAGCCCATGCAGATGGATGCTCTTCGGCTGTCCTCGGCAGAGCGCCAGCATCGGCTGACCCAATGGCTGTGCCTGTACTGTGGTGGTAAGGGACACGTCATCTCGGCATGTCCTATTCGTCCTGCATGCCCAGTGGTGAGTCACATTAACACTTCAAATGTCTGTTCCTCTCCATTGTTAACCAGTGTGACGCTTACTGCTTCTGGTCTTTCTCTTACAGTACCCGCACTCCTCGACTCTGGGTCAGCCGACATCTCTGACACGCTCTGCCGCCAGCTCCAGTTCCAAAGGTGACCATGTGACCCCAAGCTCAAGATGCACTCCATAATCAGCAAGCCCCTTGGCAGAGGTATTATCACTGTGTGGGCCAAGTGAAACTTCAGGTTGAATGTTTATACAGCGAAGACATCACCCTACTGATTCTGGAGAGCTCCACCGCTGACATTGTATTGGGACATCCATGGCTCATACGACATTCCCCCGTCATCTCCTGGTCTACCGGTGACGTCCAGAGGTGTGGACCCCAGTGCTTTCCTTCCTGTTTCCCCAATCGTCCCACTCCAAAACCCTCGGCTTCTGTCAAGAAATCTCCTCCTCTCCATCTCAACACTACCACCATTGAGAGCCCTGCTAGTTCCACCTCTGTTGAGATCTCATCCTGCTACTCCCACTTTCAGGACATCTTCTGCCCCCTACGCGCCTAACAACTACCTCCTCATCAACCATGGGCTGCGCAATAGACCTTCTCCCCGGTAAGCCAGTGCCCTGTGGCAAGATATACCCTCTCTCCATCCCAGAGCAAAAGGCCATGGAGGAGTATATCGAGGAGGCCCTTAGCCAGGGCTACATCCGGCCATCCACATCCCCTACTGCTTTGAGTTTTTTCTTCATGGCAAAGAAGGACAGAGGCCTGCAGCCCTGCATCGATTACCGCTCCCTCAACAAGTTCACAGTCAAGTTCCGATATCTGCTTCCCCTCATCCCGGCTGCCTTGGAACTGTTGAGAGGAGCTACAAATTTCACCAAGCTGGACCTTCGCAGCGCATACAACCTCATTCGGATCCAGAGGGGAGACGAATGGAAGACCACTTTCGTTACTCCTACCGGCCACTACGAGTACCGGGTGATGCCGTATGGTCTGGTCAACGCCCCCTCCGTGTTCCAGGTCTTCATAAATGAGGTGTTTCGTGAGTACCTCTCGATTCGTCCTCATCATCATCGACAATATTCTGGTGTACTCCCGGAATGAGACAGACCATCGTCAGTATGTCACGCTTGTGTTGGAAAAGCTGAGGGAATACCACCTGTACCTCAAGGCTGAGAAATGTTCTTTTCATCAGACGTCCCTCCAGTTCCTAGGTTACAACATCAGCCCTGAAGGCGTTCAGATGGACGAGGGGAAGGTAGAAGCTGTGCAATCCTGGCACACTCCTACCACCAAGGAACTCCAGCGCTTCTTGGGATTCGCCAACTTCTACCACCAGTTCATCAGGAACTACAGCTCCCTCACTGCACCATTAACCTCCCTTCTAAAATCCAAGCCCAAGTCTCTGTCCTGGACACCCGAGGCCTCCTACGCCTTCCAACATCTCAAGAATGCCTTCATCACTGCTCCACTCCTCGTCCACCCTGACCCAAACAGACCTTTTGTGGTGGAGGTAGATGACTCCACTAATGGCGTAGGAGCCGTCCTTTCTCAGCAGCAGGCGAAACCATCTAGACACCATCCATGTGCCTTCTTCTCCAGAAAGCTCTCCCCGGCAGAGCAAAATTATGACATCAGAAACAGGGAGCTTTTGGCTATCAAGTTGGCCCTGGAAGAGTGGCGGCATTGGCTAGAGGGGGCCCAACATCCCTTCCTGGTGCTGACGGACCACAAAAATCTTGAGTATCTTCAGGAAGCTCGTCGTCTCAGTCCTCGCCAAGCATGATGGGCCCTCATCTTTACGCACTTCAACTTCACCATCTCCTATCGTCCAGGTGACAAGAACATCAAGGTGGATGCCCTTTCCCATCTCTACGCTCCTGAGAAAAATCCTGAGGAACCTGACACCATACTTCCTCCTCACGTCATTGTAAGCCCCATCCAGTGGTCCCTGGACGATAGCATCGCAGAAGCTGCCGCCACTGAACCTGCTCCGCCGGGCTGCCGTGCCAACAAAACTTACGTACCCTCTTCCCAATGTCTGACACTCATTGACTCTGTGCACTCCTCCTTGGGCACTGGCCACCCTGGGACCAACAGGACCCTCTCGCTCATCTAGGGCCGGTTCTGGTGGCCACACATGGACAGAGATGTCAGAAGGTTCATCCAGGGATGTCCGGAATGTGCTATATCTCAAACCCCATGACAACTACTGGCTGGAAAACTCCTTCCACTGCCCATCCCATGTAGACCCTGGTCACACCTAGGGGTCGATTTTATCACGGATCTGCCATCCTCTGAGGGATTCACCAGCGTTTTGGTGGCCGTGGACCATTTCTCCAAAGCCTGCAAGCTGATTCCCCTCAAGGGACTTCCCACCGCCCTAGAAACTGCTGAAGCCCTCTTTAATCACGTGTTCTGAAATTATGGGATTCCTGAAGACATCGTCTCCGACAGAGGCCCCCAGTTCATCTCTAGAGTCTGGAGAGCCTTCTTTTCTATTATGGGAGTGACCATCAGCCTCTCTTCTGAATACCATCTGCAGAGTAATGGGCAGACAGAAAGGAAGATCCAGGAGATAAGCCATTTCCTTAGAACCTTCTGTCATCACCGCCAGAACTGTTGGAGTCGTTTCTTGTCCTGGGTATGCACAGAACTCCCTGCATCAGCCTTCCACCAACCTAACACCCTTCCAGTGCATACTCGGCTATTAACCTCCTCTCTTCCCCTGGTCCAGAGAACCATCAGACGTCCCAGCTGTCAACCATTGGTTTAGAGAGAGCGAGAGGGTCTGCGACTTGGCTCACCACCACCTGCAGTGGGCAGTGCACTGCCAGAAGAGCCATGCTGATGCCTGGAGATCTTCAACTCCTATTTACAAGCCTGTGCAGAAGGTGTGGCTCTCCACAAGGGACATCAGGTTGCGCCTCCCTTGCAAAAATTGAAGTCCCCGTTATATTGGTCCCTTCACTATCACCAGACAAATTAACCCTGTCACTTACCAACTCCAACTCCCCCTGAATATCACATTCATCCTACCTTCCACATCTCCCTTTTGAAACCTTACCACCCATCTCTCTCTCCTCACTCCTCAGAACCTGATCCGGCTGATGACCCCCCCAGCCGCTAATCCTGGAAGACGGACCGGTTTACGCAGTCCGAGACATCCTGGACTCCCGACACCACAGGGGTCATCTCAGGTACCTCGTAGATTGGGAAGGCTACGGCCCCAAGGAAAGATCATGGATACCTCGAGACAACATCCTGGACCTGACCCTAGTCTCCAACTTCCACGACACTCACCCAAGTCAACCAGCTCCTCATGGACGGGGTCGGCCAAGGCATTGGGAAGCACGTCCCTCTGGAGTGGTCTGTGGAGGGGGGGTAATGTCACGGATCCACCTGACCCTCCTGCCACACACACACAACCCTCCCTCTCTCCTGAATACTGATCACCTGCACCTGCCTCTCATCACCACGTCAATCAGCTCCTCTACTTAACCCCCATTCTCCCTTCACTCGTTGTCTGGTCTCAACTCAGAATACAGACTCACTTACCTGCGACTTACCTGACTCTTCAAACGTCATCCCTGCGATCGCTCCCTGATTCCTCTCCACCACTACTTCAACGATCTCTCCAAGTCTCCACTCCTACGTCTAATTCACATTGTGTGTTTGTCACCCCAAGGATGATCACTACCTGCATCAACCATCCTCAGGTTTCAGTTTTCATATCTGCACAGATCTGCTTATTTACTACTCACCTGTTTTTCACTGTTTGTGTTTTGTGTCAATAAATACCTGCCTTCGGGTTCAACTCCATCATCGAGTCTGGGTTTCTGTGACAATTAGATGGAAACGATGTCCAGTGACGTCATTGTCTGTAGTGAAAATCGTAGGAATTCAAACGAGTGCAGTCGCACATTATTATACGAATTAGCCAAATTTAGAAAAGTTGTACAAATCCTGACGATTTCACCTTGAGAGTGTGTTGCAGTCGCATGATATCATACGAATTAGCCAGATTTACAAAAATCGTACAAATCCTGACGATTTTGCTGTGAGAGTGTGTTGGTTTCTCAGGTTCAACACCTACCGTGGGATTTCCCTCCATTGTAAATGTGCTGTAAACTGTTTTATTCGATTAGTTCTGCTGTACACTTTCTTAGCTCACTTTAACCGTGTAAGAAAAATATGCTAAATAAAAAAAAATAAAAGAAGCCTTTTTGTTTAATTATGACTTTTCTGTTTATTGTAATTTAAGCATTCATAGCATATCATATTCATACTGTAAATCAGTAGGTCTCTGCTCTTTATTCATAGTCTTTTAGCTCTGTCTTCGACTTGCTGAGACCTGCTGCATTTACAATGACTGAGTGTTTACTCCGGACTTTAGAGATGAGACCCAGACAACTTTTGTATTACCTTGAATGTAACATTGTCTATTTGAAAATAAATGTAAATAATGAGACATGGTCAAACATTAATTTCAGAATATTTAATAAATAAGACTCTACACTATCTATCCTACACACAAGATATGAAAGCATGCTTGCATGCAGATGCTACTGTCCTGAGTACTGAATAGTTTATGTAAACGAGGTACAGAATGTTAGTGTTACTATACTTGTCATTCAGCATTTATACAGGTGTACAAGAGATAAACTATTTTACTAAAGTGCCAAGATGGCAACAGAAGAACATACAAACAGGAGAAACAACCAAGTAAACTTTAGCCTGCCATTAAATTGTACTCTAGCCTTTAGCTAATCTGTATAACTCCACTTATGTAACATACATTTACCTTAAAAAAACATGATCAGAATACACTCAGCAGAAAGTTATTTCTATTTATCCTAGCTAACTGTGCAGCACTTCTTTTCTTACTAAGCGCTTTGATTTCCACTCTTTTGTGTTTCTTCGCCCGTTGGCCAGATTATATAAACTTCATAGTTTATATTAAACTTTATATGGTATTTAGAACTCTTTCTCCCACTGCACTGCTAGACGAACTGTTTTGATCAATGTCTCCCCACAATATGGCAACGGCGCTTGTTGTGACATCATCGGAATATTATTTATAGAGTTAATTAACAGAGGTTCGGGAGGAGCATGTTAATTTTAATCTGACAAATCACAGCCTGCGAGCAGGAGTATATAAGCCGCTGCTTATCTGCTTCCTGTGACAACTCTCCTGACATGAGAGTCTTTCCGGCATTCGGCCCCGCCCATTGCCCACAAACAGACCCAGGCAGTTGGATCATCGGATGCAACTTTGTTGCAAAGCATTTGGCTGCACAGAACAGCTCTTCCATCCAAACAATCTCATTATTCAACAGAAGTTGCCACAGTAGCTCTTTTGTTTTTAACAGTATTGACGGCAACCACATTAAGTGTTATATTTTTTACCCCTGTCTTTCTTTCTATGCTCCATTCGCCGAAGCATTTTATAGCGTGAAGTTGCTTCCGCAAACTGGCTGCTCCTGCACTATAAAAATATGAAACAGCTCTCTATGACTGCTCATGTGTTCTCTTATCTAAACTTTCCACCCGGAAAGCAGTGCCAGCTGCCTCCGCGAACGGGCGCCTTTCCAGCTTCATGCCATTAGAATTCCATTTTTATTTGAAAGCGAGAGAAACAAAGATTAACCATTCAATCCAACCACCATTTCATCCCCCAGCATTTTTAATTAGGTTCTGCCACACAGGTGATGCCTTTCAGCCTCATTACCTCGCAGCAGCTTGTTTAGGGCGTGCTTTATCCAGCGATTGTTCATCATCTTCTAACATAAATATCACGATTGTTTCTCCCTCCAAAGTGCCCTTTGAACACAGGGGCATCATGCAACACAGAACTCCTTCCAATTTACCGATAATCTAATGACAACTTCTTTTCAAACCAACGCAGACATTTTAACACAAGCTCGCTGCCGCGCAGCACTCGCTCTGACCATTCCACAGCACACTGCAGTTATACACGGCCTCTGTCCAAACAGACACGAGCCAAATTCAGCTCCACAAGAGGCAGATCATGCGCCGCATCCCAACTCATTCATAAACATCCTGCAACGTGTCTCACTTCCTCTCAGCATTTTTGATGTATATTGTACAGCAGCGGGCAGTCATACTCCTAAGGAGCGAATGGCCTCAAGTGTATCCTTCAGTAATGATTGCCAGTCCATTTCTCCTGCATATCTGCATGCAGTACAGAGCCAAAGCTCTTATTTCTCAGATCATTTTATGTTTGTTTTTGTTTTTTTTCACATTGTTTATTAAGATGTACTGTATTCCCCAGCACATTTCTCCTGCATTTCCATATGAAAACGTATCCCAATGCTCAAGCATTAACAGCCTAATTCCTCTCGAAGAATTCTCTCTCCACTACCACTACCAAGCCATCCAAATGATAAAAAATGTCGGAAAAGGAGCCTGGCTAGCTAAAGTCGACATCACTTCAGTGTTTAAAATAATGCCTATCCATCCTGATTTCTGGCATCTTTTCGGAGTTCACTGGCAAGTGAATTTTTATTTTTCCGTCCGCCTTACTTTCGGCTGCAAAAGCAGCTCCAAAATTTTTGACTTATTGTCCGAAGCTATCTGCCGAATCTTGTCAAATAACTACTCCATTCCCCACTTAATTCACCTACTAGATGATTTGCTCTTTATCTCTCCCCCGTTGCCCCTCCCGCTGCCCACCTCTGTACCATCCAGAAACGTATTGCCGATTTAGGAATTCCAATTTCCTATGAGAAAACAGCGGGTCCCTCCTCATGCATCGAATTCCTAGGTATCATTCTCGACACAGACATCTTTCAAGCCTCCCTGCCAAAAGAGAAATCGACAGGATAATCATAATCATGTCCAACCTCCTATTTAACAAAAGCTGCTCTATACGAGAGCTCCTCTCCCTCCTCTGGCATCTCAATTTCACCATGCACATCATTCCCCAAGGCCGCTCCTTCATCTCGCACCTCCTCACCCTCGGCTCATCTGTCGCAGCGCTAAACGACACAATAACCCTAAACCCATACTGCCGCGCTGACCCCCAGCTCTGGTTAACATTCCTAAAACAATGGAACAGACTTGCCTTCTTTAATGAGGACTTCCTCTCATTTCCTGAAGACATCCAACTTTTCACCGATGCCGCCCCATCTGTCTGCTTCGGGAGATTCTACCAAGGTCACTGGCTCACCTCCACATGGCCCCCAGAGCTAACCAGCCTTCCACAATCAGCAGCTTCATCAGCCCTGCACAAATTATACCCTATCATGGTCAGAGCCTTTCTGTGGGGAAACAAATGGACTTCAAAAAACATCATAGTCCATTGTGATAATCAGGCTATAGTTCATTGCATCAACAAAGGCCATTCTCATGCCCCCGAAATCATGCCGTTTCTAAGACGTCTAATTTGGATTTCAGCCTGTAACCAATTCATTATCTCTGCTAGACACATACCAGGATCAAAGAATCAAATTGCTGACTCACTTTCCTGCTTTTCCTTTCAGAAATTCAGAACATTAGCTCCAGAGGCGGACTCGACTACGATCCCGGTACCTCCACGTTTGGAGCTGAGATTCCTATAGACCATCCCCTCAAATGAATCAAGTCATTAAAATGAATTAAAATCACCACCACTATTGATTATTTTGAACAGTATCAGTAACAGCAGACACTGTGAACTATGGTGCAATAAACCTCCACCATTCCGGCATCCTAGCAAAATATTACTCCAGTCATTCATTCCGTATTGGCGCAGCAACCACAGCTGCCCAAAAAGGTTTGTCAGAACAACAAATTCAATCTCTCGGTTATTGGTCCTCAGACACATATCACAGCTACATCAGATCCAATCGTTTCCACATCGGGAAAGCTCATCAATCACTAACCAGCTAATCCCTTATCAGTACCACCTGTCATCGTCACCACCCGCCGCTGTCTCGATACATCCTACATGCACACGCGCATACATGTACTCGCACGTTTAAGGGTGGGTGTGCGTGCATGTGCATACGTGGGCATGTGTACATGTGCATATATATATATTTAAATCAGAAGTCCTCCCGTTTGAATTTCAGCATAGCCCTCTCGATCAAATGCTACTCAAGCTCATCCACTTCCTTGTATCATGGCCTTTTCCCTCCGAGGCGATCGATGGGCTTTCCGTTTCAGACACAGAGTGGCCCCTGTTTGAATGCATGCTGGGCTTACCCATTCGAATGCCGTGAGCTCTCTCTCTCTCTCTATAGAGCAGTCTCCCATTCGAATCGCAGTGTGAGCCCTCCCTTTCGAACACAGCGTGAGCCAACTCTTGTTCTCATTTTCCCCATTCAATTGCTTGCTGGGCTTACCCGTTCGAATGCCGTGAGCTTTCTCTCTCTATAGAGAAGTCTCCCATTTGAATCGCAGTGTGAGCTCTCCCTTTCGAATGCAGCACGGCCAACTCGTGCTCACTTTCCCGTTCGATTGCTTGCTGGGCTTACCCGTTCGAATGCCGTGAGCTCTCTCTCTCAATAGAACAGTCTCCTGTTCGAATCGCAGTGTGAGCCCTCCCTTTCGAACGCAACATGAGCCAACTCTCGTTCTCATTCTCCCCGTTCGATTGCTTGCTGGGCTTACCCGTTCGAATGCCGTGAGCTCTCTCTCTCCATAGAAGAGTCTCCCGTCAAACGCAGCATGAGCCAACTCTCGTTCTAATTTTTTCCCGTTCAACTGCTTGCTGGGCTTACCCATTCGAATGCCGTGAGCTCTCTCTCTCTATAAAGCAGTCTCCCGTTCGAATTGCAGTGTGAGCCCTCCCTTTCGAATGCAGCGTGAGCCAACTCTCATTCTCTTTTTCCCCGTTCGATTGTTTGCTGGGCTTACCCGTTCGAATGCCATGAGCTCTCTCTTTGCATAGAGCAGTCTCCCATTCGAATCACAGTGTAAGCCCTCCCTTTCGAACGCAGCACGTACTAACTCTCGTTCTCATTTTCCCCATTCGATTGCTTGCTGGGCTTACCCGTTCAAATGCTATGAGCTCTCTCTCTCAATAGAACAGTCTCCTGTTCGAATCGCAGTGTGAGCCCTCCCTTTCGAACGCAACATGAGCCAACTCTCGTTCTCATTCTCCCCGTTCGATTGCTTGCTGGGCTTACCCGTTCGAATGCCGTGAGCTCTCTCTCTCCATAGAAGAGTCTCCCGTCAAACGCAGCATGAGCCAACTCTCGTTCTAATTTTTCCCGTTCAACTGCTTGCTGGGCTTACCCATTTGAATGCCGTGAGCTCTCTCTCTCTATAAAGCAGTCTCCCATTCGAATTGCAGTGTGAGCCCTCCCTTTCGAATGCAGCGTGAGCCAACTCTCATTCTCTTTTTCCCCGTTCGATTGTTTGCTGGGCTTACCCGTTCGAATGCCATGAGCTCTCTCTTTGCATAGAGCAGTCTCCCATTCTAATCGCAGTGTGAGCCCTCCCTTTTGAACGCAGCATGAGCCAACTCTCATTCTCATCTTCCCTGTTCGAATGCATGCTGGGCTTACCCGTTCAAACGGCGTGACTAAACCTCTCTCTCTTTAGAACAGTCTCCCATTTGAATCGCAGTGTTAGCCATACCTTTCGCAAGCCATGAGCCCATCCATGATGAGTCGTGGTCTCTTGTTCGAATCGCAGCGTAGCCCTCTCGACCAGCCATCGTACAAGAATGCACCTTCAAACAAACACGTAAAATGCTCCTTCTATACAGATTTAGGGGGGGAAGAACAATTCAGAAGCATCCACCAAGCCAATTTACCAAATAGAATTGTTGCTGACTTGCTGTCCTAAATACTTCCTGCCATAGTCATGGTACCAATCTTTCAGCTTAACCCCTTTTTGGGGGTAATCAGGAGTCAAGTCTCGAGCTCTGAGCCCTCCAGTATATGGACAGCAAGCCAAATATGCTTACTGCTTCAAAACAAGATTACATTAACATACGAACTACTGAAATGGAGTTAATTAACAGAGGTTCAGGATGAGCATGTTCATTTTAATCTGACAAATCACAGCCCGTGAGCAGGAGTATATAAGCCCCTGCTTACCTGCTTCCTGTGACGACTCTCCTGACATCCCACCTCCACCCCATCTCCACAAATTCTCTAGATTCATTATCTAAATAAGTAATGTCCAGTGTGGTATTCAGGACTCGAGTCGAGTCTCGAGCTCCGAGCCCTCCAGTATATGGACAGCAAGCCAAATACGTTTACTGCTTCAACACAAGATTACATTAACATACGAACTACTGAAATATTAAAAGCACTACAACAACACTTTATTTTATGTTTTAACTTGTGAATTTAATTGTTTAATTAAAAATATACACTCGTCCAAAAAGTAGGGACAGAGTGTTTATCACTGTGTAATATCACCATTACTATCTTCTAATATATACAGGTGCATCTCAATAAATTAGAATGTCGTGGAAAAGTTCATTTATTTCAGTAATTCAACTCAAATTGTGAAACTCGTGTATTAAATAAATTCAATGCACACAGACTGAAGTAGTTTAAGTCTTTGGTTCTTTTAATTGTGATGATTTTGGCTCACATTTAACAAAAACCCACCAATTCACTATCTCAAAAAATTAGAATATTTTGACATGCCAATAAGCTAATCAACTCAAAACACCTGCAAAGGTTTCCTGAGCCTTCAAAATGGTCTCTCAGTTTGGTTCACTAGGCTACACAATCATGGGGAAGACTGCTGATCTGACAGTTGTCCAGAAGACAATCATTGACACACTTCACAAGGAGGGTAAGCCACAAACATTCATTGCCAAAGAAGCTGGCTGTTCACAGGGTGCTATATCCAAGCATGTTAACAGAAAGTTGAGTGGAAGGAAAAAGTGTTGAAGAAAAAGATGCACAACCAACCGAGAGAACCGCAGCCTTATGATTGTCCAGCAAAATCGATTCAAGAATTTGGATGAACTTCACAAGGAATGGACTGAGGCTGGGGTCAAGGCATCAAGAGCCACCACACACAGACATGTCAAGGAATTTGGCTACAGTTGTCGTATTCCTCTTGTTAAGCCACTCCTGAACCACAGACAACGTCAGAGGCATCTTACCTGGGCTAAGGAGAAGAAGAACTGGACTGCTGCCCAGTGTTCCAAAGTCCTCTTTTCAGATGAGAGCAAGTTTTGTATTTCATTTGGAAACCAAGGTCCTAGAGTCTGGAGGAAGGGTGGAGAAGCTCATAGCCCAAGTTGCTTGAAGTCCAGTGTTAAGTTTCCACAGTCTGTGATGATTTGGGGTGCAATGTCATCTGCTGGTGTTGGTCCATTGTGTTTTTTGAAAACCAAAGTCACTGCACCCGTTTACCAAGAAATTTTGGAGCACTTCATGCTTCCTTCTGCTGACCAGCTTTTTAAAGATGCTGATTTCATTTTCCAGCAGGATTTGGCACCTGCCCACACTGCCAAAAGCACCAAAAGTTGGTTAAATGACCATGGTGTTGGTGTGCTTGACTGGCCAGCAAACTCACCAGACCTGAACCCTATAGAGAATCTATGGGGTATTGTCAAGAGGAAAATGAGAAACAAGAGACCAAAAAATGCAGATGAGCTGAAGGCCACTGTCGAAGAAACCTGGGCTTCAATACCACCACAGCAGTGCCACAAACTGATCACCTCCATGCCACGCCGAATTGAGGCAGTAATTAAAGCAAAAGGAGCCCCTACCAAGTATTGAGTACATATACAGTAAATGAACATACTTTCCAGAAGGCCAACAATTCACTAAAAATGTTTTTTTTATTGGTCTTATGATGTATTCTAATTTTTTGAGATAGTGAATTGGTGGGTTTTTGTTAAATGTGAGCCAAAATCATCACAATAAAAAGAACCAAAGACTTAAACTACTTCAGTCTGTGTGCATTGAATTTATTTAATACACGAGTTTCACAATTTAAGTTGAATTACTGAAATAAATGAACTTTTCCACGGCATTCTAATTTATTGAGATGCACCTGTACACATACACACACTGGCAGCCAAAAGTTTGGAATAATGTACAGATTTAGCTGTTTTGTAAGGAAATTGGTACTTTAATTCACCAAAGTGGCATTCAACTGATTACAAAGTATAGTCAGGACATTACTGATGTAAAAAACAGCACCATCACTATTTGAAAAAAGTCATTTTTGATCAAATCTAGACAGGCCCCATTTCCAGCAGCCATCACTCCAACACCTTATCCTTAAAATTGCCTAATAATAATCCGTAATAATCCCTAATACTACTCCTTGTAAGGAAATTGGTACTTTAATTCACCAAAGTGGCATTCAACTGATTACAAAGTATAGTCAGGACATTACTGATATAAAAAACAGCACCATCACTATTTGAAAAAAGTCATATTTGATCAAATCTAGACAGGCCCCATTTCCAGCAGCCATCACTCCAACACCTTATCCTTAAAATTGCCTAATAATAATCCGTAATAATCCCTAATACTACTCCTTAATGAGTAATCATGCTAAATTGCTAATTTGGTACTATAAAATCACTTGCCATTATATCAAACACAACTGAAAGCTATTTGGTTCATTAAATGAAGCTTAACATTGTGTTTGTTTTTGAGTTTCCACAGTATGCAATAGACTGGCATGTCTTAAGGTCAATATTAGGTCAAAAATGGCAAAACAAAAGAAGCAGCTTTCTCTAGAAACTTGTCAGTCAATCATTGTTTTGAGGAATGAAGGCTATACAATGCTTGAAATTGCCAAAAAACTGAAGATTTCATTCAAAGGTGTACACTACAGTCTTCAAAGACAAAGGACAGAATGAGATGTGGAAGGCCCAGATGTACAACTAAACAAGAGGATAAGTACATCAGAGTCTCTAGTTTGAGAAATAGATGCCTCACATGTCCTCAGCTGACAGCTTCATTGAATTCTACCCGCTCAACACCAGTTTTATGTACAACAGTACAGAGAAGACTCAGGGGTGCAGGCCTTATGGGAAGAATTGCAAAGAAAAAGCCACTTTTAAAACAGAAAAACAAAACAAAAAAAGTTAGAGTGGGCAAAGAAACAGACACTGGACAACAGATAATTGGAAAAGAGTGTTATGGATCTTAACCCCGTTGAGCTTTTGTGGGATCAGCTAGACTGTAAAGTGCCCAACAAGACACATCTATAGCAAGTGCTACAGGAAGCGTGGGTTGAAATGTCACCCGAGTGTCTGGACAAACTGACAGCTAAAATGCCAAGGATCTGCAAAGCTGTCATTGCTGCACGTGGAGGATTTTTTGATGAGAACTCTTTGAAGTAGTTTAAGAAGTTCTGCAAATTTATTTCAAATTGTAATAGTAATTTTTCACATTATTAATGTCCTGACTATACATTGTGATCCGTTGAATGCCACTTTGGTGAATAAAAGTACCAATATCTTTCCATAAGAGCAAAATCTGTACATTATTCAAAAATCATTTTACAACATTCAAATGGAAGCTAAAGAGTAGACAAGCACAGAAGAGAAACTTCTTGTTCAACAAGAACCATTTCTGAGGGTGTACTGAATTATGACACATGAAAATTCACCTGTAATCCCAATGTTGTTTCATCCTGAGATGGTCTGTGATCAATGTAGCGTTCTCATAGACGACACTATTCGTGCATATTGTTCCCAGATGACTGACAGAGAAGAAATAATGAGAATTCGTCATATGTGTGTGTTGCGTGAGCGCAAAAGCACCAATAAACCTCCAAACAAAGCGAATCAGACATGTGCATCGGCAGCTTTTCTTTCATCTGTTTTTCAAAATAAAATCAAGTGTGCTTCTTCAGACGCGTGTCTTTGTGTCTTAATGGCATTTCTTGTCATATGTCACTCTTGAGACAACTTAAAGTTCGCCCTCCACAGTGGCGGGTAGATGAGCAAAATTACCTGCCACTGCGCATAAAATACCCGCATTTGCAGAGTGCTAATTTCATACCCTGGTCCCAAATTTTTGGGAATTGGGGTAGTACAATATTTGCAAAGAATCAAGGGAAAGAACATTACTGTGGTCTCAGTACTGTTAGGGTTGAGTTTAGGGTTTAGTTTAGGAGTACATTTATGTAATTATTACACAAATCAAGCAAGTTCTTGCACTTACACAATGTGTCATGCGGTGTGTAGTATTCGAGATCGGTCTTGGTCTCGAGACCACTTATTGAAGGTCTCGGTCTCGTCTCGGAATCGACTGCATTTTTACTCAGTCTTGTCTTGGTCTCAGACAAAGAGGACTCGGGATTTTATTTCAAGACCACAACTGCGGGGATATCACTTAATTGCCTGTACATTGTCTGATTTATTTGTTAACATCATTACTGTGATTGGATGTAAAACTTCCTGCTTCAAATGCAAGCAATAACATGACTCATTTCTAATTTGAAATTTTTGTTACTTTTAACGGCTGTCACCCCTCCCCACCCCTCTTCACACGCACTCCAAGAAAGTGAATGCGGGAGACAGGAGAAGAAACTGTGGCTGTCTGAGAGATGTAATACAATCTGGCTACCTAAACCAGTGTTTCCCAACCACTGTGCCCGCTAGTGTGCCGTAAAAGATTGTGTTTTAAAGTTGCCAAATCAGTATATTTGCCAATACAAAGTATTTTATGCAACCAGTTTAAATATTTTGTCCATCATAACATTTTTGTTCTAACAAACTCTAGTCCGCTGTCAAACTCCTCACATGCCCACAAAATGATGCTTCATCATCACACTTGTAGTAAAGTCATTCAGTCAGTGAATCGAATGAATGAATAGAATACAGCAGGTGTATAGTTTTACTCAAAGACTAAAAGCCGTTTATTTGTGCACAGCATAGAGTTACAGATGTTACGAACAGATGTGGCTTAGTTGTCGCGTTTCTCTCATGAAACATAAAAAGAATATGAGAAACTGTTACATACGATTACTAAAAACAAATTCTCCTGTTTTAAACAAGTCCAAAAACACCATGATACGATATGTAGATTCTGAGGTACTGTAATCTTCACGGAGCGCGCTTGACACCTGAATCAGTGAATGGAGGCCGGGCAGCTGCTCCTGGGTTCTAGTGCCTACCGGATCCAACCTCTGTCAGTGCGACAGAAAAGACAGAGAAAAGTAAAGACTGAAGTATTGAATAATTGTTTGATATATTCAGTACTTAATGATGGTTTCTTGGGGAAGAGTCATCCAAAAAACCTGATGTGATGCTTGTACAAAATTTTATTGTTTTAGGTGGATGGTAAAACTTGGAAAACGAGTGTTGAATAAAGCTGGTTAAGTTGATTTCAGCTCCTTAGTGTTTGTTTGTATTTGTTTGCTCATAGAAAACAAAGGAAAATTCACACACATACAATTCACCTCTGCGATGCCTTTTGATTATTTTATCATGACATTTCTCATGGTACATTGATACAGTACATACACACACACACACACACACATATCACACACACACCAAACATCATTGTGCTTCCCTAATCACAGCATCGGTGCATAGATACCAACAGGTCAACGAGCAACATTGTGCCAAAAACACTACCATCAAAATCTCAGACAGGGTATTTTAAAATAGTAAAAATGATGACTGTTTTCAAATAGTTTTCCTGAACACCCTCCCCATCTGCCATTGATCAGACAGATAGTCCTGCTCCAAACAGAGCAATCTTTTGAAAGCACCACAAAGGCTTAATTATAGATGCATATTAAACTGGGATTGAAAAAAAATCTTGTTCAGTTTTTCTTTCCCATGGAAGGGCAACAGTTTTCCAGCTGACTGGATTGTTTTCAAGAATCGTGCCCCAGAATGCACTGAATATGCAGAAGACAGGCTAAGAACTGTGACACTTACTGTACAATGAGATTAAAAAACTGCATGTCAAAAAAAAAAAAAAAAAAAAAAAAAAAAAAAAAAAATGAACTAATGCAAACAAACCAGATATGAACTTGAAGGAAAATATCAAATAAATTAAAAGGACAGTAAGGCAGAGAGAACACACATGCTTAAACATCGCTCTTCTTTTTTTCCTTAATTTTTTTTCCAAACATAAGGGCGCCCATTTGTTCCTGGGCAGTGTGCCAGTCATCCAGCGACCTGCTGCTTGCCCCTGAAATTACATTCCTCTGGCACTGACTGTGCCCTGCCTGACGCCAGCCCTCCACAAGAACTCACAAGTAAATATTTCCAGCTGTCAGTGTTGTTGTGCTCTCTAGTGAGGTAATTCATTGTATTCTCACACATTTAAAATGTTTCAAAAGTCTGCACAACAGGCTCTAGACTGTTTTTTACATTTTAATGTATCATTGAGGTCTTTTCAATTAATAAAAGTTTTGTACATTTTAATTATTTTGCTTGTGGTCAGATAATGAAAGATATCAATAAGGTCAGTTGTTTCCCAATAAGACTTTGGTTAATGAAGTAAAATGCAGTACTGGCACATGAAATAACTTTGTACATTGTTGTAAAATACCTCAATGCAAAACAAACTGTAGATCTTTAAACTATAAATGCTTGAGGTGCATCTTTGCATTCATCATCACAAGAGCACAGTGTGCTTTTAATGTCCAGGACATAAGAGCAAGGAAACTTGAAATCCAAAATTTTTATGGTGAAACTGATGGGATGCTCCTTAACTGTATTGCAGATCTACCATAAAACCATTGTAAGAATATGTATTCCCAAATATTTCATGTGTATGTACATGTGCCTGTTACAGTAAAGCCATTAGTTCCTAATTAATTTGTGTTTAGAATTGATTTGTTTATTGTTGATCAGTTAAAACACTTAGATAACTCCATACAACAAAGTAATGACATCTAGTGGTAGAAATGAAAAGTTTAATTTTACAGCTGATTTGTGTAATGTTTTAGATGTTAAAATAATTTCTTGTATCCTCGCTTAATATGCAGAGACAACTATAAGTCAGCTTAACTATAAGGTTGTTTTCAATAGCCGCTTTTCCTGGGGCCTGGGTAACTCAGCGAGTACTGACGCTGACTACCTGCCCTGGAGTCGCGAGTTCGAATCCAGGGTGTGCTGAGTGACTCCAGACAGGTCTCCTAAGCAACCAAATTGGCCTGGTTGCTAGGGAGGGTAGAGTCACATGGGGTAACCTCCTCGTGGTGGCGATTAAGGGTTCTCCTCTCAATGGGGTGCGTGGTAAGTTGTGTGTGGATCGCGGAGAGTAGCATGAGCCTACCATGCTGTGAAGTCTCCGCGGTGTCATGCACAGCGAGCCACGTGATAAGATGCACGGATTGATGGTCTCAGAAGCGGAGGCAACTGAGACTTGTCCTCCGCCACCCGGATTGAGGTGAGTAACCGCGCCACCACGAGGACTTACTAAGTAGTGGGAATTGGGCATTCCAAATTGGGAGAAAAGGGGATAAAAAAATTAATTAAAAATAGCCGCTTTTCCACTAACGGGCCAGTGCGAGCCAGGGCCAAAAACTGGTCAGTCAGGGCCAGTAGCCTCGGACCTTGAGCTGCGAGACCGAAATCGCTCTGCATTCCCACCATCGGGCCAAAAGCCCCGCAGAGTTGCCCTAAAACCTGCCCTTAATATGCCGCCCTGGTGCAAACATCATACGCATGTTATCTATGTAGCGGGTGACATTGAGGAAGTAAAGTGGTGAATTAAGGGGTGTGGCCGAATGTGACTATAAAGACTGGGGGTAGGAACGATAGGGAGAGTGGGTTTGTTTCTGGCCGGCGGAAAGAGATCAACACTCACATTGTTTGTATGCAAGGGGCTTGCATTTGGATTCCTTCTGGATTTGAGACAGGTATGAATTTGATTTAAATTGTTAAAGGTTTTAATGTTTATTGATGTTTTAATGTAAATAAAAGTTTTAATGTTTGTGTTTCAGCTCTATGGAGCTCATTTGTTGCTCTTGTTATATTTGAGTTTTGGTTTTTGTTTGTTTGTTTTGTGGGTATATTGTCTAGTCCGCCCAGGTGTTTGAGCCGGTAGTTGGGCCAAAAGAATTGGGAAAGGCCTTTGGGGCGGACTAGTTTACTTTTTTCTTTTTTTCTTTGTTTGTATATTGTCTGTTCCCCTCACATTGTATTCTCACATAACGAGGACGCTATACACTTGTGTTTGAGCAGAGTGTATGCCATTTATCTTCATTAGAGTTGTAACTTCACAAGGCGTGTTGTGTATAATGAAATCACAGTGTGTGTTTTTTGTATTGTGTATGAATTTCTTATTTATTTGGTTTAAATGCTCATTCTCTGTCTGATAACCTGAGTTGTGTTTGTGGGGGATTTATTTAAAGACGGGGTCCTGTAACATCTAGTTATCTAGAATATCAATGTTATGTTGTATGTAAAAGTTAGCTAGCTAGCAAGTTAAGTTAGCATTGACAACTTACCAAATTTAACTACCACGCTGACGATGGATGATGTCCCAGAACATGAACCATGGAAAGTTCTTTCTTTGGGCTCCGTTTTGTCCATTGTGCATCTTATCGGATTTGTAATATGTCCTCAATTTTTTTCATCGAGATGCAGGTGCGTGACATGTCGCAAACATGTTGGCACCCAGAGATGTACAAAGTTAGTGATAAACATTCACTTTTATTAAAATTATATTGATCAATGAGTGAAAGTTCTGACATTACAAGATATTAAAGCTTGTTTAACAAATGTTTGCAGAGACAGGTGTACAAAACATGGTAAATTAAACTATCTTTTGATGATCGTCCACCTGTAGTACAAATGCTAGCGTAGCAGCATTGTTTCTCATTTGGGTTGCTAGGAGATGTCTCTTTTGACAGTCAAACCCCTGTTAAGCTAATGGAAGTGTTACAGTTTTGGTCGTTTAAACGTCATTTCCTGAGCATATGGCAATGAAATTCCTTTATGATCGGAGATCGGAAAATTCAAGTAGGACTATCCCACATCCGATCTGAATGAAACGCAGCATGAGTATCTCGCTAAACTCTCTGACATTGACCCCACCTCAATCCCCAGTTGGCCTTGTTTGGCCCAAGGGTAATCTGAGGGCCAAAGCCCATTGGCCCCAAATAAGCCCTGAAGAGGAACGATTAAGCCCCGGAAGTGACAGTGGGAATGCAACTGGCCCTGGCATGCACGCACTCCATTTGGCATGGCAGTGGAAACGTGGCTAATGAAAAGAGTAAAATCAGTGACTCTGTGGAGCTGTCAGAACATTGCTCTGTTTCAGGGCCATTTCTAGCTATAAATGGTATAAGCGGCTTCATAGGGCCCCCTAGCCACCAATGGGCCCCGCAAAGCAAGGTAGTTTTTCATTTTATTTAGATTTTTTATTTTTAAATATACTTAACATCAAGAATGAGACTCAGGCAGCTGTTATGACCATTATAGGGGGCCCCCTTGTGGCCCGAGAGGGAAGAGAGACTGTAACTGCAAAGGAGACAGTTGACAGGCACGCGAACGTTCAAAGAGTTTATCATCATCATGAAGCGCACCTACAAATCGGGAGAGGAAAAGAAAAGGGAAGAGGAAAAACATGCCAGACCACTGTTAAGAAATGAATGTTAGCCTGCTACCTGGCTAAATTGTGTTTGTTCATTGTCATGCTTTAAATTGCAACAATAAGTGTACAGCTGTTTCCTATTGTATATAGTTATTGTTATTTATAGTCATTTTTTGTTCATTTGTAAAGTTATTTATTGTTAATAAAATGGGGGGTTCCAAGTAGGATTTGGTTTAGGACCCCATATGCTCAGAAACTGCCCTGCTCTGTTTGTTTGAGCATCCTGACCAACCCAAAATAGGCTCAAACAATGGAATGTGAGTTTGAAGCGGTCTGTTTGACTGACCAATGGTGAAACTGGGAATTTTTCCAATTCTGTTTGGTAAAGCTTATGGTGATGAAATTACACGCTTCAGCTTTAACAACAATTACATGAGTTGAAATACTTCCTTATTGACTTCACCCTCCTTATTGGGCACTCAAAATTAAATCTACTCCCCTATCACTTCTATTCCCTTTTAGCATCCTTAACTGAAGGAACATTTACAAAGAAGAGACACTAAATAGACATTACAGTATTTTTTTAGTTGTCTGAATAAAGGTAGGCTTTTTTATTTTTCTATTTTCTGTTAAGCTGCTTTGGACCCATATGTATTGTAAAAAGCACTATACAAATAAATTGAACTGAACTGAACATACACCTTAATTCTCTAATTGCTTGACATTCGTCATGTGCTCAGCTAATCATTAAAATGTACTTCCATCTGTATAAACATATCAAAAGCATGTGGTGAACAATTAGAAGAATAATAGATTTGACATCTGTGCAACACAGCCCAGATGTGCTTTTAAACTCCATGTATTTAAGATTAAAACCTGCTGAGAAAAACGTCAGGACATATATGAAAAGATGTCTGCTGCCTTCATGTGGATGTGGGAGGAATCACAAATATTTTCCATCAGCTGATCTATGTATGAGAGTAATCACCTAGAATAATGAACAGTGAGCAAAGTTTGAAAAATGTAAAATTCAAACTTGTCATATCACCATATTCTTCTGCAGAATGTTAAAAGCATAAAATGCATTTGAATTCTTTGAAAAATAGTTGACAAACTTTCACAACAATCAAATGTTCACAATGCAAGGCAATAGTTTTCCATGTCAGAGTATTCAACATTCCAACCAGGAATTATGAGAAATATATTCTTTAGTAAATAAGCCTGTGGATCATGAAAAAATTATCTTGACATGATAGTAGATTAATACAATACACACGTGAAATATTACATGAAAATGTTATGTGACATAGGAATGACAGATAATTAATGTTGGTTTACATGACTATATCTTGGCAAGTACCAACACGTATATTTATCTGGTTTAATTTGTTTCAACATGAAATTCATTATAACCACCTTGAAGAACAAAAAGAACATTTTTTTTGGCATACTTTGCACATGTGCATCATACACGAGTTCTCCTTAATCACAGACAGCTAGATTTGATGGTCCTTCCTAAACATATGGTCACAACACCCATTGTGGACAGTTTACAAGATACAGGGGGTGGCTCAAATGACCCCACTCCCTCTGGATCTGGAGTTGTTCTGTGTCGAGCATTAGGTTGGTCATGTCACGTCAAAACTGAAATGTCAAAAATAAGCATCAAATTATAATTGAATCATTTTTTAATAAAAAAATTATTTAAACGATAGGTCTATAATATCAACAGAAGCACAATTTGCTATTTCCTTACATAAATATAAATTCTGCTTATAATGTGATTTGTCCGAGTGATCATACTTTCACATAATTCAAGTGCACAAATTTGGATGTGTCATATAATTTATTGACTAACTTCACCTTCATACTTAGTTTGCTTGTACTTTGTGCTTCCAAATATGTTAGTCCAGGGATTTTGATATAGATTTAAAAAAACTTCCAACGAAGCGCCATCTTCTTTCAAATAATGTATTTTCTCAGACTTCACTAACTTCTTTGCCATTTTTAACCTCTACTGAATGAAATCCTGCTGAAAGGCTTAATTCCTACTTGCCTCATTTTTATGTTGATGACTCACTGTATGAATCTGCATATTTGATTACTGACCTAGAAAAAGTGCACTTATATATTTTATATCCTAAGATTAAAAATCCTAAAATTAGGATGTTTATTTCCAGATTTAAATTTGATTTTGAAGGTGAGTTTTAGTGGATATATGTAAATTCCCCTCAATTTCAAACTCAGTCTGTTTAACTGAGTGAAAACCCGCTCCAAACGATTTGCACACAAGTGAACTGTCCGAATCATTCAGAGTGAATTGCTTTTTACCAATTAATTAAACAGAACCGACTCAGAAGAATGATTCTTTCCCAAATAGGCATAGCGAGACTGAAAATAGGGACTCACGACCTGATTGCTAAAATATTGCAGAGTACTATAAAAGTTTCTCAGGCCAATATACGGTAATCTCCCTTTTCAGACAAGGATTTATTATTATTCTTTTTAATGAGGCAGGAGGCACAGTACAACTTACTGGGAGCCATGCGACGTCCTTGCTCCCCAACGAATGAACAAATTAGACATGATAATAATTATTGCTCGAAACACAACTGTAACACAGTTAAATCGCAAAGTCATTTAATCAGCCATGAAAAACAATTATATTTAGTATGTGAAAATGATAAGAATGTGAGTGGGCTATACATGGCATGCATGAGAATGAAGGACAGTTTATTGTCGTGCACATGCACGCGATTACTTGAATTTACGGATTTGAGCATTTTTATTGATATAATATAGTTTATAATTCATAGCATTACTTACATGACATTTAAAAACATTATTTACATTGTGAAATATTTCAAATGTACACATACACAATAAAGATGCACATTTTAGACCATTAATTCTTACTTCAGTCGACTTCGAATAACAAATGAATAACAAAGTGTTTAATAAAGACTGTAAAATTTTGTTTTCCAGAATAATGTATCGTGTTTTTCGCAATCCAATCTCATGAGAAGTGGTACATAATTTCGTTGGCTATTTCGTATGGTCTCGCACAATGTTGCTCGCATAAACTCGTACAACTTCATCACGTGCAAATTCCCGGATTGCACTGCTGCCACACGATTGGCTGTTTAGATAATCACATGGATGATTGTTGGTGCCAGACGGGCTGGTTTGAGTATTTCTGTCACTGCTGATCTCCTGGGATTTTCACACACAACAGTCTCTAGAATTTACTCAGAATGGTGCCAAAAACAAAAAACATCCATTGAGCGGCATTTCTGTGGATGGAAAAATCTAGTCACCAGTGCTTTCATATGCGGTTTCTTCAGATATCATCTTGTGAGTTATTGAATACATCTTTAGAGTCCCAGTGTTTCTCATGCCACTTTTCACCCTTTCTGTTGATGATATGAGCTCACTGGCTGTATGCAACAGCAAACACAGCACGAGCCATGATGTCCGATCCATGAACAAATGACTCTTTTGAACCGGGTCTTTATAATGAATCACCCAACAAGAGCTCGTTTGAACTCGGGAGCTCAGGTTGGCAGTTTGAATTCAAGTCACTTTCTCAGCAAATCAGCCATCAGCGAGTTCACAACTGGGAGAGCAGATATTTCAAAACAGTAATCCCATGTGTATTTCAGGCTTGTTTATAATTAAAAGTCCCATGTTGTGTACCAAATATTTGTTTTCCTTTTATTATTGATTGGGATTGGAGTAGCACAATAAACTGCAACTGGGATTTCATTTAATTTGCAGTTAATATATATATATATATATATATATATATATATATATATATATATATATATATATATATATATATATATATACAGTTGAAGTCAGAAGTTTACATACACATTTAAACTCAGTTTTTCATAATTCCTGACATTTAATCATAGAAAACATTCCCTGTCTTAGGTCAGTTAGTATAACTACTTTATATTAAGAATGTGAAATGTCAGAATAATAGCAGACAGAATTATTTATTTCAGATTTTATTTCTTTCATCACATTCCCAGTGGGTCAGAAGCTTACAAACACTTTGTTAGTATTTGGTAGCATTGCCTTTAAATTGTTTAACTTGGGTCAAATGTTCTGGGTAGCCTTCCACAAGCTTCTCACAATAAGTTGCTGTAATTTGGCCCATTCCTCCAGACAGAACTGGTGTAATTGAGTCAGGTTTGTAGGCCTCCTTGCTCGCACATGCTTTTTCAGTTCTGCCCACAAATTTTCAGATTGAGGTCAGGGCTTTGTGATGGCCACTCCAATACCTTGACTTTGTTGTCCTTAAGCCAATTTGCCACAACTTTCGAGGTATGCTTGGGGTCATTGTCCATTCGGAAGACCCATTTGTGACTGAGCTTTAACTTCCTGGCTGATGTCTTCAGATGTTGCTTCAATATATCCACATAATTTTCCTTCCTCGTGATGCCATCTATTTTGTGAAGTGCATCAGTCCCTCCTGCAGCAAAGCACCCCCACAACACGATGCTGCCACCCCCATGCTTCAAGGTTGGCATGGTGTTCTTCGGCTTGCAAGCCTCACTTTTTCCTCCAAACATAACGATGGCCATTATGGCCAAACAGTTCAATTTTTGTTTCATCAGACCAGAGGACATTTTTCCAAAAAGTAAGAACTCTGTCCCCATGTGCACTGGCAAACTGTAGTCTGGATTTTTTATGGCGGTTTTAGAGAAGTGGCTTCTTCTTTGTTGAGCCTTTCAGGTTGTCGATATAGGACTCGTTTTACTGTGGATCTAGATACTTGTCTACCTGTTTCTTCCAGCATATTCACAAGGTCCTTTGCTGTTGTTCTGGGATTGATTTGCACTTTTCACACCAAACTACATTCATCTCCAGGATACAGAATGCGTCTCCTTCCTGAGCGGTATGATGGCTGCGTGGTCCCATGGTGTTTATACTTGCGTACTATTGTTTGTACAGATGAACGTGGTACCTTAAGGTATTTGGAAATTGCTCCCAAGTCTGAACTAGACTTGTGGAGGTCCACAATTTTTTTTTTCTGAGGTCTTGGCTGATTTCTTTTGATTTTTCCATATCAAGCAAAGAGTCACTGAGTTTGAAGGTAGGCCTTAAAATACATCCACAGGTACACCTCCATTTGACTCCAATTAGCCTATCAGAAGCTAATTAGCTAATTGCCTAAAGGCTTGACATCATTTTCTGTAATTTTCCAAGCTGCTTAAAGGCACAGTTAACTTAGTCTAGTTCTGACCCACTGGAATTGTGATATAGTCAATTAAAAGTGAAACAATCTGTCTGTAAACAATTGTTGGAAGAATTACTTGTGTCATGCACAAAGTAGATGTCCTAAACGACTTGCCATAACTATAGTTTGCTAATATGAAATCTGTGGAGTGGTTAAAAAATTTGTTTTAATGACTTCAACCTAAGTGTATGTAAACTTCTGACTTCAACTGTATATTTATATTATAATACATATATGTATAATATATTCAATCAATTTAATGCACGCACTCCAGCTAAGATACAGCTTTTGACACTTAGGACCATTGAGGGACTCATTCACAACTATTAAACAAGGTGCAAACACTCACTGCTCAAGAAGGCAACACACTACTATATGCATATTCTATGTAAATACCTGTTATGTAGATTCTGAAGGGCAGTACTAAATAATAAAAAAAAAAAACTTTTATCTCTTATATTTGTATAAATTCTGAAAGGGGTGCAAAAACTTATGAGACAAAAGGGGAATGCAAATTTGTGCACTCAACTGTACAGTATATTAAACACCTGATGAATGAGCTATCAGCTGTCTTTTCTTTAGCTTTCTATCTTGATTTT
Organism: Myxocyprinus asiaticus; assembly: GCF_019703515.2. NCBI lineage: Eukaryota > Metazoa > Chordata > Actinopteri > Cypriniformes > Catostomidae > Myxocyprinus > Myxocyprinus asiaticus. The sequence goes on along the minus strand of NC_059370.1, from coordinate 3,088,112 downwards.
GAATAACAATCTAAATCGAACAATTCTGTGATGTGGCAACTAAAACAGCCATTTGGCTCCTAAATGTTTCAGTTTAGGAATCAATAACTCCTTAGTAATTTTTTTAGTCTGGAGCCCTGAAATTGTGTTAGTCCTCCATAAAAAAGTTTAATCACATATAGTACACAGCCTAAATAAATATGAATAATGAAATCAGTCACCCTCTTTATAGTGAATGCATATGGCACTATATATGGAATAGGCAGCAATTACAGACTGTTTTGAAGGGAACTAACCAGTTAAAAGCTAAATGCCGGTTGATTAAAGTTACCTTTGATTGGTCAATGACACATCTCAACAGCGAAAAGATAAAACATTCTCGTGAACGAGCTTGACAGGCAAAGCAGAGCCACCTCCACATACCGTCTGTTTATGTGCATGTTTGCATCAAGTCGTTACGTTGCATTATGTTACACTTTATTCATATCAGATCTATAATGCATGTAACATGAGTATTATTTTTCTGTTTATCATTATGCAGCCACACATAAGCCAAACTTCCTTGGCCCTAAATGCATCTATGATTCTATAGTGCTCAAGTCTTGTACATGTCTGTGCTGTCTAAATTAAGCACATTCAATAAAAACTTTGAATCATTTTTCAGCATATTTTAGAAACTGAATATGAATAGTTCAAAAATAATGAAATCGAATTGAATTGTGAACAAATGTCTGATTTCACGATGCATCGTAATTGTTAGGTAAATAATCTTAATCGAATGAAAGTCAGTATTTACACCCCTGTAAAGAAGGCTAAATAAAATGACTGTTTGAACAACTCAGCAATTACCATCACTGCGTATCTTTATCAGTGAATAAATGTTAAAGGAACAATTCACCCAAAAAGGACAATTCTGTCATAATTTCTTCATCCTAGTCCAATCCTGTAAATCTTTCTACCTTCTGCGGAACACACAAGGATTATTAATATTTATTTTTTTTAATAGCAGAATGCCTAAACTTCTCTTTTCTAAAAATGTAAATGGTGACCAGATGGATGACAACATTTTCAATGCAAGATATTCAGTCAATGATTTACATTTCAGTCTGCTCCTCACATAAAGTTATAACATGGCTTTAGAACACTTGTAATATAGTGCATGAGTCATATAGACTACTTTTATGGTGCTTCTTTTGTCCTTTTTGGAGCTTGAAAGCCCCTAATTACCATCCACATTCACTAAGGAAGAGAGCAGCAGGAACATTCTTCAAAACTTCCCTTTTTGTGCTAAGCGGATGAAAGACAGTCATACGGGTTTGCAACGTCATGAGGGTGTGTAAATGATGACAGAACAGTCATTTTTAGGTGAACCATGTCATTAAACATATGTTCAAAAGATTTACAAACCAGTCTAACAATAGAGGCTCAAAAAACAACCTAAGAATGCATGGATTTTAAAAAGATTTGACAAGTTCTGAAAGAGTCTTTGATCACTGGTTGACAGTCCCTGATATCTGGTCATTTAAATGATCTTCAGGCCGAGGAGGAATGCTTGATTTTGGGTTATGTGCTGGAGGCCAGTGCTCGTCTGGGTTCACATGAGGGTATGTATTGAGAATTTCTGGGGGTGTGTGCATGGGCTGGGGATTGGACTGTATATTGGGAGGGGGCTGGGGCAGGAGACTTCTTAACCCTGCAAACAACTGGTTCACTAAGGCCTCCATAGAGCGGGTGTGTTCAGCAAGCACTCTGGAAATTAACCGTTCCTCTCGGACATGATTCTGTTCCAGCTGACGCTCCAGCCACATGTTTTGTGAGTGCTGTATTTTTTCCAGAAAGTCTTGATACTGCACATGCAATGCAGTGCAACAAGGCCTTCTGCTTCTCAACATACCTGAACAGAACAAAGAGAAAATGGGCAAACATATTACCAATACAATAGCCGGAAAAAGTATCTGGACACTTAAAGCTGAAGTGTGTGATTGCTGCGCCACTAGTGTCACCAAACGGAATTGCAAAAACAAACATTGTTTCCCCTCCACTTCAATTGGTTGTACAAATAGATAGTCCCACCCTGAACTCATAACATTTGGCAAGCCAATGTTGCTGTTGCAAACTGGTATGATATTTTTTTTCTTCTTCTGTGGAACACAAATTAAGATATTTTGAAGGATGTATGATGTGTTTTTGTCCATAAAATGTAAGTCAATGGGGCCCAAAACTTTCGAGCTCCAAAAAGGACATAAAGGCAGCATAAAAGTAATCCAAACAACTCGAATGGTTTAATCAATGTTGTCTGAAGCAATACGATCACTTTGGCTGAGAAACAGATACAAATGTAAGTCTTTGTTCACTATAAATCTTGACATCCACAATCTCCTTGGCATGTTCATGAGAGAAGCTCGTTCATGCACTTTCTTGTGCATTACACATGCACAGTACACAAAATCACTCAAAGTGTTGCCAGGTTCACGTTTTCACGGCCAGCTGGGCTATTTCGAAAAAGCAGATGCAAGTTTTTTGGATACTTTTAAAATGTACAGTGGTCTCCAAAAGGTTGAAAATAAACACTAGAAAATGCAATGTCTTATTGATGTATAATGATCCTGGGATTGAGGACCTGGCAACTGTGTAGTGGTCAAAGAATCACCGTTTTGAAGACTTTACTGTGTTCCAATCATGCTGGATTTCAATGCCATTAGATGACAAATGGAACTGGTTCTTGTGTGTCACATGACTAAACGTCATTTATATCAACTGGCGTCGATACACTATCCATATTATTTTCTAGTCCGTTTCAGATTATCAGTGAATAACCATTTAAAATTGGGTGTGTTCCTCACCCAAAGATCATATGGCTTCAGATGACATGCAGAAAAGTGAGTGATTTGAATGGGAAACATTTACGATACTTTTATGTTGCTTTATTTCATTTTGGAGCTTGATGGATCAAGTCACCTTTCACTTTCATTATATGGAAAAAAATTACCACGATATTATTAAAAAAAAAATGTATATATATATATTTTGTGTTCCACGGAGGAAGAAAAAAAGTCAAAAGGAACTGAAGCAAAATGAGGGTGAATAACTAATGACAAAATTTTCATTCTTGGGTGAACAATCCCTTTAACTGTCTAAATAATTTTGGGGCTACTGTCAACAATTGATACAGTTTAACTACAATTTAGTGTACTAGTACTTAAACCATTTGATTATTTAAAGATAAATTAGGACAGTTGTGTCTCAGACCTTGAACAGGAGGTTGCCTGGAGGTGGATGGCTGGGTACAGGTGCTGTTCTCTTTAGAGATGGATGGTTGGGTGAATGTGGAGCTTTCTGTAGAGGTGGAGCTCTCATTTGATGGCTGCGTGAGGATGAGGGGCTCATTCTCTATTTTCACGGACTGGATTTCTTGAAATCCACCTTCCACGTCATCCATTTCATTGTCTTTAACAGACAAACCCTTAAGGTTAGAGACTCATAACAGCTATCACAACTAAAAACTGCTTATATTAAAGAGTTTCCATTCATTCTTCAATCAAGCACTGTGCTGCACTTTACTTTTACTTCATGCATTATTTTATTCCAATGTATGTTCTTATATTCTTACTTCTTATTCATTATAGTCAATTTCTGAATTAACTTATGATCTTAGATTATTTTATTTTTATGTCTATTTGTTTTGGTCAGTATTATACCAATTTGAATTAACACTGTGATTAAAATGTTAAAACTTGCATTGCTTATATCCCAATAAACACAGATCCGGTCCCCTAACATTAGCCTATGGTCCCAATTCTTTTGTGAACCAATTCCTAAAGTTCTAGGAACACTCTCTTTAGGTTCTAATTTTTTACAACCATAAACTTTGAAGGGAGGTTTTTGTGTGACAAACTAAAAAGAACTTACAAAGAATGTTCTCTAGAGGACCAAAGGTGCTGGAACTCTATAGTTATTTGTTAGGATTTTTATTAGGGGTTAGGGTTTGAGTTAGTCACATGCATAATTTCATCAATTTGTGATGTTAGTGGGCGCAATAACTTAAGAAAGTCCTATTTGTGCTTCTGGGTTAGGGATCCACAGGATCTTTCCTGTCAAATCTGATTATTTTTGTCATTCTTCCATATGTGCTTGTCCCCCGATAATTGCCGCTTGCAGCCATATTTTAGTTTTATTCTTATAACCATAAACTAACTTTCCCAGAACGCTGCAGGGAGGTTTTTGTAAGACAACCAAAAAAGGTCAGCTATGGTTATACTAGTGTAACATACATCTGTAATTGTATGTTATCTATAACTGATGTTATGATTTTAATATTTCTAGATTGTTTTTTTTTTTTTTTTTGTGGTTTTTTTCAACAAACATTCTATACCCTTAGAAAAAATGTGGCAGTACTATGGTATTACCAGTAGCATTCTACACTGTTTACTGAGGAGATAAAAAGTCTGAGACCTCATTGAAAATCTGGAAATAAACATTCCTTTGAAGCAAGGAGTGCTCTCATCATTTTGGACACCACTGTATAACATCGTACTGTATTATTATATTATTCACATTGCATGGATAGCCCAATGGTATTACCAAGCACAATGAAAGTAGTCTTTAGTGTGCTCAAGGGCAGCAAATACACACTTTAACTCACCATCATCACATTCACCATCCTCAAAAATGAAACATTTGCTTTCCGACAGAGGGGATCCGACTTTGAAGTCGATATTAACTTCGGCTTGGTTTGATATCGCCAAAGGTCTATGTCCGAAAATGTCTTCCATTGTATCAAAATGCTTAAAAGCTGCATTCGAGCTGGTCTGATTGAGTTTTTTTGCCTTATAGTAAATGGATTTGAGTGTTTTCCAGCGGTGTTTCACCTGATCACATGAGCGCACAAATCCAGCCTGTTTGTGTTTAGCACAAACCTTCCTAAAGATGAGACTGTTGCGGTTCTTACGCCCGTCTTTATAACGATCTATATTCATCTCTTTTAATGTTTGTAAAAGGAAATCTGTCTCCTCCTCGCTCCAAAAATGTGTGCTTCTTCGAAAGCTTGACATCTCGCACTGCTGCCTGGATCTTACAGAGCCCACTATAATTTTCTAATGAACACAATGAAGTGTTTATATGAAGCAAAATTCTGATTAATGTCAATTGTTTGATTCGGATTTTAACGCGCCGAATGGAGAATGGTGTCCACGAGGATTTGTTCCGCCCCTAAAGACCACAGCCAATCATAAGGCTCCGCCCCGCCCCCAGGCTTTCGAATATCCCAATACGATTGGTTGTGTTGTGCTCGACAGCCTGTCAGTAAATGTTCGGGGCACCTTTCTCTGTCCTCTGCAATCGGATTATAGCATTCTCGTGACGCATAGCCCATATAATCGTAAAATCTGGTCTCAAATACTTATAAACGCGGTCAGTGAATATACATATTTGTTGGGTACAGTAATATTATGAAACCTAAAGGTCGGCATGTTTGCTGTTACTATTGCAACCCTGACCAGAATGGCAATGTGAACTTGTTAGACATGTTGTAGAGAACAAGATAATATTTAGAATCAGCATTGCAGTATAGACTTTTTAACACAGTATGCATGCATATTATTTATTCATTTATTTATTTTCAAAGACAGCCAAGGGTGTAGATTTGACTTTATATATATATATATATATATATATATATATATATATATATATATATATATATATTGTTTATTGTTATCCCCCCGGAAACTACGACCCTGATGACAGCATTTGGCATTTTGATATTAAAATATTACTGTTTCTAAATTAAAGAAATTCTGAGATTAAGAGGCAACATACTCATCAACTGTCATCTACAGCTACGTACGTGTATCTGAATATGAAATTGCTTGTTCTGAAGCCATGGAAATATAAGGGTATGCAAAACAAATCAGACTACCAGAGCCTTGCTAAATCATTTTATATTTCTTAGAAATCTGTTTTTATACAAATCTCTTCACTGTCCCTGTATTAGCTTCATGGACCCACAGGGGTCGTTGTTTAGCAGAAAACGTATTGTGCCCGTGACTTTTATTTTGAAAATCTGGATCGTTGCTGCCACGTCCACTGCTTTCACTTACGGAAATGTCACGAAATAATACATGTTCTTTGCTTTTAACGTGTTCGATTACTTCATAAGCTACTTACGAGCGCATGTTAATTATATATGAATGTATGTATTTGACAGAAAAGTGTAAATCTAATCGAGGATAGCTGTTATTATGGGCGACTCACTGAATGTGTATGAATGAAATTGCGTCTGGCTTCATGCGTGTATTAGTGATGTAAACATGGACAGGCCGGATACTACTTTCACTCTGGCGTATATAGTATTCACACTGTGTTTTATTTTTACGCCAAATGAGTTTCGTTCGGCTGGTTTTACGGTTCAGCATCTGTTTTCAGAATTGCTAGGCAGCGAAGACATCTGCTTCATTCAACACCACATCAGGAGAACCACACTAACTCTACTCGCCCACTGCTTCTTACCGCTGGGTAATGTCACGTTCACGATTCTAGATTTAATTTTGGTATTCTTTTTGCAAGTTGGTAAAAAACAAACAAACAAAAAAACAAAAAAAAAAACTAAATGCATTTTCTGTACAAATGCAATACCAAAATGACCTACTGCTGTGTTTTATATGCTATATATTGCACTGTTCTCACTGTAGTGTATACTGTGCAGTATTCACTTAATACTGGCTGCTCATTTTTAATTTGTTAAAGCAGTGTGCAACAATAAACGTTTCAAACAGTAGAATGTATATTGTTAACACTGACCTCATTATGAGCATTGTCCCATTGTAGGGATGTCACATTGCGTTGTGTGCTCTAGTTGAACACTGAGCGTTGTGGTATTCCATGCATACAGACCATTCTCAAACTGTGAACAACATGTATACTAAGCTCACTGATTCAAAAACATGATACTGATACAAAAGATATATACTGACATGAACTGATACAAAACATGTCCTATTTACAAATGTTCTCTTTCTGTTAAAAATCAAGAAATTCATAATCATAAAAATACTGAAAAAGTTATATCAAAAGGAAATATGTATACTCAAGCTATTTATTACTTATAATTTAATTATATATATATATATATATATATATATATATATATATATATATATATATATTAAATAAAAAATGCATACTCTATACTTGGAAGCACATGTAACTTAACATGTCCTCAGCAAGAGGCAACAATGCACAACTGCCAAACAAAGTGTTTAGAAATGCAACACATTCTTAAATATCAAATGAAAGGTTGGGATCTGTAAGATATCAGACAATACATAAAGTAAACTTTAAATTATATTTTCCATAAAAACTGCCTATCAAAGTTGTGTCCTCACTTTGTGTCAACGCCGTTAGAATTTTTATAATCCTGAATAAATCAGACAATGTCATGGTCAGCTGTAACTCTGAGTACCCCTTTCCCACTTCCTGCTTATGGTGGATGCAACAGTAGGACATGTGGTCTGGTAAGCTTTATACATATATTTTTTTATTATTATTTTAAATAAGGTTTAAGTGTCTGCGGTCACAGCTTCAACATGTCAATTCTGTCATCCCACTGTTATAATTTCTGTTAAGATTTGTAAAATAATTTTGGCATTTGAGTTTAGATTATAGAAGCAGCTTCAACTGAGGAAAAGAAAAAAGGGCTCCAGAATACAACACGTGGTTAAGATGGAAAAATATTAAATCTTGTCAACTCGCTCAGAATTTTCAGAATAGGGAGAAAACAGAAGAAAAAAATTATAGAATGTATTTGTTCTGAACACTATTATTAGATAATTAAAGACTTTAATCTGATGGATCAGATTAAAACAGCCTGATTTTTGTGTGTCTGATGGTATGATTTTTTATGAAGTGAATAAATAAAAACTAAGATTTAAAACATGTTTTGTCCCTTACCTGTGATCTCTGTGAGCTATACTATAGATCGAGTAAGAATAGGCTTGACAACACTTGACTAACATCAGAATATAAAAGAAAACATTAAACAGAAGCATTGCACACTTCAAATAACATTGTTTTTCTGAATGGCTGATGTCACCTCTAGTGTGTGTGTGTGATGTCATTTCATAACATACACCTTCAGAGTTTAATGAGACAATCAAGTCAAATGCAAAAAAATACTCCATTATTAGTGGTAAAATTACACATTTACCACAAAAGAATACATGCTGTTGAGAGAATGCAATTTAAAACACTTAATTGTATGGAGAAAAAAACCCAAAAAACAAGTAGTTCAGTGATTATGCACTTATATAACACTAGTCAAAGATGTATAAGATGCATTCCAGGGGACATGAGGAAATTACACTAGTGCAATAAATTAGAATGATTTAGTATTTTTTTTTCTTTTTTTTTTTTTAGCAGACCAAAGGCTCATTGGCCATTATTCCAGGGGATCAAAGCCCAGTGTGAATTGGTTTATGTGTAGGGTACAACAGGGCTAAAGGCTTCCCGGGGTAAAAGGCTCCTTTGATTTTATTTTCTTTCTAAACGCTAAATAGCATCAAAAACTACCACAGCAGTTTCCTAAACACCTGTTTGTCATTATGAACTGCAAAATATTCCTCTTCCATGAGATCATTGAGTGTAATGTTTAAAGTTTGATTTTAAGGTCATTTGATCTAATATTTAATATATTTGTTTAATATTGCAAATTATGTAGCTAATGAATATCCCGGAAATGATCACATTTATTTTGAGACAAAATACTTATTTGTCTTTTTCAATTTGTTTTAGATTATATATACAGGTGCATCTCAATAAATTAGAATGTCGTGGAAAAGTTCATTTATTTCAGTAATTCAACTCAAATTGTGAAACTCGTGTATTAAATAAATTCAATGCACACAGACTGAAGTAGTTTAAGTCTTTGGTTCTTTTAATTGTGATGATTTTGGCTCACATTTAACAAAAACCCACCAATTCACTATCTCAAAAAATTAGAATACATCATAAGACCAATAAAAAAAACATTTTTAGTGAATTGTTGGCCTTCTGGAAAGTATGTTCATTTACTGTATATGTACTCAATACTTGGTAGGGGCTCCTTTTGCTTTAATTACTGCCTCAATTCGGCGTGGCATGGAGGTGATCAGTTTGTGGCACTGCTGAGGTGGTATGGAAGCCCAGGTTTCTTTGACAGTGGCCTTCAGCTCATCTGCATTTTTTGGTTTCTTGTTTCTCATTTTCCTCTGGACAATACCCCATAGATTCTCTATGGGGTTCAGGTCTGGTGAGTTTGCTGGCCAGTCAAGCACACCAACACCATGGTCATTTAACCAACTTTTGGTGCTTTTGGCAGTGTGGGCAGGTGCCAAATCCTGCTGGAAAATGAAATCAGCATCTTTAAAAAGCTGGTCAGCAGAAGGAAGCCTGAAGTGCTCCAAAATTTCTTGGTAAACGGGTGCAGTGACTTTGGTTTTCAAAAAACACAATGGACCAACACCAGCAGATGACATTGCACCCCAAATCATCACAGACTGTGGAAACTTAACACTGGACTTCAAGCAACTTGGGCTATGAGCTTCTCCACCCTTCCTCCAGACTCTAGGACCTTGGTTTCCAAATGAAATACAAAACTTGCTCTCATCTGAAAAGAGGACTTTGGACCACTGGGCAACAGTCCAGTTCTTCTTCTCCTTAGCCCAGGTAAGACGCCTCTGACGTTGTCTGTGGTTCAGGAGTGGCTTGACAAGAGGAATATGACAACTGTAGCCAAATTCCTTGACATGTCTGTGTGTGGTGGCTCTTGATGCCTTGACCCCAGCCTCAGTCCATTCCTTGTGAAGTTCACCCAAATTCTTGAATCGATTTTGCTTGACAATCATAAGGCTGCGGTTCTCTCGGTTGGTTGTGCATCTTGTTCTTCCACACTTTTTCCTTCCACTCAACTTTCTGTTAACATGCTTGGATACAGCACTCTGTGAACAGCCAGCTTCTTTGGCAATGAATGTTTGTGGCTTACCCTCCTTGTGAAGGGTGTCAATGATTGTCTTCTGGACAACTGTCAGATCAGCAGTCTTCCCCATGATTGTGTAGCCTAGTGAACCAAACTGAGAGACCATTTTGAAGGCTCAGGAAATCTTTGCAGGTGTTTTGAGCTGATTGGCATGTCACCATATTCTAATTTTTTGAGAGAGTGAATTGGTGGGTTTTTGTTAAATATGAGCCAAAATCATCACAATTAAAAGAACCAAAGACTTAAACTACTTCAGTCTGTGTGCATTGAATTTATTTAATACACGAGTTTCACAATTTGAGTTGAATTATTGAAATAAATGAACTTTTCCACGACATTCTAATTTATTGAGATGCACCTGTATATATATATATATATATATATATATATATACACTATATTGCCAAAAGTATTCGCTCATCTGCCTTTAGACGCATATGAACTTAGGAGACATCCCATTCTTAATCCATAGGGTTTAATATGATGTCGGCCCACCCTTTGCAGCTATAACAGCTTCAACTCTTCTGGGAAGGCTTTCCACAAGGTTTAGGAGTGTGTTTATGGGAATTTTTGACCATTCTTCCAGAAGCGCATTTATGAGGTCAGACACTGATGTTGGACAAGAAGGCCTGGCTCGCAGTCTTCACTCTAATTCATCCCAAAGGTGCTCTATCGGGTTGAGGTCAGGACTCTGTGCAGGCCAGTCAAGTTCTTCCACACCAAACTCGCTCATCCATGTCTTTATGGACCTTGCTTTGTGCACTGGTGCGCAGTCATGTTGGAACAGGAAGGGGCCATCCCCAAACTGTTCCCACAAAGTTGGGAGCATGGAATTGTCCAAAATCTCTTGGTATGCTGAAGCATTCAGAGTTCCTTTCACTGGAACTAAGGGGCCAAGCCCAGCTCCTGAAAAACAACCCCACACCATAATCCCCCCTCCACCAAACTTCACAGTTGGCACAATGCAGTCAGACAAGTACCGTTCTCCTGGCAACCGCCAAACCCAGACTCATCCATCAAATTGCCAGATGGAGAAGTGTGATTCGTCACTCCAGAGAACGTGTCTCCACTGCTCTAGAGTCCAGTGGCGGCTAGCTTTACACCACTGCATCCGACGCTTTGCATTGCACTTGGTGATGTATGGCTTGGATGCAGCTGCTCGGCCATGGAAACCCATTCCATGAAGCTCTCTACGCACTGTTCTTGAGCTAATCTGAAGGCCACATGAACTTTGGAGGTCTGTAGCGATTGACTCTGCAGAAAGTTGGCGACCTCTGCGCACTATGCGCCTCAGCATCCGCTGACCCCGCTCTGTCATTTTACGTGGCCTACCACTTCGTGGCTGAGTTGCTGTCATTCCCAATCGCTTCCACTTTGTTATAATACCACTGACAGTTGACTGTAGAATATTTAGTAGCGAGGAAATTTCACAACTGGACTTGTTGCACAGGTGGCATCCTATCACAGTACCACACTGGAATTCACTGAGCTCCTGGGAGCGGCCCATTCTTTCACAAATGTTTGTAGAAGCAGTCTGCATGCCTAGGTGCTTCATTTTATACACCTGTGGCCATGGAAGTGATTGGAACACCTGAATTCAATTATTTGGATGGGTGAGCGAATACTTTTGGCAATATAGTGTATATATATATATATATATATATATATAGAATCCACGCACAACTCACCACATGCCCCACTGAGAGTGAACCACATTATTGTGACCACGAGGAGGTTACCCCATGTGACTCTACCCTCCCTAACAACCGGGCCAATCTGGTTGCTTTGGAAACCTGGCTGGAGTCACTCAGCACCCTGGATTTGAACTTATGACTCCAGGGGTGGTAGCCAGCATCTTTACTCGCTGAGCTACCCAGGTGCCATAATGTTCAGATTTTGTTGTTTCGGAAGGAAATTGGTACTTTAATTCACCTTGCCACATCTATAGCAAGTGCTGCAGGATGTGTGTTGTGAAATGTCATCTGAGTATCTGGACAAACTGACAGCTGGAATGCCAAGAATCTGCGAAGCTGTCATTGCTGCATGTGGAGGATTTTTTGATGAGAACTCATTGAAGTAGTTCTGAAATGTTTTTTCAAATTGTAATAGTAATTTTTGACATTATTAATGTCCTGACTATACATTGTGATCAGTTGAATGCCACTTTGGTGAATAAAAGTACCAATTTCTTTCCATAAGAGCAAAACCTGTACATTATTCCAAACTTTTGGCCACCAGTGTATCTAGCCTTCGGATGAGACGTTAATCCTAGGTCCTGACTCTCTGTGGTCATTAAAAATCTCAGGGCACTTCTTGTAAAGAGTAGGGGTGTAACCCCAGTGTCCTGGTCAAATTCCCCCCCATTGGCCCTTATCAATTATGGCCTCCTAATAATCCCCATCCAATAATTGGCACTATCACTTCACTCTCTCCTCTCCACCAATAGCTGGTGTGTGGTGAGCGTACTGGCGCACTATGCACAGCAAAATCCCCAGTGTTAAATGAACACTCCTGGTGTTTATATGGTTCTCACAGTGTTAAAAACTAACACTGAAGCAGTGTTGAATCTACAGCAGATAATTAAATAAAGTAGATACACTCTCTGAGTGATGATTGATCATTAGTGATGACACCTGATGTTAACAAGCAGAATCTACTGAAGGAAAGAGAAACAACAAGAACAAGAAAACAAGAGAACAAACCAGCACACACCACAACAATTAAATCTGTCTTACAGCCACACAACATTAGATGTACATCAACTGCAAATAAAATATGTTATTAGACAACAATCTTTCAATATGTTGAGTGAGGATGTTTGTTTTATATGTCTGCAAAAGTTATTTACTGAGAATTAATAGAGGTTAGTCTCTATTTAGTGTTGCTGATGTCATTTTGTTGTTTAATTTGGTGATTATTGTTCTCTTTGGTTAGATACCTGAAACTTGATTATATGCAGGTCAGTGTTGTGCTGTTCAAGTGTAAAACACTGTGATAGAGAAAATCCTCCAGGATGTTAGCTGGTACATTTAAGTGAGATCTCATCTCAAGTATCATCATTAAAAATAAAATCTTATAATTTCAGAAATACTTTGAAAAACTTGAATAAAAAGGGTGAATTCAATGCTGTGATAAGGTGACCAGAAACGGTCTCTTAAAGATAATTTATAAGCTGTCAATGATACACACAGACATCAAGACTCAGCATACAAAACTCATCAATGGTGACAATCAACAAACTCAATTTCAGATTTATGCCGCAATGCATTATGGGTGTTTGCATAGTATGCAACTTAACAATGGCACCCAGCATGCATTGCGGCATGGATCTAAAAATGAGTTTGTTGATTGTTACCACTGATGAGTTTTGTATGCTGAGTGTTGATGTCTGTATGTCTAATTATGCAAAAGTTTTATTTTTTTCATAAGCAGCTGTTGCATCTTTCACTGGCAGTATCTGCTCAACTTCACAGATATCTGTTGCAGTGACTTTCATATTTATTGGTGTGAATAATGTAGCTTTAATTTTATTTACAGTGAGTGTCCATCAAATGAAATCATTGTATCACACATCTAACTGACCCTTTTCAAAATTAAAAAAAACCTGCTTTCAGCTGATTATATTCTCTCTCATCACAGTACAATTATACTTGTTTTGATGAAATCTTATTATACTGGTTAAAAAAGAACTTGATAATCCAGAAGAAGGATCAAGTGCCTAACCAAAGATAAAACTAATCACCGTAATGGTGACTTCAAATAAAAAATACAATAAATAATAACACAAAATCAGCAACACTAAATGAAGCTAAAGCTTTATTAACTCCTAATCTTTTGCACACATGAAAAAAAATCCCAAAGTTACTTATAATAATAGAACATGGCATTGTTGTATTTTGAGTATTTTCAAGCTTTCTCCTGTGAAATGTTGAGACATTTAATTTGTTGTCCAAGAGCATATTTTATTTGCAGTTGATGTACATCTAATGTTGTGTGGCTGTAAGACAGATTTAATTGTTGTGGTGTGTGCTGGTTTGTTCTCTTGTTTTCTTGTTCTTGTTGTTTCTCTTTCCTTCAGTAGACTCTGCTTGTTAACATCAGGTGTCATCACTAATGATCAATCATCACTCAGAGAGTGTATCTACTTTATTTAATTATCTGCTGTAGATTCAACACTGCTTCAGTGTTAGTTTTTAACACTGTGAGAACCATATAAACACCAGGAGTGTACATTTAACACTGGGGATTTTGCTGTGTGGCTGCCGTAGCATCATCCAGGTGGATGTTGCACAGTGGTCAAAATCAAATCAAATCAAATCACTTTTATTGTCACACAACCATATACACAAGTGCAATAGTGTGTGAAATTCTTGGGTGCAATTCCAAGCAACATGGCAGTCGTGACAGTGATGAGACATATACCAATTTACAATAAACATCAGATTTACACAACACAATTTAAAATCTAATATACACATAATTACACACAACACTATACAAATAATAATATACGATGTACAGTATACAATACACACAATATAGAATACACATTATACAATAAAAATAGTATATATAGTATATATAAAATATACAGTAGGTTGTATTGTACTGTATTGACATTCAGGCTGTCGGTTGATAGTCAGTTGCCAGTGTGTTGTTAAGAGAGAATATAATTTATGGCAGTCCAGTGTGAGATAACAAGATGAATAAAGAGCAGTGCTGATGTATTTTGATCGTGAGCGATCAAGAGTTCAAAAGTCTGATTGCTTGGGGGAAGAAGCTGTCATGAAGTCGGCTGGTGCGGGTCCTGATGCTGCGATACCGCCTGCTTGATGGTAGCAGTGAGAGCAGCCCATGGCTCGGGTGGCTGGAGTCTCTGATGATCCTCTGAGCTTTTTTCACACACCGCCTGGTATATATGTCCTGGAGGGAGGGAAGCTCACCTCCGATGATGTGTCTGGCAGTTCGCACCACCCTTTGCAGGGCTTTGCGGTTGTGGGCAGTGCTATTGCCGTACCAGGCAGTGATGCAGCCAGTCAGGATGCTCTCTACAGTGCTGGTGTAGAACCGTGTGAGGATGTGGCAGTTCATTCCAAACTTCCTGAGCCGTCTCAGGAAGAAGAGGCACTGATGAGCCTTCTTGACAACGTGTGGACGGATGATGTGAGTTCCTCAGTGATGTGGACACCGAGGAACTTGAAGCTGCTGACTCTCTCCACTAGTGCTCCATTGATGGTGATGGGACTGTGTTCTCTGTCTTTTCTCCTGAAGTCCACCACAAGCTCCTTTGTCTTGCTGACGTTGAGGGAGAGGTTGTGCTCCTGACACCAGCGTGTCAGAGTGTGCACCTCCTCTCTGTAGGCCGTTTCATCATTGTCAGTGATCAGACCTACCACCATCGTATCATCAGCAAACTTAATGATGGCATTGGAGCTGTGTGTTGCCACACAGTCGTGTGTACAGGGAATACAGGAGTGGGCTGAGAACACAGCCCTGTGGGGCTCCAGTGTTGAGGGTCAGTGATGAGGAGATGTTATTGCCCATTCTAACCACCTGGCGTCTGCTTGACAGGAAGTCCAGGAACCAGGTGCACAACGAGCTGTTTAAGCCCAGAGCCCGGAGTTTCTCATCTAGCTTGGAGGGCACTATGGTGTTGAATGCTGAGCTGTAGTCTACAAACAGCATTCTCACATAAGTGTTCCTTTTTTCCAGGTGGGAGAGAGCAGTGTGTATTGTAGATGCAATGGCATCGTCAGTGGAGCGGTTGTTGCGGTAAGCAAACTGCAATGGGTCCAGTGATGGAGACAGCACAGAGCAGATGTTATCTCTGATTAGTCTCTCAAAGCATTTGCTGATGATGGGGGTCAGAGCAACAGGACGCCAGTCATTTAAGCAAGTGATTTTGGATTGCTTTGGTACAGGCACAATGGTGGACGTTTTAAAGCATTAGGGGACCACAGACAAGGAGAGGGAAAGGATGAAAATGTCCGTAAAAACATCAGCCAGTTGGTTCGCGCACGCTCTGATGACGCGGCCCGGAATGCCGTCTGGACACGCGGCTTTATGGATATTCACCCGTCGGAAGGATCGGGTTACTTCCGCTACAGAGACAGAGAGTGAACAAACCTCTGTAGCTTCGGCTGCGAGAGCTCTCTCCGTGAGGGCGGTGTTATTTCCCTCGAAATGAGCATAAAAAGTATTTCGCTCATCCGGGAGAGAGGCAGCAGTGTTCACGGCGGAGTTTTTATTCCCTTTAAAGTACGTGATGATATTAATTCCCTGCCACATGCTTCTAGAGTTGGTGGTGTTGAACTGTCCTTCAATCTTGTCCCTGTTCTGGCGTTTGGCTGCTCTGATAGTTTTGCAGAGTGCATAACTGGCTTGTTTATGCTCCTCCGTGTTCCCTGAATTAAAAGCGGAGGTCCACGCATCAAGTGCAGCGCGAACATCGCTATTTATCCATGGCTTCTGGTTGGGGTAGATCCGTATTGTTTTTGTTGGAACAACATCCTCTACGCACTTTCTGATGAAACACGTTACGCTATCAGCGTAAAGCTCGATGTCGTCATCAGAGGCAGACCGGAACATCTCCCAGTCCGCGTGATCAAAACAGTCTTGTAGCGTGGAGTCTGATTGGTCTGACCAGCACTGGATCATTCTAAGGGTGGGTGCTTCCTGTTTCAGTTTCTGCCTGTAAGCGGGCAGAAGCAGAATGGAAGAGTGGTCCAATTTGCCAAATGGTGGGCAGGGCAGGGATTTGTAGGCATCCCGGAAGGGAGAGTAGCAATGGTCCAAAACCTGTGTTGAAACTGATGTGTTGGTGGTATTTTGGTGCAATTGATTTAAAATTGGCTTTGTTAAAGTCCCCGGTCACAATGAACGCGGCCTCAGGGTGCATGGTTTCCTGCTCACTTATAATCCCATACAGTTCCTTGAGTGCCCGGTCTGTGTCGGCTTGTGGCGGGATGTACACAGCAGTGATAATGACCGCTGTGAATTCCATCGGTAGCCAGAATGGTCAACACAGAAGCATGAGAAATTCCAGATCAGGAGAGCAGAAAGACTTGATAGAATGTACGTTCCTCTGATCACACCAGGATTTGTTGATCATAAAACATACACCACCTCCTCTGCTTTTTCCTGAGAGGTCTTTCACTCTGTCCGTTCGGTGCACAGAGAACCCCACGGGTTCGATGGCTGAATCTGGAATTTCAGCAGACATCCAAGTTTCTGTAAGGCAGATAATGCAGCAGTCCCTCGTTTCTCGTTGGATAGAGATCCACGCTCTCAGCTCGCAGAGATTGTTGTCCAGAGACTGAACATTTGCCAGTAGAATACGCGTGGCGTCTTACTCTGATGAGAACGGTGGCTCTATTTCCCCTTTTCCTTCTGTGTTTCCGCGGCCAGGCAGCCCAGACAAAGGGCTCCGCTGGCGTGTTTGTAAACACCGAGTCGGCATTGAGGTATTTAAAGTCTGGTTTTTGGTGTGCTATTGCCAATGTCCAAAAGCGTTTGTCTGTCGTAGACAATAAGGCAGACAACATCCAAGACAAAAAAAACATAGAATTGTAAACAAAACAAACAAAAAAACTGCAGTGTTGTGTCGGAGCTCACAACGCAGCAGCCGTACTTGGTGCCATCTTCATTTATGGTGGTGGTTGAGGAGAGTCCCCTGTTCACTGTGTAAAGTGCTTTTGAGTGTAGTGTCAGAAAAATTGAGGGAGCCCTTTACCCAGGTTTAAAAAAAAAAAAAAAAAATTTTATTCAAAACAACCTTCTGTTGTTATTTCTTTTCACATAAATTATGTTGGTCCTTCCATATTCAGTACAAATAAATGTATTTCTTGAGTCTTGATACACTTTGGGACAAGAAAAAAGATAATTTTTCTTAAGGTGTACCTTTAGCCCTGTTGTACCCTGACATTAGAAATAGACAAATGTATTATTATTAACAAGCCTATTAAAATTGTAAATAATTTAAATAAAAAATGATAAATACCGTAACTTGTACTTGGGACTGAAAAGGCACCAAATTGTAGGAATGACACAGTATTCAAACAATTGCTGTGTTTGCATACTACACATATACTATGTATTGCATACTGTTTAAAAATAGTATACAAGTATACTGTATGTAGCAAAAAAAACAAAACAAATTTGGTTTAGGCTGTTGTGCACTTCATTGTTGTCGCATGACCTCACTACATTTCCAGATTACTTTTATCAGTTATTTTCCAAATAACAATACAAAAAATATCTATAAGCTTTCAAAATAAATTTAAACACATGAAACATAAGTACGTTTGCCATCATTAGTCCCAATCAGTGTAAACGCAATGTAATTCTTTAGTTCCTGCTGTATTTTTTATTATTTTTTTAATCAAAAGTTCATTGTGCACTGCATTTTCAATATGAACACAAGGGCACATTGCGCACAGGTTGGCATATTAACATCTTATTGGATGGGATAGCTGTAATATGTTCTTAATTCATGAGAAAATATATTTTCTTTTTCTATGATTGAATAGTTTGATGAACACTTGGCATCTGTGAACATCTTTCCTCATGACTGTGTGTACAGTTTTCAGACCAGCACATAACACTTGTGTTACACCTGTGTTGCAGGTTACTACATAGGAATGTGTTTTGCCGCTCCAGAACAGAATCTCTTGTACGTCCATCATGCAAGTCAAGGATGGCAAATCTACTTGGGTGTTTCACTGGTAATCCAGCTTCTAAGCTGTGCTCTTGCTTTCTATTGGTCCAGACGTGGATGGGCAAATCATCCGATATGTGAAGCACTGAGTGTGCATGCATTACCCCACTCCAGCTGGAGGGCCGTCGCGTCGTCCATCAACACAGAGTTTCGCCGCATCGACAAATTCACTTCAGGTTCTCCGAGCGCAAGAGTGATAGTCACTGATACTTGGGTGATGAAGGTCACAACATATTACTTGCATGTTGCATTGCATCAGGACTGTCATTTGACTGTCACAGACTCCAAGCATCACAACCTGTCACCTGAATTAAACACACCAGTGCAGATTGTCACCATCACCGTTGCCAGCATCAACCCAAGAGTCAAGTCTTTTGACATAAGGTAATTTCTTATTGTGGATATGTATTGTGAAAAAAAAGGCTTATTTAAAATGCTTTCTTTTAGAAGTCCACTATTAATCGAAATTTTTTTTAAAAAATGAGATGCCGATAAATTTGGATTCTTAAGGCCATGAGGACGCAGATAATTCCCTGCTTGCATGTGAAGGAGCGTCTGTGTGCAACATATCACATTGGCACTACTGTCATATACTGTCTGCAAATATGCAGATATCTCGTTTAAACAGATGTAATTCATGAACCTCACAAAAATCCAGTGTTTTCTTCCCGTCCAGCACTCATCTAATATCTTCCTCTGAAGCGCGTATTCCATCAGCCAGAATCAAAAACTTCAGGATAAGGATCAAATGTTCCTCTAATAATTCACAAATCATGATGGTCAGTCTGTGATAATCCAAGCAGGTGTTCCATGGAGTTTAAACTTTCAGCAGATTGCTGCTGCTCTCGCTGGATCCACACGAGTGCAACTTCAGAGTAAAAGCGCTTCATGTGCACTATGAGTAAATGCCATTTTCACTGTGTACTGTATGTACAATTGGTTTGACTGGGTCTTTTATGAGAAAATGTGATTGGTAATGCGCAATGCCATCCATTTTTGTTGGACTACTGTGTGTACTGTCATTTCCTTCTAATGTTAACAATTACTTAATGTAGAATTTATTTACTAAAATGTTATGACTAAACAGAAATCAGAAGAAACTATTATCTACCATTTAAAATACAATCTTATTTTTTATAAAGATAATTAAATATAATAAAAGTTTATCAAAATAACTTATTAATATACTTTTTTGGTGAAATTGAGTAAATATAATGCTAAATAAGATTTATAATTTTTTTTTTAGCAATTTTCTGTTAATGTTATTTACTATATTAAATTGTGTGATATATCGGTATTGTATCGGCCTATTGGCCACCCTGCTCTCTGGTATCAGCATCGGCCGTTAAAAAACCCATATCGGTCGACCACTAGTTACCACAATAGAATGCAACATTGCCAGCTACCTTTTCAGCCTTTTTGCTTCCAATAAATGTGGAATTTCAACTATTAAGATATTAATGATAGATATCTTTAATTGTATCATAAACAGGATTGAATGACTGATCATTTGTGAAATTCTACTAGTGAAAATGCAGTTAAAGATATGAAGAATGATGTTTTTTACTTGGAAAATTTCCATGTTTGATATGGGTATTAGTAAAAGTAACAATGTCACTTTTTAATATCAATAATTAATGTGTTCACTAGTAAAAAAAAAAAGAATTAATTATAACTGCTATCAAACAGTTGCATTTTTTTCTTTTTTTTTTTTTTTGTAGTAAACTAGTAGTAAAGCTGGCTCCACACTAGCAGACACCAAACAACTCTATTTTGGCTGAGGGTGTCACACATGCGGACAGTTTTGCTGAGCTCTCGCTCTCTTCAGTTGGTGGTATGACACCCTTGCTGATTAAGAATGGTGGAGGGGTGACAGACATATCAGAAATAACACAATTGTCACAAGCTGAAATAACAACAGGAATATCTCTTGAGCATCAACAATTGTAATAGAGTGATTTATGATGTGATTTGTGGAGTAACTTACCTTGTGAAAGTGTGTGATTGTGAATTTATCCCCTCGAAGCTTTCCGTAGAACGTGTATGTCCATATGCAGAGAGTAAAGAAATTATGTTCAATAAAAACAGACTATTGGGTCAACACTTTCTGATTTCATTAGCTATTTTAGTGTAGGAGGAAAACAGGAAAAACGCTTTGAGACATAATCACTTTGCATTACAACCAGCATTGATGCTATGCAGCTGAGTGTGTCTTGTCAGTTCTTCAGTAAAAGAAGCAGCTCATTGGTCACTTGATGAGAACACAAGAGCCCTCAGGACAGAAACATTTTTTTCAAGCAAGGCTGATGTGCTTTTTTAGTTTTTGAAGTCATTAACTATTAGCAAGGAGTCCCGACAGTCAAGTGATTAATGATTTCTCGCTGGCAGAGTCTAATGCGCTTCGTCTCTCACCTACTGGCCGGTGATTATGTACATGAAGCTCACACCTGAAAATCACTGGAAAAATCTGCTTAATTGCATTACTGATCTCAAGAACTAGCATAGTATTTAGCCTATACAGTATAATTCTTATCCTCCAATGTGAATAGGACTTGAGAAAGAGCATTACAATATTTTACTGAACAATGGTAAGTTTGCTGTAGATGTAATGATTTTAATTTTTGTCTTTTGTTTTGTGACCAAATTAATAAATAAAATATGTTTCGCCAAACTTTTTTAGTTTCCATTGTAGACCATGTTTTGTCAAGTGCAGATTGTAATAGACCAAAACACTATATATTGTTTTTTAGAAAATGACAGCGACAATGTGAGGTATAATGATTATTTTTAGTGCAACCCTTGTGTGACTCATTTATTCTCTTCAAATGCAACTGTAACTGTACTTTACCTTCCAGATTGAAATCTACAGAGTATGTTGAGCTACAAGAGAAGCTGCATGCACCAATCAGAAATGCTGCCAATGTTGTCATCCATTTGACAATGAGTGAGCTGTTTTTGGAGACCTTTATGTCTTATGTGAAGATGAATGAAATTTACAAGTGCCCAAGTGGACAGGTGAGCACATTACCAACCAGTCATTGTTTACAATGTCTTAGGATCTGAAGAGGCCATTCAGGAATAAGGGAAATTAAAATTAATTGTCCAATGTACTACTAGACCACCTTATATGACTGAAGAATTTCAGTTTGATCATTATACACAGTAGCTGCATCCAAATGCACGTACTGTCAGATTATGTTCTGTAATTACTGAAGACTATACTTCTTGACTTCTGTGTAAAAAGACAAAAATTTGAGACTCTGACTGTCAACATTATTTTTTTTTGTCTTTCCTATATTTTTTTAGGAACTGGAACCATGTATTGGATGTATGCAGGTGAATGCCAATGTGAAGCTTGTGCGTGTGTGTCAGGGCGATGATGAAGGTGACTGCCAGCACTGTTACTGCAGACCCATGTGGTGTCTCACCTGTATGGGCAAATGGTTCGCCAGCCGTCAGGACCAGCAGCAGCCGGAGACGTGGCTGAGCAGCAGGGTCCCCTGTCCCACCTGCAGGGCCAAGTTCTGCATTCTTGATGTCTGTCCCATTCATTAATTGAATATTACATCTTCAAGATTTTTATGTCTTTAGGCCTTTGAAACACTCAGCTTCTGCACAGATCACATCAAGGGGACATTTTTGTAGCAGATATGTGTTGGTAAATTAAATCCACCCTTCCCAAGCTAGACACATATCTTATTTGGGATTATAATGGGTGTGTAATAATAACGAAAAAAACAAAGGTTATACTACACCCCCTAAAATCTAAAAGAAATAAGAAATTATATTTTGCTTAAAGAAAATAAAGACAATTAAAATAAAGTTGTTTAAAGAAAATGAGAATTTGCATTGCAACATTATTTTCATGTCAGTTAAGCTCTCCTCCCCCCCTCAGTTGTCCTTGCCTTAATGCAAACATATCTCAGTCGTTACTGTAGTGCCAGAAAAAGTGTTACTTTGCAAAGTATTTATACATAATTATATAGTATTTCTTGCACTAATTTTCAATTATGCTGGAAAAAAAAAGGCATACATTTTTACTGTCATAAAGTAAGAATTACTGTCGTACAGCTATGAGAATTGCTATTTAGAATAATGAGAATTACCAAAAAAACTCAAGTAAAACGTAAAACATTGAGAGTAATAACACACTGGGGAGCAATTGTGCTGAATTGTCATGAAAATAGTGTTACAATGTAAAAAAAAAAAAAAAAAAGTATATATATACAGTACATACATACAAATAACACGAGTTAAAAAAAAAAAATCTTTTGATGAATCCATTTGATATGAATTTTGTTGTTTCATGTTGAGACATTGACTGCTGATATTGTACATGGTCAAATTCCAGTAAAACTACAAACATTTGGTCTGGTTAAAAATATACACTGAATATACTGAAGAACTCGTGTTCAGAATCAGACAAAAAGGTGTAATTGTGCTGAAAAATTTCTTTATCACGGAGCAATGGCAGAGTAAAGTGTTTATCAGATTTAATAAACAACATACTAAACTGCCTTAATCTCATTTATTGACATTTCTGTTCAGCTTCCATTTGTCAGAAAATTAGCTATTTAAGTTTTGGACATTTAGTTTTGGAGACAGATTGTAAACCCATGCTCTCCTCTTTAGATAATCATTGGCAATACATGTTATTTAAGTCACATTTATGTTACAATGACATTGAATTTGAGTTTCTTTAAATCAATCAGTTTGCACATCGTGACAAAAGTTGAAATATTAACAATCAAGTTAATCAGTGTTTGGCTTCAATTCTATCATTCTGGGTTTGTCTGCTTTAGTTTGCTGTAATGTTGCTTCATTTTCATTTTATATTTGAAGGTTCATTTGCTTACAGATGCTGTCAGACATTTACTTTAAATGCAAACCCTGATTTGGCCAATTAAAACCTTTTGCTTTATTTTTGTAATATTGCTGCTACAGAAACGGGATGCACATAAACTGATTGTTTGTATTTTACTACCATTCAAATATTTCTTAGAATGAATGTGTGTTTCAGGCATACTGCTTATAAATATTTTTGAAGTTTGAGAGAAAACCGTTTCTGATCTCTTCCTCATAATAAAGATTTAGTATAAAGAGTGGCTTTATGACTACTGAAAGGTTTCTGCATTGTGAGGATTTTGGACACTGGGATTTTATTATTTGTATTATTTTGTAGTTGATTTTACATTATATTTTAATGTATGTTTTTGACACTCAAAACCAATCAAAAGATTGAGCTACTTTTGAAATAAATATCACTTCACAATGTACGAGCAAATAACCTTGCTGTCACTAGCACAGCAATCTTTGACCATAAAACTTTCTTCACACGACGCTGGTATTTTTAATATCTGAACTCATGCAAGGCCATCATTTACAAACAAACAAACAAACAAAACATCTCAAATATCAATTCTTTTAGACACAATGCACATTTTACTGCCATTTACTGTTTAAAAATAAGATTGTATGTTTTGAATAACAGCAACCAAAATAATGACTGATAACTGAAAACTTATGTTCATGTAAATTTTAGCAATTTATTTGTGATTTATTAGTAAATTTAGCTGTTTTTGCTAAAAACCCCCAAAATGAAGTGTACTGAAACTTAAGGTTAACAGTGATTGAAACAACAACAACAACAACAAAAATATAGAAAGAACTTTTAAAACATTTATTTGGCTTAAAGAGTAAATTTATACAGAGATATTTTCTTATTGAGACCAGTCAGACGATGCAAAAGAAATATATACATAGAGTTAAATGCACAGTCTGAACTTTTTACAAGCATAACACTCATATGTATATAGAATAATTCCCATATATGAACTGTCCATTATACTAGTAAAATAACTCTATAAAACTTTATACAGGAAATGTACATTCATATTACAATGTTATAAAGATAAATCTTTACAGAAAAGGTCAAATTTAGTATACATTTACATTATTAGCTGGCTCACATGAATAAAGAATTAAATGACATTAAAAGCTTTCAAACTTCAAGTGGTGACCAAAAGTGAAACAAAAACTTGGGAATCAACTGGCTATATCAAGACATTTAAATGTTAAAATAGAGAACATGAAAATCAAACCGAATAAAGACTGTAAGAAGATTCATTGTGCTCAAATTAACCACAGTAAAGCCCAGATACAACATTCAAAAGACCCAAACTGTTCAGACAGGTATCAAGGTACATTTCAAGTCATAAATCTTTACATGAAGTTGAGAATCTACTCAAGACACATACTGCTTAAAAAACAACAACAGGACTTCCTATCTGACAAGTTATTTCAAAATTGAAATACCAGTTTCATCCAAATGAATCCTGTTGTCCTTTAGGATGTTTAAGTTTTATTAAAGCATCTAGCCTGTGTTTAAACTTATGAGATCTCATTGGCTGTATTTAGGAGAAATAGTCCTAATGGTTTCCTAATGGTGCAAAGAATGAAATGGAAAACTACAAAACTATTTGTATTTAATGCTAAACATTCAGTACTGCTCTGAATTTAACAGAGGTACTGTACATTGTAACAGATTTCTATTGCTATCATAATTTGCTGTTTACTTTAAGAGCGAGTGCTCATGAAATGTTGAAAACCCCTGTGGGTGCTATTTTACTATTTACATTTTCGATTATATCATAAATGAAAGAAACCTATCACTGAAAATAAAGAGAAACTATCCGCTGATTTTAATAAGATCAATAAGTCACTGTATAAAATCAATGAAAAGTGGATACATTATGATTCTTAAGGAATGTTCAAGTTCAAGTTAAGTTCAATCAACAGCATTTGTGGCATAATTCTGATTACCACAAAAATTAATTTTTGACTCGTCCCTCCTGGCTCTTACAATGGAAGTGAATGGGGGTCAATCTGTAAATGTTAAAATGCTCACCATTCAGAAGTATAGACAAAAGACCTAAACAGCATGTGTGTAAACATGGTTTTAGTGTGATAAAATCACTTACAAACCTCATCTGTGTAAAGTTATAGCCAATTTTACAACTTTGTTGCCATGACGATATAATGTCAACAACCCATTTAACCCAAAAATGACTGTAAAAATGATGATTTGAACAACTTTACAGCTCAAATAATATTTATGAACAGAATTAATGTAAGTGCTTTTATAAAATTATAAGCTTCACATTTCTGCTTTTAAACCCTCCAAAAATTGGCCACATTCACTTCCATTGTAAGTGTTTCATGTAACCTCAATCTATCTATCTATCTATCTATCTATCTATCTATCTATCTATCTATCTATCTATCTATATATATATAAAATTAAAAGGAGGGACGAGTCAGAATTAATTTTTGTGGTAATCAACATTATGCCACAAATGCTGCCGATTGAGCTGAACTTGTATTGAACCTGGAACATTTCTTTAAAGAATGATTCAAAGTATTTTATGCCAAGTTTATAACTGCGTCTACAAATTCTTGTGCTTAAATTACTTTTATTGCTTTACCAAATATAAATTAAATAGCCAGTGTAGGGCTGTGTGATATGGCTTCAGAATTTATATCTCAATATTTTTCAGCAAACTGACGATATTCTATATATATCTCAATAATTATGTTTTTGCCCTGAAATAGAATAAAAGTGTTTTTTTTTTGTTTTTTTTATTGTTGTTGGTTTTTTTTTTGTTTTTAATCAGAGGAACCATCATTTCATCTAAACAGCCATTGCTGCCATGTAGAATTAATATTTCAAAGGCAATAAATAAAATCTATTTAAAAATGATTTCCCACATGTTTCCCACAGTTTTATAATAAATTAACACAAGGGAGAGTAAAATGTGAATGAACAAGGTGTGCAAAACTACTTCACTTATTTTTTGGAAACCAGATGAATATAGCATAGTACTAAATTATTACTGTGGAACCCAGTCAAGTTTATTAATATAATATAATACTGAATTATTATTATTTTCAGAATAAGATTTGTTAAAGATAAATTAATATATTTCTGTCCTATTTACTTCACCCTAAACCGGGGTTTTATTTTGACACTGCATGCAGTCGTGTTTATTTCACCTTCATCAGGAGCTTTTATTATGAAACGGAAAGTGCAATGTTTGTTTGACAGTTTTGAGTTTCGCATCTTGTGAACCGCTGTCAAACTCTCCTTTACTGTTCCGCGTTTGTAGATTTGTATAATAACGTAATAGAGGTTACTAATGTTTGGAACTTCATGAATGCTTTAACCTGCAGTACTTCACAATGCACGTGAACTGCGCTACAAATACGAGCCCCTGTTCGTGCACACAGATCAGCGCATCGCCAGTTCATTCTGAAGCGCACACAGGCCATGTTTATCTGTTTTTAATAAAATCGTAGCCTTTGGCAGTTAAATAAGCATATATGATAATTTCTCCATTTTTATGTTATTACAGCCCTGAAGGATCATGAAATTAGTCTACTGATGCACACTATTAAACTTCATGGCCAAATAAAATGTATCGCCCAGCACTAAGCAAGTGCTAATCTTTCTTAGTTTCATGCCACATCCTTCGTTAACCTTTGACTTTCTGACTTTCTTTAACACTATGTGAACTACTGTCCGGTGCTTTCTGTCTCCACTTACACTAAACTCACTCCTCTACACATATTCACATCCACACATCCATGTACAGCTATGTTGTCTTTTTCCACAAACAACCACAATTAATTTCTTTTTTCTTCAATGCAACAAAAATGTTTCAGCACAGGCTCTGTTATTATCTAACATTTACCAACAGATTTACTGGGTAAAACACCTAATAAACAATATAATTAGCATATAATTCAAACTTTCTGTATACTAAGGCATCATGGTAGAGGAAATAAGGTGAATGTTTATTTATACCCATTGCAATATATTTCAATCTATATAGTCACACAGCTGCAAACTGAACTGTTTACTGGCCACCTTCAAAAACTATCAAAGTCAGCTGTATTGATACATGTACAATTCGATAAATTAACTGATCAGCTCCAAAAGGAGTTGACTTTGTGATTTATGAATTTGTGTTTATCATCCCCAAACATAATTTTGTCTGTGAACTAAAACCAAGAAAAAACTGTTTAACCTTCTATGACCATATTTCATAGAAGACAGTGTTTTTGGAAGTTGTCGCCACACTGGAGCTGACATAATCATATCAAAAGATGAATTCATGTGTACAGAAGAACATTTCATTTGCCGAGTTTGAATATTCTTTCTCATGCTGACAAGATATAAAGCAAAACCAGCTGCAAATAAAAAATAATTAAGTTCAGACTCAATACATGGCCAAAGACAATATCTAATGTTTGGTCTCTACTAAGTTCTAAACAAAACTTTTCTTATTTTTTTATATAACTTTATAACTTTTATTAATAATATGCCCAGTTATGTTTGGTTTTCAGGATGAGAAGAGATACTATTAACAAAAAAATGCAAAGTTAAACCGTCATTTGTTGTTATTATTAAACTTAAAATACCTTTAAATAAGTTTGCTTGCAACCCCCCAAAATTAAAGCTGAATGTCCACAATTATACTTCTGTATTACTGTATCATTTTAATTCCGAAGTGTTGATATATCCACAAAAACAAACTGCTACAGTATTTGATTGTACAATGGTACAACAGTTAGTTCTTTATATTCTAGTTGTTATTATAAATTTCACATCAAACCCTGTCCCAGCCATGGTTGCTAACATGCAAAAAAAAAACTAAACAAAAAAAAACTATTAGGGACAAAATATCAAGTCCTTTTTTGCAAGATTTGTTTATAAAAAGAAATAAAATTACAAAACATTTAACACAACATTTGTTATTTCCAGATAAAGCAAAAAACAAATAATCAAGACAAAAATAATGCTGACATTGTCAGACATGATACACTTCACTTCTTTTATACTTGTATGACTAGCGCTATTTAATTTAGTTATTTTTCATGTATTATATCATAAAATGCATCATTTCTATAAAAATGTTTACATACAGAAAATGAAACTAAAATTGCATCTTATTTGCAGAAATTCTTTATTTTGGGAATCAGACCAAGTTTACTGATTTACCCTGCAAAGCTCTGCAATCCAAAAGATCACCAGTTGAAGAGTGAGTTGTGTCCTAATGTCATGAAGTAGATCTGACTGCATCCACCAGACTGAACAGAGGCAAAGAACACCTGTACAGAAACATTTGTACACTTAATGTTTCATTTTTTATTACAGATTTAAAGAGCTTTATAATCATGTATATGTGCACACATTACATAAAACCTCTTTAAATGACCCCATGAAATAACAACTGTTGTTTGTATTGCTGACATAAACTAATGGCTACTAGTGCCCATCAATGATGCCCTAATGAGCCATTCAATATGTCCTACCCTAACTTCCTGTTTCATGGGGTCTTTTAAGGAACAGTTCACAAAAAATTAAAATAAATAAATAAATAAATTGATGCAAGAATGTCTTTGGAGGGTAAGATTTTAAATGAATAACAAGTAAAATTTCAGTGTTTATCACGCACATCCATTGCATGGATTCAGAAGACTTAGAATAAGATGCATGGACTACTTTTAAGATACTTTTATGTTTTTTTTTTGTCCTTTTAGGAGCTCAACAGCATCTGGCCGCACACAATTCCACTGTATGGAAAAATGTTTTTTTCATTTTTGGATGAACTATCCTTTTAAACATTGTCCATTTTTGGGATATTTACTTGGAGACATTCAATGTGAAATAACACAGTAATATGGAAAAGTTGTTGTCATACTTTATCATTTCTCTCACACAGGAACTTGAGTTTTTGAGCCTTTTTGTGCATGAAGACTCCCTCTAGACTTCCAGTCTTGGCAGATCTCAGTTCAATGGCTTTCTCTCCCCAGCCCATCACTTGATTTGACTGAAGGTATGCTGCAACAAAACATCAGAATAGAAATGAAATGGAGTTACAGATTAATATATTTCAGCTTTCATTCTTACATTCAGAGATTAGCCTACCAGTGACCCGTTTACAAGCACTTAAGGAAATGGTTAATTCCAGGGTTTTTGCACCGTTCTGAAATGTATTGTAAACGCAAACACCGGTTTCATTATGCTGCTTTAGGGATTAAGTGAAAGCGGTTTAACACACCTAGGTTCCTTCTGGAGAACTCTTTCTTGCAGGTTTCTGAAGAGTGTACATGTGTAAAAATGACCGTATAACCTCCATGAGCCTCTTTTCCCACGTGGTAGTCAAGGATGAATAGTCAGAATTGTGGATGATTTCTGGGTCTCTACATGGTTGAATTTAAATTTATAATGCCTCGTCCCATTTTGCCAGTTATTAAAAGGTGCTGAAGCTGTATTGCTAACAAATGACAAGTGGCTATAGCTTTCAAACAAGTAGGAAATTTACCTGGAGGAAAAAAAGGAACCTTCTGAGTTCAATACAAATGATAACGACAGCATCTGTATCATCTGTATCTGTATCCGATATCAATCATAGAAAATAATGAGACCAGTGTGGAAGAATCACTTACTGACATTTCAGAATCAGAATCAGCTTTATTGCCAAATATGCTTACACACACAAGGAATTTGTCTTGGTGACAGAAGCTTCCAGTGCACAAACAATACAGCAACAAGACAGAGATAATAATAAAAATATAGAACAAAAATAAAAGTGAATAGAAAATAAAGTATATATAGAAATACACAATAAGACTAATATATATATATATATATATACAGTTGTGCTCAAATGTTTGCATACCCTGGCAGAAATTGAGAAATTTTGGCATTGATTTTGAAAATATGACTGATCATACAAAAAAACTGTCTTTTATTTAAGGATAGTGATCATACAGTATGAAGCCATTTATTTTCACATAGCTGTTTGGCTCCTTTTTAAATCATAATGATAACAGAAATCACTCAAATGGCCCTGATCAAAAGTTTACATCCCCTTGAATGTTTGGCCTTGTTACAGACACAAAAGGTGTCACACACAGCTTTAAATGGCAATTAAAGGTTCATTTCCCACACATGTGGCTTTTTAAATTGCAATTAGTGTCTGCGTATAAATAGTCGATGAGTTTGTTAGCTCTCACGTGGATGCACTGAGCAGACTAGATACTGAGCCTTGGGGAGCAGAAAAGAACTGTCAAAAGACCTGCATAACAAGGTAATGGAACTTTATAAAGATGGAAAAGGATATAAAAATATATCCAAAGCCTTGAAAATGCCAGTCAGTACTGTTCAATCACTTATTAAGAAGTGGAAAATTCAGGGATCTCTTGATACCAAGCCAAGGTCAGATAGACCAAGAAAGAATTCAACCACAACTGCCAGAAGAATTGTTCAGGATACAAAGAAAATCCCACAGGTAACCTCAGGAGAAATACAGGCTGCTCTGGAAAAAGATGGTGTGGTTGTTTCAAGAGAATTTCTTTTTTTAATTTTTTATTTATTTATTTATTTATTTTTTGAGAAGTGCGCCCTCTCATGATGACTGTATGCCCCTCTACCCCTGTGTTGAGTGAAATGTGCCAGAAACATCCTTTCAGTACTTATAAATGGTTAAAATAACCAATGAAAAAAGACTTTCAATGGCAATAAACATGCTGCTTCTCCTGACCTGACAGTCACGTGTTGACAACATGTTGGATCATGACTAATTCTGCCAGCTATCATGACGTGTTTATGCCACTACCATACTGGTGGGGCCATTTTTTTCAAACCCCACTCTAATCTTGACAAACTATACACTGTATCGTTTGAAGTGTCAATATACTGTATGAACACTAGTGCTGTCAGCCGATTAAATTTTTTAATTGTGATTAATCGCATAATTTTTCATAGTTATAGTGATTAATTGCAGATTGGGAAAGTGCTGAAATTTTACTCTATACAGTTGAAGTCAGAAGTTTACATACTCTTAGGTTGAAGACATTAAAACTCATTTTTTTAACCACTCCACAGATTTAATATTAGCAAACTATAGTTTTGGCAAGTCGTTTAGGACATCTACTTTGTGCATGACATGAGTACTTTTTCCAACAATTGTTTACAGACAGACTGTTTCACTTTTAATTGACTATATCACAATTCCAGTGGGTCAGAAGTTTACATACACTAAGTTAACTGTGCCTTTAAGCAGCTTGGAAAATTGAAGAAAATTATGTCAAGCCTTTAGACAATTAACTTCTGATAGGAGGTGTACTGAATTGGAGGTGCACCTGTGGATGTATTTTAAGGCCTACCTTCAAACTCAGTTGCTTGGCATCATGGGAAAATATAAAAAAATCAGCTAAGACCTCAGAAAAAGGACCTCTAGAAGTCTGGTTCATCCTTGGGAGCAATTTCCAAATGCCTGAAGGTACCACGTTCATCTGTACAAACAATAGTGTGCAAGTATAAACATGCAGCCATCATACCACTAGGGAAGGAGATGCATTCTGTCTCCTAGAGATTAATGTAGTTTGGTGCGAAAAGTGCAAATCAATCCCAGAACAACAGCAAAGGACCTTGAGAAGATGCTGGAGGAAACAGGTAGACAAGTATCTATATCCACAGTAAAACGATTGCTATATCAACATAAACTGAAAGGCTGCTCAGCAAAGAAGCAGCCACTGCTCCAGAAATGCCATAAAAAAGCCAGACTACAGTTTGCAAGTCCACATGGGGACAAAGATCTTACTTTTTGGAGAAATGTCCTCTGGTCTGATGAAACAAAAATTTAACTGTTTGGCCATAATGACTATTGTTATGTTTGGAGGAAAAAGGGTGAGGCTTGCAAGCCAAAGAACACCATCCCAACCATGAAGCATAGGGATGGCAGCATCATGTTGTGGGGTGCTTTGCTGCAGGAGGTACTGGTGCACTTCACAAAATAGATGGCTTCATGAGGAAGGAAAATTATGTGGATACATTGAAGCAATATCTCAAGACGTCAGCCAGGAAGTTAAAGCTCGGTCGCAAATGGGTTTTCCAAATGGACAATGACCCCAAGCATACCTCCAAAGTTGTGGCAAAATGGCTTAAGGACAACAAAGTCAAGGAGAACACCTCAATCCAATAGAAAATTTGTGGGCAGAACTGAAAAAGCTTGTACGAGCAAGGAGGCCTACAAACCTGACTCAGTTACACCAGTTCTGTCTGGAGGAATGGGCCAAAATTCCAGCAACTTATTGTGAGAAGCTTGTGGAAGGCTACCCAAAATGTTTGTCCCAAGTTAAACAATTTAAAAGCAATGCTCCCAAATACTAACAAAGTAATTGTAAACTTCTTACCCACTGGGAATGTGATGAAAGAAATAAAAGCTGAAATAAATAATTCTCTCTACTACTATTCTGACATTTCACGTTCTTAAAATAAAGTAGTGATCCTAACTGACCTAAGATAGGGAATGTTTTCTACCATTACAAAAATGTATTTGGCTAAGGTGTATGTAAACTTCTGACTTCAACTGTATATACTTCTTTTCCTGTTAAAATGCATTTATTTTTCTTCTTAGGAAAGAAAACAAAACAATATATAACAATGTAAGGCTTTATTAACATTTTCCAAACAAAGCCTTCCACAGTGTAAAGACAGAAATGCACTAAAATAGCACAATTTCGAGTAACATTAAATGTTTCCCAAAGTCTAAGTGGGAGGTTGACTAATTAAAAGAATTAGTCCCCATAGGCTGAGTATTCATTGCAATGGGCATTAATTCTCATGAACTCTCATCCTCCACAATATTAATCTGCTGGCAGACTGTGGCTATCCACTTTGTTACAGCTATCGTGAAGCCATGTTCATGATTCGCGTCAGGGCGTCAAGCACTGCTTTGAATTCCACATGAAAAGTGCTTGCAGAAAAAAACATTTTTGCATTTTGGTGATCGTTGAGACTTGACGTGCTTCTGTGGTAAATAAAATGTGCCTTACATAGACTGAAAAATACTTGATTTCTGTCACAAGTCCCATCTGGGATTGTTTTGTACATCACATAGCGTTAAGAGGTCATCACTGTTTTGTGCTTGTTGTGTTGTGTGCGACAGTGTAATGACTCCGGGCAGACACATCACAAAGGTTAAGCCCTTCCATCCAGTGTTTATGCTGGTTTATGCTGTATTAACGGTAAATGTGTTAATTTAAACAATTAAGAAATATAGCCACAAGCGGCAATCATCGGGGTCCAAGCACATGTGAAGAAATAACCAAAATAATCAGATTTGACAGAAATGATCCAGTGGATGACAAATAATACAAATTGACAGAATAGATCCTGCCTAAACTAAATTTGTTGAAAACTAGGAAAAATGTGATTTGTTACTTGGTTGCTAGGGTAACCCTATCTGGTTGCTAGGCAGTTACCAAAGTGATAATCAAAAGGCTCCTTGCTACCCTGAGACAAATGAACGAAACCGGAATTCTCTACGATGTTCTGGTGCAGATATGTGATTTGTTACTTGGTTGCTAGGGTAACCCCATTTGGTTGCTAGGCATTTTCTAAGATGATACTCAAAATGCTCCTTGCTACCCTGAGTCAAATGAAAGTAACAGGAATTGTCTACGATGTTCTGGTGCAGAGATATGTGATTTGTTACTTGGTTGCTAGGGTAACCCCGGCTGGTTGCTAAGCAGTTACCAAGGTGATACTCAAAAGGCTCTTTGCTACCCTGAGTCCAGTGAATGAAACCAAAAATCTCTTCGATATTCTGGTGAAGAGATATGTGATTTGATACTTGGTTGCTAAGGTAACCCCATTTGGTTGCTAGGCATTTAGTAAGATGATACTCAAAAGGCTCCTTGCTACCCTGAGTCAAATGAAAGTAACAGGAAGTGTCTACGATGTTCTGGTGCAGAGATATGTGATTTGTTACTTGGTTGCTAAGGTAACCCCAGCTGGTTGCTAGGCAGTTACCAAAGTGATACTCAAAATGCTCCTTGCTACCCTGAGTCCAATGAAAGAAACCAGAAGTCTCTACGAAATTCTGATCCTGAGATGCCCATCTAAGCATTATGAATGGAAGTCAATGGTTTTTGCTTGCTAGGTTGCTCTAAATGGTTGCTAGGGCGTGGCTATGTAGTTTCTATGATGATGCCTGAAGTCTGATTGCTCACCTAAGTAAAACAAGCCAACTGTCATTTCTCTAGACACTCTGATCCAAAGATATCACTCACAGCCTTTTTGAATGGAAGTCAATGGGGTTTGGTTGTTAGTGTGCTCTATATGGTTGCTAGGGCGTGGCCAGATAGTTTTTCAAGTGGATACATGAAGTCTGATTGCTCACCCAAGTAAAACAAGCCAACTGTCATTTCTCTAGGACTTTCTGTTCCAAAGATATCACTCTCAGCCATTTTGAATGGAAGTCAAAGGGGTTTGCTTGTTAGTGTGCTCTATATGGTTGCTAGGGCGTGGCTAAGTAGTTTACATGATGATACCTGAAGTCTAATTGCTCACCCAAGTAAAACAAGCCAACTGTCTTTTCTCTAGGACATTCTGTTCCAAAGATATCACTCTCAGCCATTTTTAAAGGAAGTCAATAGGGCTGGTTGCTAGGGTGCTCTAAATGGTTGCTAGGGCATGGCTAGCCAGTGACCAGAGAGATTCTTATTGGCTGATTACTAACCTGACTCAAAAGATCCAATCGCCAAGTGTCTACAAAATTCTGTTCTGAAGATACCCTTCTGAGCCATTTTAAAATGGAAGTCTATGGGGGTGGTTGCTAGGGCCATTTTCAAGATGATAATTAAAGACTGATTGGTAGCCCGAGTGAAATGAGCCCGCCCCTATGTCTCTACGACATTCTGATTGGGAGATATGATCCCACAAAATGTATTGTCTTGTCATAGTATGAAACAATTGTTTTCATGGGCAAGAGCCTATGGGGCACTTTTGGGCTGGTTTTAAGGCAGCATTTTACTGTTTTCGGACGCAGCCATATAGAAATTACGCGTGACAGAAACGGGGATAATGGAAAAATAAACACATAATATAATTCCAGACATATGTAAACATATCCCTAAAACAATGTGGCAGTTAATCATGTCTGGCAACTTGACAAATATGTTTTTAATATTTTTAGGATATGTAAAAATTAAGGTGAAATTTGATTATCTATAATCATTTTGGAAATCACAGATTTATTTGCAAACTAATATTATAAAAGTCAGAAGACATTGTCAGTGTACCATGTTTCTTCAAATAAAATTATATGCATCCATACACTCATAAAAGCCTTAGACTTAAAATGATTTCTTATCCTTTGGCTCCCTCTGGTGGACAGCTTTCATTGGTCAGATAAATGGCTGATTATTTAAAATTTGTTGTTAGCCTGCTGTTCATCATAAATCCATGAAATTTAGTATGATTCCTCAGAATGTCCTATTTACACAGTTTTGTGAAGTTTGGCATTTGTGCACACAAGATACAGGAACATTAGTCATAATGGGCCACACTAGTCAAATATATCGGATTGTATCTTCTAGACGATTTAATGGATCAAAATTCTTTTGATAACTTTTTGCCTGCATGGACTAGCGCTGACCTGGGCCAAGTTTGGTGAAGATCTGATAAATGCCCTAGGAGGAGTTCGAAAAAGTAGGGTTTTCAGTAAATTAGAATGGCAGAAACATTTTATAAAATGAAATAAAAGTGAGATAGACATTTTGTAGGACTTGACGCAAGGATTTAGAGGTAAAAAGCATATTGATTTTAATGTGCTCGGATACGAAGTAATTAGCAAAAATGTAAATGTTTTTGTTATTGCGCCACCTTGTGGCCGATTCTCACAAAACTTGGTACACAGCCTCAATTTGACACTGTGTATGAATATCTCAAGTTTTGTAATGGCCGGCCATTCGGATTTTATGTTATTAGCTGCTGAAATTTTATTGGCTGCTGGCGGCCATGTTTTAAAGATATGCGACTGTGACTCATAGACCTTGATGGCACCTTGGACAAAGACAGTGCATGCAAATTTCCAGTTGATCGGACCAACGGTTCCATAGTTAGAGCCATTTTTAGTTATTTAATTATTGTAACACCACCAAGAGGCAAAGGTGTGCAATATTTTTTTTTTTTTGCCAGAGTGACCTCAGCATGAGCCCATACATATGTTTACCAAATTTGGTGATAATACCTCAATCCGTTCAAAAGTTATAACCATTTTAGTAAAATGGACACGCCTCCTACGAACGTTTTGACGTACCATTTGACGATAAATCAGAATTTCAAAATTCCTTTGATAACTTTTCATATTGGGACTTTGCTGAATCATTCTGCACTGGTTTGGTTCCGATCAGGCAAATGGCCTAGGACGATTTTGTTTTGAATTTTTTTCAAACAATCCAAAATAGCGGGAAAACGAAGGGGCGGAGCAAAATTCTGTCGGGGGTTAAAAAAAAAAGAATTTTGTTTCTAGCCCTTACGTTTCAAGATTTATGGCCCAAAATGTGATTTTTGTTTGTTTTGTTCGCAATAGCACCACCTAGTCACTGAAGGATGTGTGTCTGTATGCCTGAGTAGTGAGGGGATTTGGAACCATCATGCCAAGTTTGGAATCTCTACAACTTACGGTCTCTGACACCCAGACACTTATAGGGCAAAAAAAATACAAATAAATATAAATATAGAGTTCAAGCGGTTTAAGGCCTTTAAGCACATGCGTAAAAAGGTATTATGTTTTATTTAGCAAGCATGTAACCACCTACATCATAGATGGAACAGACCATTTACAGCCAATACAGGCAATTTACTAAGGAAATACATGGTTTTTAAAGCTTTTTAAAACTCATAGCGCCACCTATGGTCCGATCTCCATAAAAGTCTTGTTTAGAATCATATGTCGCATGAGCTCACCTAATTTCGTGAAGTTCTGAGTTTTTGTTTAGGAATTATGGGCTTATTTGTACACTTGACCATGCCCATAGCTAACCCAAAGGGTAAAGTTCACATTTTTATTTTATTTTTATAATTACTGACCTAGAGAGTCCAGAGAATTGTACTGCATTGGTTTTATTGATGTTGAGTGAAAAACCTAGGACTAGTTCACAAAAGTAGGTTTTTTACATAATCGTGAATATTTAATGAACGATTTGATTGACAGCAGTGGTTCTTGAGGCAAAGTTGTTCAGTATGAGGAGATCTAACAAATTATATGAATTATAGCTGCGTCCCAATTCAGAGGCTGCATCCTTCAAAGGTCGCATTTTAAGGCCAATTGCGTCACTGCTGCGCGACAAAGGCTGCCCAATTCGAAGACTCCTTCAAATGCGGCCTCCGAATGCGTCCTTCATTTCCCGTGAAATGAAGGATACAACAGATGGATCCTTCGCAGCCTTGCCTACCCCAGAATTCATTGCGCGCCAGTGACGACAGGATTTGTTTGAGAGAAATTGCCCAATTACACTTTTAAACGTAAGTATTGGGTTTCAAATTACACAAATGATACAAATGTAAAAAAATAAATAAAAAAAAATTTAAAGTGGTTCAAATGTTGACTTATATCTTACTAAGATGCGATTATATATAGTTTATACTCTTTATTATATACAGAAATAGACCATGGTGAAAATATTTAGACAGTATGTGAACCCTGTTTTGTTTTCAGACAGTTTAATATAACTTTCAAAAAGTCCAGTACAGACGTTACAGTCACTCGGCAGCTGTCACAGTTGTTAGGCGACAAGAACAGTTCTTCGTAGGCTAGACTGTCCCAATTAACAATGCTCAGTCCGACCTTCGCGGCCTTCGAAGGCATGGCCTTTGAAGTCCGAGTCTTTCGAAGGATGCAGCCTTTGAATTGAGACACAGCCATTGTGTGTATGTGTGAAACACCACGTGATTACAGAGGTGTAAAACTCGTCAGTGTCATCCATTGGCCGATTTCTTTCAAATTTCTCACAGACCACTAGGTCCAGAAGTCGAACAGGCCCACCGACACTGCATGCTGATTTTCAACTGAATCAGACTAACGGTTGCGTGTGTTTTCAGGTTTTTTCCTGTTCTAGCGCCACCAATGGCCAAACTCCACGTTTTTTTACTGTGACCTCAGATTGAGCTCATACACGTGTACAGAGTTTGGTGAAAATATCTCATTTCGTTCGGGCGTTATAGCCATTTTAGTAAAAATGGCCTGCCCTTTTCTAACATTTTGGCACCCCTTAGCAACCGTGAGTCGAAATTTCAACTTTCTTTGGATAATTATTGATAATCAGACTCCAGAGTATATTTCTGCACTGGTTTGGTTCCGATCGGGCGAAAAACCAAGGACTAGTTCGCAAAAGTAGGTTTTTAACATTATCTGAAATATTTACCGAACGGTTTGACAGACACCATGCTTCTTGAGGCAAAGTTGTTTAGAATGAGAAGAGCTATCAGGTGATATATATTACTTGTGTTTTTCACACCACTGTTATTATAAACAACCATTAACACCTACAAAAATCGTGATAGCACCACCTAGTGGCCGAGTTTTATAAAACTTTGCACAACCCTCTCAGACCAAGAGTCAAATAGGTCCACCAAGTTGATCGGTCCTTGTTAACCTTGTGTAATAGCTGCTGAAATTTGATTGGCCGATGGTGGGCATGTTTTTCAACATACGTGAATGTCCACATAGACAATGATGGCAGCTGAGACAAAGACAATGTATGCAAATTTTGAAGTCAATAGGATTAACGGTTTCATAGTTACAGCCAATTTCATATTTTTTTGGTATTATAGCACCACCATGTGGCAAAACTGTGGCAACTTTTCTGGGCAACCAAAGATTGATGTCTTACATAAGCATGCCAAGTTTGGTGAAGATATCTCATTTCCTTCAAGAGTTATAGCCATTTACGTAAAATTGGCCACTCCTACTTCCGATGTTTTCGCATACCGTAGCTAGCTCGAGTAGAAAGTTAAAACTTTTTTTGATAACTTTTTATATTGAGTCTTCATAGGACTAGTAGGACTAGTTCGCAAAAGTTGGTTTTATGAAAAATCCAAGATGGTGGAAAATTTTTATAGGCGTAAATGAAATTGGAAATATACGTTTTGTTTGGTTTGAGCCCATTTGAGTCTTCGACAAACGGTCTAAGAGTTATGAGCAGTTTTGCGTTTTTGATCGCTGTAGCGCCCCCTATTGACTGATTTGGCTGAGTGTTTCTGAGTAGCAAGCAATACTACTACCATCTGACCAAGTTTCAAGTCTCTAGGCCTTACGGTTTGCTCTGCCCGATCAGTTTTATGGCAGAATAATAATAATAATAATAAAAATCTTAACAATTACAATAGGGTTTCAGCACTAAGCACTTGAACCCCTAATAATAATAATAATAAAAATCTTAACAATTACAATAGGGTTTCAGCGCTAAGTGCTTGAACCCCTGTTGGGCCTCATGTATTCAGATAGAAGACAAAGGCAGGCCTAACAGTCATAAAAACATTCCTCAAGCCCCCTCCTTCTAAGTCGTAAATTTTACTGACAAAAATCGCGCCAAAATCAAACAAAGGGAGTCCAAAACAGACTACAGATCCATGAAGCCTTGCCCTCTAAAGGATCGAGCTCTCAACTCCTATTGGATGAGGCACACCACAGAACATCCCTCAAACATGACATCATCAGGACTTCAAATAATTCTGAAATGCTTCCAGAGTTGCTTCCAGCGACTTAGTTCACCGAATACGGACGTAGCTTTTTGCTGCTATCCGGTGCAACCTCGTGGCTTAAGGAAGTAATGTCCGACTTGAAACTGTGGCCATACAATCTCCATCTCGCTGGACGAGTTGAGATTACTCTGTGTTCAACCGAACACTCTAACAGATCCGGAGACCGCTGAGCAATTCGCATCTTCATCCGTTGGCCTACAGAAGTGAAGAGATTAAAGATTTCTCTTCCATCTTCAATCAAGTCGACATTTCTGAGTTCTCCGCCAGCCCGCCGAGAATCAACAGCCGTACCGCCCGCCGACAGCGCGAGGAAACGGCCCCTGTCATCACCCGAGCCTCAAGGAACCGGGTCAGAGTTAAAGGACGGAGGAAAACACATTCTACCTGTGTCCTCATGCGATTCAAGTAAGAGGTTACGTCTGGGCAGAGATAGAATATTATAGCGTGTTATTCTTGTGTTTCAAGGTTTTTGCTTGTACAGTTTACGGACCGCCATGTCCGCTAATTATTAATACCCAGGGTATTAATTATCACAAATTTGTTTTGCTGTATTGTGGTCCAACCAAATTGGATTGTTGTGCATTTTCGCCATCGCGGGTGAGACAGCAACTGAGTTCATCCATTAGAGTCAAATAACACAGGACTTTTACGAGCCCCGCTCGTAAAACCGCGTCTCTGAGTGATGAACACAGCTGCTTTATCTCCAGCTATCGCGAAATCAGCTTTCGGGCTGTCACTTAATCATCTCTCTCTCTCTCTCTCACTAACCACACTGACACACACACACACTGTCACACACACACACCTTATGTGTTATAGAATTATTTTTATTTCCATATCTAATCATATCACTGTTTAGTTTGTAGTTGTAAGTCGGAAGTTTATTGACTGCATTGTATTAATTATTAATTGATATTACTGCATAAATAAACTTTGTTTATATTACAAAGAGAAGTGTTTTGGTTTGTTTTGCATACGCCTGTGTCATGCTGATGGGATGTCAGTGCTCGGATTCAAACCTTCATTCATTGTTTTTTTTCCCGAAAATCGATATTCTTCGGATGTCGATTTTCCTAAGAAAACAATCTAATATTGAGACTGTTTTAATATTCGGTTATTAGTCCCTGATTTCAGGGTGGTGCCCCGTCAATGTTAATCCTTATTAATATTCTATTGATTTTTGATAATTGATAATTATCTTTGATTGAATTTGAATGATCAATAAGCTAGTGTTAATTGTAATGTTTCATCGATGTTAACAATTGATAAGTGTTGAACTTTTCATTTTGGGACTCCAGAGAATGTTTCTATACTGGCTTGGTTCCAATCAGGCGAATGGCCTATGACTAGTTCGAAAAAGTAATCTTTTAAAATAATCTCAAGTATTTATTGAACGTTTTGTTTCAAACCAATGGTGCTTAAGGCAAAGTTGTTTAGAATGTGGAGGTTTACAGCATGGTCTGAATAACGTGTTTCTTTTTTAAACACAGCGGCATATACAACAATTTGCATGCATGTAAAACACAATAGTGCCTCCAGGTGGCCAATTTTTATCAAAGTGTGCACAGACCTCTTGGGCCAAGAGACAAATAGGCATACCAAGTTTAGTTCCGATCAGCCTTATTTAACCCTATGTGAAAGCTGCTGAAAGCTGATTGGTCGATGGCAGCCATGTTTTTAAAGATATGCGACTGTGCTCGTAGAAGTTGATGGCCAAAGACAGTGCATGCAAAATTTCGATTGGACCAACGGTTCCATAGTTAGAGCCATTTTTAGTTTTTTAATTACTATAGTGCCAAAAAAAAGGCAAAGGTGTGCAATATTTTTGTGTGACCTCAACATGAGCCCATACATAGGTTTACCAAATTTGGTGATAATACCTCAATCTGTTGAAAAGTTATAACCGTGTAAGTAAAATGGACACGCCCACTACGAACATTTTGGCGTACCGTTTGACGATAAATCAGAATTTCAAAATTCCTTTGATAACTTTTCATATTGGGACTCTGCTGAATCATTCTGCACTGGTTTGGTTCTGATCTGGCAAACGGCCTAGGACAAGTTCGCTTTGAATTTTTTTCAAACAATCCAAAATAGCGGGAAAATGAAGGGGCGAAGCAAAATACTGTCAGGAGGTAAAACTTTTTACTTTTAAACTAATTTTGTTTCTAGCCCTTATGGTTCAAGATTTATGGCCCAAAATGTGATTTTTGTTTGTTTTGTTCACAATTGCACCACCTAGCATCTGAAGGATCTGTGTCTGTACGCCTGAGTAGTGGGGGGGATTTGGAACCATCCTGCCAAGTTTGGAATCTCTACGACTTACGGTCTCTGACGCCCAGACACATTTAGGGCAGAAAAAAAATAATAAGAAGAAAAATAATAAGAAAATCGGAACATACAATAGGGTTCCTGCACCTTCGGTGCTTGGACCCCTAAATATAGCTGCAAGCAGAGATACTGGGGTCAAGCCAATTATCGGCACCATGAGCAGCAAAAGAAGCTTTGTGACATGTTTTTGGTTAGAGTCCAGTGAACAGTGTGTGAGGAGTTAGAAAAAGTAAACTTTCAATCATTAAAAAAAACATTTATTTTAAAAATAACTAAAAATAGCTACTTCTTCGAATTTTTGTCCAGTATGTGACACTGTTCTGAAACTGCTCAGGTAGTATCTGAGCATGATGGTTATCATGCAGGAAAGTGTTCAAGGGTTATAAGCCAAAATAGCCATTTTTCTATCTCCTGACCAGTAGGGGGCAGTGCACCAAAACGCTGCAGTTAACCTCAGGGCCTAATTGTGATGACACGTACCAAGTTTCGTCCCAATCCCTCAAAGTTTTGCGGAGAAACAGCCTCAAGTTCAATTTTGTGCATTCTTCGTCAAATTCGTTGAAGCGCCATTCGAAAACGGTATGGTATATCAAAATTCTGTGAATAATGTTTTGTCGTGAGTGCCTCTAGATGATGCAGGCCAATTTTCATGCAAATCAGATAAACGACCTAGGACAAGTTTGAAAAAGTAAGTTTTTCAGAAAATTCAAAACTGCTGATTTCCAAAATGGCCGACATAGGAATTTTTCATATCGTTGGACTCGCTATACCCCACTGAAAATTTGATGATTTTATGACAAACTGTTCAGAAGTTATAAGCAAAAATGTCCTTTTTTCATATCTCGTGACCAGTAGGGGGCAGTGCACTAAAACACTGCAGGTAACCTCAGGGCCTAATGGTGATGACATGTACCAAGTTTCGTCCCAATTTTCCAGGACATTTCCAGGACATTTTATGCACTCAACAAGTGTAATATTTAAGCAAAAACACACGCATCCATTTAAATCGAGCTTTTATTTTGGCATTTCTGTTTGTTTTTGACAGTAGTTTCTCACCTTCAGATAAGCAGTTTGCTCCATGGCCCAATGTGATTGTTAATCCCTGTAAAGATGTGATTCAATTGAATAAATACACAGTCTGTATTTGCTGTGCACTTCAGAGTGCTCTCTGTCTCTGTCATCTCACACACACAAGAGTGCATGTGATGATCATGATGAGGTGTTTTCAGTGTACGAGCTGCCGGCTCTACACATTCATTTTGAAGCGTGCATCACTTGGAGATTATTTACTTATTCAATTAAATCAGAGACTTTAGTTTAATTATCACACTAGGACATATCATAATTTTAATTTGATTAACTGTACATTCAAACATTAATTTTCATCCAAATATGTAATATTCCACAACATTCTGCGTTTTATTTTTAATGCCATTTTTACGACTAGATTCCATGTTTTCCGCACACTACATGTGGTAACCGTGGTACAAGCTGACTCTGATCGTTGAATTATTGAAAATTAATTCACATCTTGAGGTATAAAGGCCAAATCACCAAGCTACCAACCCAGTGTGAATTCATTTAAAAAAAAAAAAAAAAATCAGTGGTCCAACTGTCATCATTGTCTAAAGTCTATAATGGGGCGAAAAAGGTGAGACAATCACTGATCCACAAACATGTTTTCCAGGGTTATTTTTTTTTTTTTTTTAAAGAATAAGCTAAAAGCACCAATTTAAGCTATTTTAATTATTCAAGTATAGCAAATGATCTGCATAATTGTGCAGAATTAGCTACAAAAATAAAGGGTACTTTGTTGTGGCTTGCTTCTGTTTCACAACTGTGTTTCATTTTTATTTTTTTTTTTATTTTTTTGGGGGGGATTTTTCTCCTTTTTCTCCCAATTTGGAATGCCCAATTCCCAATGCACTCTTAGGTCCTTGTGGTGGCGTAGTGATTCGCCTCAGTCCGGGTGGTGGAGGACGAATCCCAGTTGCCTCTGCGTCTGAGACAGTCAACCTGTGCATCTTATCACGTGGCTTGTTGAGCGCGTTGCCACGGAGACATAGCGCGTGTGGAGGCTTCACGCCATCCACCGCGGCATCCACACCCAACTCACCACGCGCCCACCGAGAACGAACCACATTATAGTGATCACGAGGAGGTTACCCCATGTGACTCTACCCTTCCTAGCAACCAAGCCAATTTGGTTGCTTAGGAGACCTGGCTGGAGTCACTCAGCACGCCCTGGGATTCGAACTAGCGAACTAGCGAACTCCAGGGGTGGTA
Organism: Myxocyprinus asiaticus; assembly: GCF_019703515.2. Classification (NCBI taxonomy): domain Eukaryota; kingdom Metazoa; phylum Chordata; class Actinopteri; order Cypriniformes; family Catostomidae; genus Myxocyprinus; species Myxocyprinus asiaticus. The sequence goes on along the minus strand of NC_059370.1, from coordinate 3,043,172 downwards.
GCCAGCGTATTTTACCACTGAGCTACCCAGGCCCCTTACAAATGTGTTTAATTAATTGACTAGTTTAGTGACTACTTCTGGAGATGTCACTAGGTGGCGACAAATAAGCATCTTATGTGCTATGAGTGAGTCACTGAATCATTTTGAGGTGTTCACACCTGAAATCTGCCAAGAGACCTTATAGTATTTAAGCAGGGTTGGGGAGTAACGAAATACATGTGACGGGATTACGTATTTAAAATACAAAATATAAGTAACTGAATTCCACTACAGTTACAGTTTAAATCATTGGTAATTAGAATACAGTTACATTCCAAAAATATTTTGATTACTGAAGAGATTAATTTGCATTTTATTGTCATTTGTTTCATTTAATATTTCGTCCTTTCAGATGTAAAACATTTATCCATATAAATGATGCGATCCAAAGTGCATTTGAACAGCGGTGAAACACTTTCTTATGATGTGTTACATTCATATGAGCAGACAGAGAAGTAAGTTTGAAGTTTGGAGCAGAAGAAATAGAAATTAATCTTGTGTAAATTGTCAGCTTTACGCTAAGCTAAAATGCTATTTCTAGCCATTTTACATGCACATGTTACCAGGCACGATCATATTTTTTTATCAAGAAAATTCATGTTGGTTGTCTTATTGTACTGGCAGAGTTTTTATAGTCAAAACAAGTGAAAAAAATCTACCAGTGCTGAAGAACTAATCCAAAGTATTTAGAATATGTTACTGACCTTGAGTAATCTAACGGAATATGTTACAAATTACATTTTACAGCATGTATTCTGTAATCTGTAGTGGAATACATTTCAAAAGTAACCTTCCCAACCCTGTATTTAACCATTATAAGAACAAAGCAGGTGTCCTACATTTAAACTGCTGAGCATGACTTTTATCAGAAAAGACAACAATAATAGCCTAATAATAATGATAATAATTTTGAGTTTCTATAATGTCCTTTGGTCATTGTAAAGTGCATTTCACATGAGTTGAGTCGAGGCATCACACGCCAGCATCAAGCAGCACTTCCACATGACAAGGATTGAAGAAAGCGTCACGGAGGGGCGAATTTACGAGCTTGCCACGCAAGAAAGCAGGAGGTGTGCACACGTTGAAAACATGTATTTGGAAGAGAAAACATTTTTAATTGCTTTGGCTGCAGAAAGTATAAAGAGGACTCGTTTATATTATGTTTTTCTCAACATGAAAATATCGCAGAAACACTGCCAAATGGTCCTTTTCAACCATTTTTATTCTCAGAAAAAGTGTACAATGCACTGATCTATAGATCAGTGGTACAATGGCTTTCCAAGGATAAAAATATATTCATCTAATTTAGGAAATATCACTTTGTCTGTTATAATCTGTGAAAGTTGCGAGAAAGATAGCTGCACATAATAAATTTACGAGTGGTCCAAGGCTCTCATTAATTTACGAACATTTATGTGCTATTGAGATAACAATGCTTTTTGAAAGCACGCTGTAGAGATTAAGCAGTTGCTAACCGGCCACTAATATTCAACTCAGTCCTTCGGTAGGCCTTTAAACCTTTTTCCTTTAATAAAGCACAGGGTAAATAGAATTTAGAAATCACTCCTTTTTATTTTTATTGCCATTTTCCATCCTGTCCCAACTTTTTCAGAATTGGGGTTGTAGATATGAGGAGCATCACACAAAACGTTGAATCCTGCATCCATCAAATCCCTCTGTGCTTTGTGTGTGTGTGTGTGTGTGTGTGTGTGTGTGTGTGTATAAATTTTATAAAAGAAAAAAAGGTTTAGTCAAGTTTAGTGCAGTACCAATCAAAAATCTCGCCTAGCACACCAAAGGAATCTGGACCAGCTCTGTGATCAGTCACATGAAATATACAGCTCAGATATATTAGCTTAAAAAAAAACTGTCTCCAAAGATTTCTTCAAAGATGGCAGAATTCAAATCACATGCTTCCCAGGCTGTGATGAATAGAAATGCTAATAAATCTCTCCAGACCATTACAGACCACGTGCTATTTTTAACACTTGATAACACATTTGCTTGTCATATTTTCATAATTTGTCAATAAACAACTTCCTTAAAAGGATAATTCATCCAAAAACTAAACATCTGTTTTCATTTACTCTCCCTATATGTTCCAAACCTGTCTGTCATTCTCTCTTCTTTGGAACATAAAAGAGGATGTTAGTCAGAATGACAGCCTCAGTCACCATTCACTTTCACTGTATTAAAAAAAAGATGCAATGAAAATGAATGGTGATTGGTGACTGAGTCTGTCAGTACCTAACATTCTTCTTTTGAAAGACTGAAAAAAGCAAATGGATGAAAAGCAAATGATGACAAAATTTAATTTTTGGGTGTACTGTACCTTTAAGGAAGTTCCTGATCAACAATTTATCATGATTTTATCACTTGCAACCAGAATTCAATCAGAGTGTTTTACTTCATAACAATTTGCAACTAAAATAAACAACAAAAATGTAGGTATCAAAATTCAGCTGCATTCAATCTAATCACTGTAATCTTGTAATCAGATGTATGTCTATTTCTAGCATTTTGTACACTAAGAAGCCTTCATCTGTTCTACACGATGTTCCTAATGCAGTGTGAAGCTGTGAAACTCACCGACAGAGGCAGGCATCTCCCCCCACTGCAGCACCGTCTCCTTGGTGAAGCGGCCATAGGTGTCAGTATAGACGCCCTCATCCTCGTAACACAGCAACAGCTCCATCCCACTGCTGCCCGGCAGAATGATGATGGCATGAGGCCGAATCACACCCTGAATCTGAACACACACACAGACTTCCTATTATTAAACCAAAAAACTGGCTTCATTCATTAAAATCCATCCAGTGTCTGCAAAATGAATATAGTGCTCAGTGGGGCTAGTTGTCACAAGGCAATATCTCAGTAACTATAAGATTTGGAGTCAATTGTGCAAATGTGTGTTTTCTCTAGGTTTTCTATGTTGGTTTCAAACATATAGATCAAAACCCTTCTAAATCAGATTAGTTTTGTTTGTTTTTTTATTCTACCCTCCAAAGTAAATTTTTCTTTCATCGTATTTTGCGTATAGCTCTTGTGTAAACAAGCGAACATAATCAAACCCCACTGACATACATTAAGACAAGGGTCAACTACATTATAAAGACAGATTATTATTGAAAGGCTTTAATGTGTTCTCAGGACAAAGGTTTTTTTTTTTTTCATTTAAGTCACCGGTTGTCACAAATGTTTTAAAGGTCATAAATTGATGTAATTTTTCCCAATTTTTGTGCAAAACCTGTGAAAATGTTCAATACCTTTTTTTTTTGTAGCCAAGACTTTAAGGTATGTGCCTACACCTAACCTGAGAAATATTCACTGGAGTAAAGTGTGACAACCAGCCCCATAGTGTTTCATAGTGTTTAGTCTCCCCTAAACACTATGAAATAAAATTAAAGAGTTTTATGACTTTTATGCTGCATTCCATTCAACTCGAAAAGTCAGAATTTCCACATTTCTACAAGGAAAAGTGCAATGGAATGGCACTTGAAGTCAGACTTCCAGCTCCGATTTCGCCAAGATGTAGGTGAGTGACATTACACAAACAGGTCAGCACCCAGAAAGATGATTTACATTCACTTTTATTCAATAAATCGATTAATGAGTCAAAGTTCCTACATTACAGATATTAAAGCTTGCTTTACAAAAGTTTACAGAGACAGGTGTACAAAACATGGTAAATTAAACTCTCTTTTGATAATCGTGCACCTGTAGAAGTAATGCTAGAGTTGCAGTATTGTTTATCAGTTTGGTTGCTAGGAGACATCTCTGGTGACAGTCAAACACCTGTTAAGCTAACGGGAGCGTTGCAGTGTTTCCTAACACGTCATCTTCCGAGCATCTGGCAATGGAATGCCTTTATGGTCAGAGACTGGATATATCAAGTAGAAATATCCAACATCCGACTCTGAATGGAACGCAGCATTAGTCCATGTCCATTAGCTGTCTATATGCCAATGTACTACATTCACACTGCAAAAAATTATTTTCAAGACAAGTATTTTTGTCTTGTTTTCCTGTAAAATTATTTACTTGTCAAAAAAATGGCATAAGATATGGCATAAGGTAAACACATTTAAAATGTACAGTCTTTCTCTCCATGGACAATAGATCAAAAACATTAATGGCATCATCTTGCATTGCACAGACTGTTGTCCAATCAAATGCAACGAGAATGTCCCACCCTGTAAAACCACTTGCAACTGACTAACAAGTTGTAAATAATGGTTAAAGGATAGTTCACCCCAAAATGAAAATTCTCTCATCATTTACTCACCCTCATGCCATCCCAGATGTGTATGACTTACTTTCTTCTGCAGAACACAAATGAAGATTTTTAGAAGAATATCTCAGCTCTGCAGGTCCTCAAATTTGCAAGTGAATGGGTGGCAAAATTTTTATGCACCAAATTTTTACACACTCCGGTTATTTAATCTGTCTTCAGAAGTGATATGATAGGTGTGGGTGACTAACTGATAAATATTTAAGTCCTTTTTTTTTTTTTTTTTTTTTTACTATAAATTCTTCTCCCTGCCCAGTAGGGGGTGATATACATGAAGAATGTGAATCACCAAAAACACAAGAAAAAGAATGTGAAAGTTAAAGTGGAGATTGACTTAGCAGGGAGGAGAATTTATAATAAGAATGGACTTAAATATCTGTTTCTCACCCACACCTATCATGTCACTTCTGAAGATATGGATTTAACCACTGGAGTTGTATGGATTACTTTTATGATGCCTTATGTGATTTTTGGAGCTTAAAAATTTTGGCACCCATTCACTTGCATTGTATGGACCTACAGAACTGAGATATTCTTCTAAAAATCTTCATTTGTGTTCTGCAGAAGAAAGAAAGCCACGCATATCTGGTATGGCATGAGGGTGAATAAACAATGAGAGAATTTTCATTTTTGGATGAACTATGCCTTTAACATGGCTTTAATTTACCCATTTCATTGAGTCTTTTCATGGGGACTGTCACAAACAATTAAGCTTACAACTGTAGTACTGGAGAATCACAACAAGACAGGCTTATATCATCGAGTACTAAAGTTAGACACATCTTACAACAAGTATACTAACTGGTAACAGTTACAGTGCATCCGGAAAGTATTCACAGCGCTTCACTTTTTCCACATTTTGTTCTGTTACAGCCTTATTCCAAAATGGATAACATTCATTATTTTCCTACAAACAATACCCCATAATGACAACATGAAAGAAGTTTGTTTGAAATCTTTGCAAATGTATTAAAAATAAAAAAATAAAAAAATCACATGTACATAAGTATTCACAGCCTTTGCCATGACACTCAAAATTGAGCTCAGGTGCATCCTGTTTCCACTGATCATCCTTGAGATGTTTCTACAACTTGATTGGAGTCCACCTGTGGTAAATTCAGTTGATTGGACATGATTTGGAAAGGCAAACACCTGTCTATATAAGGTCCCACAGTTAACAGTGCATGTCAGAGCACAAACCAAGCCATGAAGTCCAAGGAATTGTCTGTAGACCTCTGAGACAGGATTATATCGAGGCACAGATCTGGGGAAGGGTACAGAAACATTTCTGCAGCATTGAAGGTCCCAATGAGCACAGTGGCCTCCATCATCCGTAAATGGAAGAAGTTTGGAACCACCAGGACTCTTCCTAGAGCTGGCCGCCTGGCCAAACTGAGCGATCGGGGGAGAAGGGCCTTAGTTAGGGAGGTGACCAAGAACCCGATGGTCACTTTGACAGAGCTTCAGCATTTCTCTGTGGAGAGAGGAGAACCTTCCAGAAGAACAACCATCTCTGCAGCACTCCACCAATCAGGCCTGTATGGTAGAGTGGCCAAACGGAAGCCACTCCTCAGTAAAAGGCACATGGCAGCCCGCCTGGAGTTTGCCAAAAGGCACCTGAAGGACTCTCAGACCATGAGAAACAAAGATTGAACTCTTTGGCCTGAATGGCAAGCATCATGTCTGGAGGAAACCAGGCACCGCTCATCACCTGGCCAATACCATCCCTACAGTGAAGCATGGTGGTGGCAGCATCATGCTGTGGGGATGTTTTTCAGCGGCAGGAACTGGAAGACTAGTCAGGATTGAGGGAAAGATGAATGCAGCAAAGTACAGAGGCATCCTTGATGAAAACATGTTCCAGAGTGCTCTGGACCTCAGACTGGGGCGAAGGTTCATCTTCCAACAGGACAACGACCCTAAGCACACAGCCAAGATAACAAAGGTGTGGCTCCGGGACAACTCTGTGAATGTCCTTGAGTGGCCCAGCTAGAGACCAGACTTGAACCCGATTGAACATCTCTGGAGAGATCTGAAAATGGCTGTGCACCGACGCTCCCCATCCAACATGATGGAGCTTGACAGGTCCTGCAAAGAAGAATGGGAGAAACTGCCCAATAATAGGTGTGCCAAGCTTGTAGCATCATACTCAAGAAGACTTGAGGCTGTAATTGGTGCCAAAGGTGCTTCAACAAAGTATTGAGCAAAGGCTGTGAATACTTATGTACATGTGATTTTATTATTTATTTTTTTTTAAAGTTTTTATTTTTTAATAAATTTGCAAAGATTTCAAACAAACTTCTTTTTGTCATTATGGGGTATTGTTTGTAGAATTGAGGAAAATAATGAATTTAATCCATTTTGGAATAAGGCTGTAACCTAACAAAATGTGGAAAAAGTGAAGCGCTGTGAATACTTTCCGGATGCACTGTACATGCTAGCAACGGACACCAGGTGATTTCTGACATGCATTCTGTTGACCAAACATAAAAAGTATTGATTTATCATTCAAGAAAGAATGACTAACTAAGCCTATATTGCTACAAACATTTACAAATTCTACCAAAAATTTAATTTAAAAAATGACATAATAATTCAGCTACAACTGAATGTATTTTTACTAGGGCTGTGAATCAATGAATTTAATCACGATTAAATAATGGTGATACATTACAACAAACATTAAAAAATCATCATAAATATGTTTACTTTGTCTTAAATAACTTTAAAGAAAATGGTTAGTCATCATTTATTTTAATAATTTAAATATGTATTGTACATGTTAAAATGTTTTGCGGATAGAGGATAGAGAGAGACACATTTTTACAGGTATCTTTGATACAAGTATGTATATGTGGCATAAAATCAGTGGACATGTTGGACAATTTGGGCAAAATCTTCTGGCATTTTCCATTGGACTTTAAAAAAAATAATAGGATCACATGGGAAGATTTAATTCATATCAACCTTTATTGGCAAGAGAAACTAAAGAGTACATTGACAATGCATTATTAGACACTATACATACAGATATAAAACATACTGAATGCTGAAGTTTAAGTATTAATTTCTCTGGCTGCCATTCAGTATCTACAAGTATACCTGGCTGCAGCTTGCTGAACATCCAGATCCTTCTTAGCCTCTATCAGGCACACGCGTTTTTCTCGTGCTGTTTCGCTTTTGAAACCGGTTCAGTTAAAAGTGAGTGAGCGTTTTCGGTCGATGCGAATATATACAGCAGCTTGCCTGTATCTCTCGCACATGCCTGGTTCACCGCTTGTGGGTGAAGTCTCCATTCTCTGTATAGTAAATCTGCTTCTGTATTTATTATGCCTGGGACATGTATTGCGCATAATGTACAAACGTGCACTGCTCCACACAATCGGTTTCTGTGTTACACCCTGTCTACAACAGACGCGAGCGGCGAGGTGCGTAAAAAGCAATAGAACCCATTTTAATCAATGATGCTGTCTACACAGGAAGCATCTGTTGCGGTGCGTCACGCCGACAGTTAACGGGTGTCACGTTCCATTTTGTACTGCATGCACTGGCGCTACTACTGCACAAATAAACAGTTTAGAAAGTTCGTGTCGACGCGTCCAGTTGCATCAACGGACACACCCGGTGTAGACAGGATGTTAGGATGTGCAGTTGAGTCGAGCGTGTACCTCCTGAAAATTTATATATGCCAATTTTAACCACAGAAAGTGAAAAACATTAGTTACGTTTCGCCCATTGAACAAAGGTGCCTGGCAGGCAGCATATAAACAACCCCGCCCCCACCCTAATCGGAGCCTGAAAGGCCGAGTAGCCTGCTAGGAACAACTTGAACACCTTCCTCCCCTTCTACTATCATGTGAAGTTTTAAGTTTAAATTTTTACATTTTCGCTAATATCTTCAAAACCATTTGGGCTAGAAACTAAATTGGTTTTCCCCACAGTCCTCAGTGGGCATAGAAATGCATCTATTCTTTGACTACAAACTCTTCAGAAATGTTTAGTAAGTTCTGTTCTCTGGTTTGTGTGCAGCTATATTGTGTTTTGTTGTTAGTAACACTGTGGCGGACCTTTTTTAGATAAACAAAAACAAATTTTCGCTTGAACGCCCCTTCTCCGATTGGGGGCTGTGCATTCTGTTGCTCTCGTGCAGTCTCATGAACATGTAGAGGACAGCAACAGTCGGTCAACAGTTTCACTAAATAATACATTAGATTTCAGTTTGTTTCTCACCAAACCTCATCGTATGTTTTCAGAACAATAATGAGTCTCATGGAATAATTAATTCAACTTCTGAATTATACTTTTGCATCCTTTTGAAGCTTGAAGAGGTGGTCACCATAAACTGCAGCCAAGCAGATTAAAAGGATAGCTCATCCAAAAATGAAAATTCCATCATCATTTACCCACCCTCATGTTGTTTGATACCCATGACTTTCTTTCGTCTGTAGAACACCAAATGTGATAGTCTCAGTTACCGTTCACTTTTTTATTGCATTTTTTCCAAATAATACAAGTCAACAGTGATGGACACTGTCAGAATATGTCCCTTACATTCTGCTTAACATCTACTTTAGTGTTCCATGAAAGGAAGTTATACCTGTTTTGAACAACATAAGGGTGAGTAAATAATGACAGAATGTTCATTTTTGAGTGAACTATCCCTTTAAGAGCCTCCTAAAAGTAATATGGAAGTCAGTAATGTTGCAATAACACAAATTTTATAACACAAAAACAAATGTTGCAAAAACAACAACTACCTCTAAACCACAATTACTTGTACTCTCACTAATTACTTAAGTATTAAATACCAAACCCTTGACAACAAAACACTACAATCAAATTCTGAATAAAATCTTTAGTACTTACACCTCTGCTGCATATTATTTACACATCTCACACACACACACACACACACACACACACACACACACACACACACACACCACAGAACATGTTGGTGTGGCTATCATTATGAGGACTCTCCATAGACAATGATTTTTATACTGTATGAACTATAGATTCTATCCCCTAACCCTAACCCTACCCCTAAACCTAACCCTCACAAAAAACATTCTGCATTTTTACATTTTCAATAAAACATCATTTAGTATGTTTTTTTAAGCGATTTGAATTATGGGGACACTAGAAATGTCCTCATAAACCACATTTATATCATAATACCCTTGTAATTACCTGTATGTAACCTAAAAAAAGGTCCTCGTAAACCTTAAACCACTTAAACCTGCCCACACACACACACACAAACACACAGCTGGCACTGTACTTGCCTGACTGAGTGATACATTCACACACACTGTGCTGCTATCACTCTGAAGAGCCACCACAATCCTAAGCATCAACACGGGCATCCAGAGACGCAGCGCAATCTTGATCCTCTGCCGAGGGATTCTCATCAGCACCGACCGTGCAAAAACACCAACAGACAGTGTGTGTGTGTTTCCAAGAGTGAGACAGAATTACACAATGCAAAGAAAAGTGCACGGAAAAGGGTTGTGTGCCATTGAAGCCCAACAACTGAGTGAAAGACTGCAAAATGCAACAGCTAGAGCATTAAATTCAGTGTGTGTGAGTGTGTGTGTGAGAGAGAGAGTGAATGAAAGAATGTGAAGAGAAAACATTCATTTGGAGGCTACATGATGGAGTGCCGCCCAGCCTCCAGTTCTGCTGCACACTGCAAGATCACGCTAAATTTATCTACAGCCTGTTATAAGGAAAAAAACTGTCAAATAACAGGTCATTTAGATGGGCCTGTGCTTTAGGAGCTGAGTGAGTTATTTTTGGACTAGAGATGAGTTTGGAGAAACTAGTGCACACACATGGATTTGAGGGAGAATGAGCCCTCAATGAACTACAATATGTGTGCCACCTCAGTGGTGTTTGGAGTGTGGGTACAGTCGTAGGTGCGCTCTACAGTCATCACTCTCGTTCCTCTCAGAGCAATGAATGCTGCTGTGTGGGTGTGTGTAGAGAGATACAGCTCTAGATCATCACAACACTTGACTGAAGGAAAATGAGTAATATGAATTCAAATAAACATGAATGTTCATAAACAACATTAATGCACACAATTAAAAAATGTGAGAGGATTTGAATATGCCTGTTCTTTTGATTTAGGGTGAATCACATGAAAACGTGTCCAACACATTTTTCATCTCAAAATTAAGAGAGAGAGAGAAAAAAAAATGAGCATAAAAAAATAATGCCTTGTTAGGACCAAAAAGATTTGCATAAAGACATTTCCTCCCAAATTCTCATTAAAATTAGTTATGCACTGATGCATCAGCCACTGCTACTTATCGGACAAATATTGACCAAACTAAAACCATCTGGCATATTAGTCATAAGCATGAAAATGCAACATGAAAAAATTATGATTTATTATAATTCCGTACATTCATTGCATTGTATAAAGTTTATAATCCTTTTTTTTTGTGTAATATAAAGAAATACCTCCACAGCAAAATCCCCAGTGTTAAATGTACACTCCTGGTGTTTATATGGTTCTCACTCGCTGGTGTTAAAAACTAACACTGAAGCAGTGTTGAATCTACAGCAGATAATTAAATAAAGTAGATACACTCTCTGAGTGATGATTGATCATTAGTGATGACACCTGATGTTAACAAGCAGAGTCTACTGAAGGAAAGAGGAACAACAACGTTGGGCCTCATGTATTCAGATAGAAGACAAAGGCAGGCCTAACACAGTCGTAAAAACCTAACTCAACCCCCACCTTCTAAGTCGCAAATTTTACTGATAAAAATCACGCCAAAATCAAACAAAGGGAGTCCAAAACAGACTACAGATCCATGAAGCCTTGCTCACTAAAGGATCGAGCTCTCAACTCCTATTGTATGAGGCACACAACAGAACGTCCCTCAAACATGACATCATCAGGAGTTGAAATAATTCTGAAATGCGTCCAGAATTCACTTCCAGCGACTTTGTTTCACCGAATATAGATGTAGTTTTTTTTGCTGCTCTCCGGTGCAACCTCGTGGCACAAGGAAGTAATGTCCGAATTGAAACTGTAGCCATACAATCTCCATCTCGCTGGACGAGTTGAGATTACTCTGTGTTCAACCGAACACTCTAACGGATACGAAAGAAACCGCCGAGCAATCCGCATCTTCATCTGTTTGTCTACAGAAGTGAAGAGATTAAAGATTTCTCTTCCATCTTCAATCAAGTCGACATTTCTGAGTTCTCCGCCAGCCCGCCGAGAATCAACAGCCGTACCGCCCGCCGACAATCAACAGCCGTACCACCCGCCGACAGAGCGAGGAAACGGCCTCCCGTCATCATACGAGCCTCAAGGAACCGGGTCAGAGTTAAAGGACGGAGGAAAACACATTCTACCTGTGTCCTCATGCGATTCAAGTAAGAGGTTTACGTCTGGGCAGAGATAGAATATTATAGCGTGTTATTCTTGTGTTTCAAGGTTTTTGCTTGTACAGTTTACGGACCGCCATGTCCGCTAATTATTAATACTCAGGGTATTAATTATCACAAATTTGTTTTGCAATTTCACCATCGTGGGTGAAACAGAAACTGAGTTCATCCATTAAAGAGTCAAATAACGCAGGACTTTTATGAGCCCCGCTCGTAAAACCCCGTCTCTGAGTGATGAACACAGCTGCTTTCTCTCCCGCTACCGCAAAATCAGCTTTAGGGCTGTCACTTAATCGTCTCATCTCTCTCTCTCTCTCTCTCTCTCTCTCTCTCTTACTAATCACACACACACACACCTTATGTGTTATAGGATTATTTTTATTTCCATATCTAATCATATCACTGTTTAGTTTGTAGTTGTAAGTCTGAAGTTTATTGACTGCATTGTATTAATTATTAATTGATATTACTGCATAAATAAACTTCGTTTATATTACAAAGAGAAGTGTTTTGGTTTGTTTTGCATACGCCTTTGTCATGCTGACGGGATGTCAGTGCTCGGATTCAAACCTTCGTTCATTGTTTTTTTTTTTCCCCGAAAGTCGATATTCTTCGGATGTCGATTTTCCTAAGAAAACAATCTAATATTGAGACTGTTTTAATATTCGGTTATTAGTCCCTGATTTCAGGGTGGTGCCCCGTCAATGTTAATCCTTATTAATATTCTATTGATTTTTGATAATTGATAATTATCATTGATGATTTGTGAATCTGAATGATCAATAAGCTAGTGTTAATTTTAATTAATGTTTCATCGATGTTAACAATTAACGATTATCTTTGATAATTGTTGATTTTAAAGGATTAAAAAAGCTAACATTGATTCTCATCAATGTTCTATTGATTTTAATAATTAGTAATTATCTTTGATAATTATTAATTATTGCTAATAACCAAACTTGCTCCTAAACATAGCACACTACATTTACTGGAGTCCTGTATGAGGTTTTAATGAGTTAGATTCAATTGATTAATTTAAATATTAATTAATAACTACAGAAATAATTATTAATTATTTCTGATAGTAACACTGATCTAAACAACCGGTAGAGCACTACAACAAGAACAAGAAAACAAGAGAACAAACCAGCACACACCACAACAATTAAATCTGTCTTACAGCCACACATTAGATGTACATCAACTGCAAATAAAACATGCTCTTGGACAACAAATTAAATGTCTCAACATCTCATGGGAGAAAGCTTGAAAATACTCGAAATACAACATTGCCATGTTCTATTATTATAAGTAACTTTGGGATTTTTTTTCAAGTGGGCAAAAGATTAGGAGTTAATAAAGCTTTAGCTTCATTTAGTGTTGCTGATTTTGTGCACTACACTGCTCTGCATATAATCAAGTTTCAGGTATCTAACCAAAGAGAACAATAATCACCAAATTAAACAATAAAATGACATCAGCAAAACTAAATAGAGACTAACCTCTATTAATTCTCAGTAAATAAGTTTTGCAGACATATAAAAACAAACATCCTCACTCAACATATTGAAAGATTGTTGTCTAATAACATATTTCATTTGCAGTTGATGTACATCTAATGTTGTGTGGCTGTAAGACAGTTCCCTATCTGTCACTCACTCGACGTTGGTGTCGATGTAGTGACACTAGGGGTCACTCTTGGGAGCCCGAGACACCTCTGGTCTTTGATAAAAGGCCAATGAAAATTGGCGAGTGGTATTTGCATGCCACTCCCCCGAACATACGGGTATAAAAGGAGCTGGTATGCAACCACTCATTCAGATTTTCTCTTCGGAGCCGAACGGTCATGCTCATTGAGCTGAATACTACTGTTCATTCACCTGCTGGATCTGACGGCGCATTTCAGCGGCTTCTCCCTCCTCTGCACTGGTGCACTGCAGAGAACGCCCCTGGGCGCTTCGGCAGAAAAACTAGAGAGTATATTTTCTGAAAGAGCATTTTTCCCCTCTAAAAGAGTATATATTTCTCTAAAAGAGCGCACACATGGAACGTCTTTTTAAAGACGCGTCTTTTTAAAGATGCTTTTCCGATTGTGTGTTATTCCTGGTTGTGCTCGTTATCTCTCGCCTTCTAACGGTCACGATCACTGTCTTTCGTGTCTGGGCACTGCTCACGCGGAGACAGCGTTCGTGGATGGTCACATTCTCATTGCGAGAATGTGTCCATGGCAACGTTGCGGTCGCGGCTCGCCTTCGTAAGGAAGCGAGCCACCCCAGAGGCTCCCGCCTCGGTCCTTTTACCCACGGGTTTGAGGCCAGCGCGGCTAGCACTGGGGGCGATTTGGGGACCCCAATGGGACCGCCTCCGCCGGGTATCCCCCCGCGGAACTCCCATTCCCCAGCACGCTCGTCTGCCCTGATCGGGCTTCCGGGTGAGTCCGCCGGCTCGTCTCACGGCGAGTTCGACCTCTTATTCGGAGCCCGCGAAAGTGATGAGCTCTCGAGCGCAGCATCGGAGAGCGGGCTCGTCCAGTCGGAAGCCTCGGCTGGGCTCCTCCCTTCGGGGTCGATCGCCTAGTCACAGGCTGACGCGGAGGTGACGACATGCTTTCCCGGACAGCCGCGAGCGTCGGTTAGAGTGGATTTCACCGCTCTTCCCTGAACCCTCGCGGCTCTGTGATTGGTTACGGGGCTCGCGGCGCCGCTCAAAGCCACGCCCCGCCCCGTTGCTTTCTTCCCGGAAGTGCATGAAGAGCTGACAAGATCGCGGGAGGCACCTTTTACTGCCCGGTCCCGAACTTTTCAGCTTCCCCGCTCTCACTACCCTCGATGGTGGGGTGGCCAAGGGTTATTCGGCAATCCCCCGGTGGATAAAGGCGCTCGTGGTGCACCTATGCCCGCAGAGCGCCGCCACCTGGCGTGGGTGCCCAAAGCCCCCGTCCAAGGCCTGTAGGTTTACGTCGTCTCTGACGGTCAAAGCCTACGGCGCTGCTGGACAAGCCGCCTCCGCCCTGCACGCCATGGCTCTCCTGCAAGTCCGCCAAGGCGCTAAAGGAACTGCACGAGGGTAGTTCCGCCCCGGGATTGATGCAGGAACTGCGCTCGGCGACCGACCTCGCTCTCCGAGCGACGGAGGTCACGGCGCGGTCTCCCGGGCGGACGATGGCCACACTAGTGGTCCAGGAGCGCCACCTTTGGCTCAACCTGGTCGAGATGGGTGAGGCCGACAGGACACGATTCCTTGCTGCCCCCATTTTCCAGGCGGGCCTATTCGGCGACACTGTCGAGGACTTTGCCCAGCAGTTCTCGATGGTAGAGCAGTAGATGGATGTTAGCCGGCTTGTCCTGCCCCGGCGTGGCTCAAGATCCCCCCATCTACTCATCGCCGAGGGCGTCCCCCTGCGGTGACTGCACCGGCTCCGCCGCAGCCCGCCCCTCCGGCCCGGCCCCGGCGTGGAGCCCACCGCAGGAAGCTGACGCCACCCGTCTCACAGCCGGCACCGAAGAACCCACGGAGGTCTTCTAAGCGCCCCTGAGACGGGCGACCCAGGGACAACGAAACCCGCTGCTCTGGAGCTGGTAAGCAGATCTTCTTTTTGTTACCTTTTGCATTTAATTGCGCTGCATGCCCAAGTGGCTGCAGTACTCAAGAGCTCCGCAAGAGTGGTTTCCTTGTTCCCTGGGTCACATATTCGCTGGCATCACGACCACCGTCCACCACTCCATTTGGCAGGTTGGCGCTCCAGCGGCAGTCTCCCGCCCTGAGCGCCCAGCTGTGGCACAAATCCGCCCCCGATGTGACAGTCTCCACGGGTCATGAGGACAGGCCTCTTCCTCCCCCGTCCCAGGCTGTTCCGGGGGTGGTCACAAGGAGCCAGATAAGTGCTTCGATGTCCTCGGACTCAGCACGGCCACGATGTGGTGTGGCACCTCAAGCTCCGCCCCGCCGCGAGGCCCCACCCGCCGGTACATCCGATGACGTTGTCCCTTTGGTCCCCCTTGCGCGGAACTCGGGTACATGGCTTGCGCTGTCCAGTCCGTCGCGAGGGCTGGTCCGGACCGTCCGACTCGGCTGCACGATTCACTTCGCTGGGCATCCGCCCAGGTCCAGCGGTGTCCACTTCACCTTGGTGAAAGATGGAAACGCTGCTACCTTGCGCGGAGATCGCTACCCTCCTACGGAAGAACGCGATAGAACCTGTCCCTCCAGCCGAGATGAAGAGGGGGTTTTACAGCCCCTACTTCATTGTACCGGAAAAAAGGCGGTGGGTTGCGGCCAATCTTGGACCTGCGAGTACTGAACCGGGCCTTACACAGACTCCCGTTCAAGATGCTGACGCAAAGACGCATTCTAGCGAGCGTCCGGCATCAAGATTGGTTCGCGGCGGTAGACCCGAAGGATGCGTACTTTCACGTCTCGATCCTTCCTCGACACAGACCCTTCCTGCGGTTTGCGTTCGAGGGTCAGGCGTATCGGTACAAGTCCTCCCTTTCGGCCTGTCCCTGTCTCCTCGCGTCTTTACGAAGATCGCAGAGGCTGCCCTTGCCCCGTTAAGGGAGGTGGGCATTCGCATTCTCAACTATCTCGACGACTGGCTAATCCTAGCTCACTCTCGAGACGGGTTATGCACACACAGGGACCTGGGGCTCTCACACCTCAGCCGACTAGGGCTTCGGGTCAGCTGGGAAAAGAGCAAGCTCCTCCCGGTTCAGAGCATCTCTTTTCTCGGTTTGGAGTTGGACTCAGTCTCCTTGACGGCGCACCTTACGAACGAGCGCGCCCAGTCGGTGCTGGCCTGTTTGAAGGCGTTCAAACAGAAAACAGCGGTTCCACTGAAACATTTTCAGAGGCTCCTGGGGCATATGGCGTCCTCGGCGGTGGCCACCCCGCTCGGGTTGATGCATATGAGGCCGCTTCAGCACTGGCTCCAGACTCGAGTCCCGAGACGGGCATGGCGCCACGGGACACACCGCATGGCCATTACGTCGGTCTGTCACCGTCTTTTCAGCCCTTGGACCGACCTCTCGTTTCCACAAGCAGGTGTTCTGCTAGAACTGGTCTCCAGGCGCGTCGTGGTCACGACAGACGCCTCCAAAATGGGCTGGGGCGCTGTTGGCACATCAACTGCCTCGAGTTACTGGCAATTCTGCTCGCCCTGCGGAGGTTCCGGCCGTTGATCCAGGGCAAGCACGTGCTAGTTCGGACAGACAGCACGGCAGCGGTAGCATATGTCAACCGCCAAGGCGGTCTGCGCTCCCGCTGTATGTCATAACTCGCCCACCGTCTCCTCCAACGGAGTTAGCAGCACCAAGTCGCTGCAAGCCACTCACATCCCGGGCAACCTCAACACTTCGGCGGACGCGCCGTAACAACAGGTTACCCTCAAGGGAGAGTGGAGACTCCACCTTCAGGTGGTCCAGCTGATTTGGAGTCGATTCAGTCAGGCACAGGTGCACCTGTTCGCCTCCCAAGAATCCTCCCACTGCCCGCTCTGGTACGCCCTCACCGAGGCCTTCCTCGGCATAGACGCGCTGGCACACAGCTGGTCCCCTGGCATTCGCAAATATGCGTTTTCCCCAGTGAGCCTGCTCGCACAGACCCTGTGCAAGGTCAGGGAGGACGAGGAGAAGGTCGTCCTGGTAAGCACCCTACTGGCCCGCCCAGACGTGGTGCTCGGACCTCACGCTCCTCGTGACAGCTCCCCCGGGCAAATTCCCCTGAGAAAGGCCCTTCTTTCTCAGGGAAGGGGCACCATCCGGCACCCGCGCCCAGACCTCTGGAATCTCCATGTCTGGCCCCTGGACGGGACGCGGAAGACCTAAGCTGTCTCCCACCTGCGTTGGTAGACACATTCACTCAGGCTAGGGCTCCCTCTACGAGGCGCCTGTATGCCTTTAAGTGGTGTCTGTTCGCTAAGTGGTGTTCTTCCCATCAGGAAGACCCCCAGAGGTGCGCAGTCAGATCAGTGCTTTCCTTCCTGCAAGAGAGGTTGGAAGGGAGGCTGTCCCCTTCCACCTTGAAGGTGTACGTTGCTGCCATAGCAGCACACCATGACGCAGTCGACGGTGAGTCCTTAGGGAAGCATGATCTGATCATCAGGTTCCTAAGAGGCGCCAGGAGGCTGAATCCCTCCAGGCCACGCCTTGTTCCCTCATCGGACCTCTGTAGTTTTTCAGGGTCTACAGAGAGCCCCCTTTGAGTTTTGCAGTCAGCCGGGCTTAAGGCACTCTCCTTGAAGACTGCCCTCCTGACTGCGCTCACTTCCATCAAGAGGGTAGGTGACCTGCAAGCGTTCTCTGTCAGCGAAACGTGCCTGGAGTTCGGTCCAGGCTATTCTCACGTGATCCTGAGACCCCCGACCGGGCTATGTGCCCAAGGTTCCCACCACTCCTTTTAGAGACCAGGTGGTGAACCTGCAAGCGCTGCCCCAGGAGGAGGCAGACCCAGCCCTGGCGTTGCTGTGTCCGGTGCGCGCTTTGCGCATCTATTTGGATCGCACGCAGAGCTTTAGACTCTCTGAGCAGCTCTTTGTCTGCTTCGGTGCACAGCGGAAAGGAAGCGCTGTCTCCAAGCAGAGGATCGCCCACTGGCTCATTGACGCCATAACTATGGCATGTCTTGCCCAAAACATGCCGCCCCCGGTAGGGCTACGAGCCCATTCTAATCGTGGTGTAGCGGCTTCTTGGGCCCTGGCCAGAGGTGCCTCTCTAACAGACATTGCAGAGCAGCGGGCTGGGCAACACCCAACACCTTTGCAAGGTTCTACAACCTCCGGGTGGAACCGGTTTCGTCCCAGGTAGTGGCACGCAACACAAGTGGATAAGCCTGGGATAGCCGGCCGGGTGTACCGCTTGCACATAGCGCCTTCCACCTCCTTTTGAGCTGAAGACGTGCGCTGTTAATTCCCAGTAGTGTTCACAAAGGTTGTTCCCTGGTTGACTTCCTCCGAGCCCTGTGGCAGTCGAGTTTTCGGAGAGACTCGCTGCCGGCCCAGTACACGCGCTAACTAAGAGCCCGGTTCTGGGGTAGGTGCTCCGCATGTGGCGGTTCCCTGTAAGGCTAACCCCATGCGATCTATATCTTCCGCTAGTTCGTTTCCCTACTGGCAAACTGCGTCTTCCTTGGGCAGAGCCCCTCAGTCTCCATGTTGTAGTAACTCCTCCCCCATTGGGTAGGATCTACCTTGAAGGCTCTCCACATGGTTGGAAAGACCATGTGATGTATTCTTCCACTTAAATATCCCCCCTCTCTTGGGGCGAGGTGTGGTCTCCGCGGTGTCCTCCCCTTGGGAGGGACACCCCCCGACTAGACCTGGCGGCCCAGTCGGATAATCCCCCTTCTTTTTTAGGGAGTGGAAAAAGAGAAGGGGAAAGAGGCCATGACTGGGTTAAGCCTGTCTCTATCTCTGGGTAGTCGACTTGTCCCCAAAAAGGGCCGTTCGACACTCATAACTGTGTTGGGGGAGGTTACGTGTCGACCTGGTGTGCTGGCTATGAGGCACACAGCAAGTCTGCCCACCACACACCGCCAGTTCACGTAACACAGTTCAGCCTTGTGGCGTTTTGTATAGGGACCCCTAGTGTCACTACATCGACACCAACGTCGAGTGAGTGACAGATAGGGAACGTCATGGTTACTGGTGTAACCTCCGTTCCCTGATGGAGGGAACGAGACGTTGGTCCCTCCTGCCACAACGCTGAACTACCCGCTGAAATGGCCGGACCTTATATCGGCTCCTCAGCGTAAAACCTGAATGAGTGGTTGCATACCAGCTCCTTTTATACCCGTATGTTCGGGGGAGTGGCATGCAAATACCACTCGCCAATTTTCATTGGCCTTTTATCAAAGACCAGAGGTGTCTCGGGCTCCCAAGAGTGACCCCTAGTGTCACTACATCGACACCAATGTCTCGTTCCCTCCATCAGGGAACGGAGGTTACACCAGTAACCATGACGATTTAATTGTTGTGGTGTGTGCTGGTTTGTTCTCTTGTTTTCTTGTTGTTTCTCTTTCCTTCAGTAGACTCTGCTTGTTAACATCAGGTGTCATCACTAATGATCAATCATCACTCAGAGAGTGTCTCTACTTTATTTAATTATCTGCTGTAGATTCAACACTGCTTCAGTGTTAGTTTTTAACACCAACGAGTGAGAACCATATAAACACCAGGAGTGTACATTTAACACTGGGGATTTTGCTGTGTACCACAACGAACATAAAGAACGTAAAGAAAGTTAATAATAAAAAAACTGTTGTCTTGTATTTATCTTTCATTGTGGCTCTCTTAAAAAGTTATTTATTTTTAGAACAATAAAATAGTTTTTGTACCTCTTTGAACATTTTCTAAAAGATAATTGCAAAGCAAAACAGAGATCTGATGATAAAATAATCGAGTAAGTGGCAAAATGACTGGCCTGTAGTTTTTTGTTAAAATTGGTATCGGCCAAAAAAAAGCTCATATCGGTACATCTTTAATTAAAATATAATATACCCAGATGTTTTAATTGTAAGGGTTTTTGAGTATCTTTCATTCAGTTGTTTTTTGTAATCTCATTATTATCTCAATGGTGATTCCCATTAGACTCATATTATCGCCAGTGCCGACCGGCGTTAGCTATAGGCAGAGAAGGCAATTGCCAAGGGCCTCTGCATTTGTGGGGGCTTCCAAAACCAAAAGTTGTTTTGCTTCTGTGTATTTCATGGACATAAAATCTGCAAAGAAAGACTTTGTTTACTCATGTCTGTAGTGGTGTAGGTCTATGTTTGCTGGATCACTCACATGACTGGGCAGGTACAGATCAAAGGGTGAACCTGAATCCACATCAATGGCATGAAAACCAGAGTGAGACCCATAGATGACTTTTAACCTCTGTCCATTCTCCACCGTCAGGTCAACAGAGAGGGGTTTCTGAGGCAGTGAGCTAAATGACTGACCAAAGATAAAGAAGAACAAAATTATTACTCTTAATCTATGAGAAATAAACAGAGAATATTTTTTCTTCTTTAGAGACAGTCAAAAAAATTAAAATAAATATAATAAATTACAGAAAAAGTGACAATATTCAATAACATTAAATAAACATTCTATGTTTCCATTTCTCTAAAAATGGGTAGGACAACTGTTTAAAGTGTTAAATGTAAACCTCAGAAGTGGAATAGGTCTCTGAGGGCAGCAGTGAAGTAGGACACGAACTAGAAAGTGACCCATTTACACACACAAACCCAATTACAATACCTATCATTACACCAGCCTACGTTTATAATGGAAAAATATCAAAATGTAAATGTAAACTGATGGTTTTTGGATAACTTCACAAAATAGTTACGACCATGACAGTTTTGATCATAACTATCCTTTAGCCTTGGTCCAAAATTATCTCACAAAGGTGAATCTCACAATGTTTGTCAAAAACAAGTCTAGGTCATATTTCACTGTAAATTTAAAAGAAAGAAATAAGTAATGATATTTTCCATAACTACACTGAAGCCTATTTTTAGGAACATTATTTTTTTGCATTATGATATTACCTTCATGCCAGTTAAGCCCATTTCTAAAAATTTTCATTACTGAAATAATGTTTAGCAACAATGACGCTTTTTGGAAAATCTGCTTAAATCATCTTAAATTACAGGCAGAACAACAAATACTACCATGATGTAAAAATACTTTAGAATTTAAATAATTGTAAAAAATATCATTTTTGTGTTGCATTATAATGAGCATTGGGGAGAAATGTGCTTAACTGTCATGGAAATAATGTCACAATGCAAAAGAATTAAATGGTCCTAAAAATTGGCTTCATTAGGCAAAATTTAAATTCTTATTTATTTATTCATTTTTGAATTTGAGGGTTATTTTGGGTTGAAATATGATCCAGAAATCTTGACAGGCTTTGTAAGATTTACATGTTGAAAGGTTATACAGGAATTCTATTACATCTCTACTAATGTCAGAGACTTACTTTGAAGGCCATAAACTTGTGATATGGTTTGGGAGCCCAGGCATAGATCTCCACAGCGTTCCTCAAAGCGATGACCAGGAACTTTATTTTTTCATAGCGAACTGTGATCATAGGTAAGACATTAGTGTTTATAAAATGATGGCAGATGCTATTTACACCCCAGTGCAAAAAGTGGCAGATATTATTTGCACCCCAACCCTGGTGCAAATAATGGTAGATACTAACTGCACCCATATTTAATTACTAACATACAGTATGTGCATCACTGCAGTGTGTTTATTGTTTTTATTTAGAGTCCCACAGACACACTACATTAACCCCTACCCCTAAACCTAACCTTAACCATACCTTAGAAAAAATAACGTTGGTTTTACTACAGTAACCACAGTTTCACCATGGTATGTCCTGTACATTTACAGTGACCACAAAATTAACCACTATATTACCACCATATTACTGTAGTAACATAATGGTTAATTGCATTAAAACTATGGTTTCTGCCAAAAAAATCATGGTTACTACAATATTAGTAACACAGTGATGTAATCTACACATAAGCGATGCTGTGCCACGGGAACGAGTGCGATCGACAGACCCCGCCTCCAGATCAAACCCTTCTCTGCACTCCTCAACATTCACCGTGATCAAATCACTGTGATGAAATCAACATTTACATAAATGTTTATGTTTTATTTTAAGTAGTATTAAAGGAAATATTAAGAGTGGAAACAGGAAATCGGATGGGAAAAAGAGTAGGACAAAAGGTAGATTTGAACCGGGGTCACTAGGACAATCCTACCCTTATTCACACCGTCTTTACACCCCACGCCACTGCAGTGACACCTTTTGTCTAGTTTGTCCTAGCTGCAAATAGTCACTCCGTAAAATTATATGATCAACAGGTAAATGTAACCTTACAGCATGACATGAAAGAAAACACTATCAATAACAAAAGAAACGTCACACAGTAACCATCAGTCCTACAGTCATTATGTAAGGGATAATGTACTGTCAGCTGGTTGTTATCGCAAAATAAACCCCGACAGGGTGATCAGGATCCCGACACGAAGCGGAGTACTCTTGTTTCATCCTGAAGGGGTTCATTTTGCAATAACAACCAGCTGATTGTACATTATCCCACTTCTTACACGGCTAATAAGCAAATAAATAAATAAATGGACATAAAATAATGATTTGCGTTAAAATTATTCAATTATATAGAAGAAATAAATTGCTGAACAGCTGAAATCCATCTCCGGTTTGCATCGGAGTTCTGTTGGTGTTTACTTTGTAAAAATGACCATCTGACTCCTCAATATTCAGCCTATTACAAGACTACTTGCCAAATAAACAAATAAATGGACATCAAACACTGATTTGAGCTGAAATTATTTTATTAGTTCTTGTAAAAATCGCAACAGTGATCCAAGAAAGCAGGAAAAGATGACTCGCAATACCCGGATGACCGGTCTGATACAGCTTAATCCCCAGATGTGCAGTTGTTACTCAGAGATATCAAACTGCACCATTGATGGCACCATTGACCAATCAGAATCGAGTATTCCACAGCACCATG
This sequence comes from Myxocyprinus asiaticus, assembly GCF_019703515.2. NCBI lineage: Eukaryota > Metazoa > Chordata > Actinopteri > Cypriniformes > Catostomidae > Myxocyprinus > Myxocyprinus asiaticus. The sequence goes on along the minus strand of NC_059370.1, from coordinate 3,019,891 downwards.
TTATAAAGCACTGCAATGTGCAGTATTTCAGCACATAAAACCTGTGTCTTATTCACTGTCCATTTCAACGCTTATTCAATGCAGACAGCGTGTGCAAATAAATGACACTATTAGTGGGCACAATTTATTTTTGGTGAATTCTCCCTTAAGCTTTTGATTGCTATTTTCAGTCTGCACTAAAATAAGCCCTTTTACAAGACTGCTTAAGAGGTGTTTGTAGAGTCAATTGTAGACTCACCTACTTTGTAGTTGCCACATCCCTCCAGCTCACCCACTGATGTCCAGCCCTGTTTCTTCTCCACCTCTGGATCATTGCGCAATATCTTATTCCTCAGCCAGGACAGGTAGTACAGCCTCAGCTTGTTTTTCTTACCTATCCACAGGGAAAAATGAACACATGAGGTCCACAGCAGTTTCACACTTTGGTAAAACAAAAAATAAACTAAAAAAAAAAAAAAAACATTCAGAGGATTGTAAAATGGAAGGCTTTCTATGCTTTAACTTATGGTTTCATAAGACCCTGACCCTGGCGCTGACCATACCTCCAGTGATTTCAGTATACCTTTCATTTTAGTATTGAACTTTGATTTGCTCTTTCAGTATTCCGAAAACCAGTGTTGGGTAAGTTATTTAAAAAAGTAATCCACTACAAATTAAAAATGACTCTAAGTTGTAATTAGATTACTTTAATGATTACTTTATTGAAAATGTATTACATTACTAATTACAGGGTTTCTGCAGGTTCGAAGGAATGAAATGTAAGACTTTTTAAGACTTTTTAAGGCAAAATAAAAGAAAAATTTAAGACCACTTTCGCAATAATAATAATAAAAAAACCATTAAATAATTAATTAGCTGGTAAATACAAAACCACTGAGACTACTTGGATGTCTCTGGACATGTTTTTTATATTTTATTGTGCATTTATGTGTTTTCTTTTTTTTTGCAATTAACATTTTTATTGATTCCTATGCACATGACAGTGGAAAAAACTCAACACATATATAAAGAATTTTACATTTATATTATCTTGAAGAAACATTATATCATATTTCTTACGTTTAAGAAAAGTAATAACCTTCCTTCTTTTTATGGGGTGCCCCATCCCATTTGCATTCCATGTGGAGAGAGATAGTACACTCATATTAACATTTGACATTTTTATATAGTAGAAAAAATAAATTGTGTGTCAAAAACAAAATTATACAGACCACATTCCCCATTAGTGAAACAATCAAACCCCGAACATCCCCCTGAACAAAACAAACAGAAAAAAGAAAAACGTGCACATTAATTCGGTGCACGACAGCGCCAACCGGCGACAATCCCTCTAAACTCAAAAGGTCCATAAACGCCCACGAGAGCCCACGACAACTTTGCCATCGGATTGCTCAATTTTGCCTCACAAATTTGAGCAATCCGATGGATACAAAAATACTTTGTAAAATAAACCCAGTCAATATGAAGAATGAACACAAAGAATGTGTAGATTCATTCACAGAACTGTCTCAAAGGTGTGATCTTCCACAAAACAAATTCCAGCTGATATAAAACCGTTCAGTTTCCTCGGACAGACAAACAAATGATCAGTGAGTCAGCTGTTATAAGTTCAGCGGATGACGTAATCATTCCAATGTCCCGTAAAAAAACTCAACAAAACAAACTACAGCCAGCAGGAGTAAGCACGAAGAATGAACAGATTAATCCACAGCTGTTCCAAAGGAATGTTATTCAATACAACAAGCTCCAGTCGCTAGGCAGAACCAACACAAAAAGAAACAAAACTGGCATCCCGGTTCCCCGGATGGTCGAGTCAATTCACTCGGAGGCCGTATAAACATATATACCATGATTTACACAATCTGTCAGCTTTATAAAAGACATCCTTTATGTGAGCATTTAGATATTTTGCGGTCATCCATAGTGTCCACTCTCAAACTGGCAGGGAACTTCAATGCAAAAGTTTCTTTAAGGAAAAGTGTTATTCACAAAACAAGCTCCAGCCGCTCGGTGGAGCCAACGCAAAAACCCAAAATGTCGCCCAGCTTCCTCAAGAGTAAGTACAGCAAGTTGACCCACTCACATGAGAAACATCCAACAGTTTACTCAGTCATTGGTTCTATAAAGACATTGCCAGATTTGGACATGTAAATACTTTGTGACCGACCTTCGTTTCTATTCTCAGTTTGGCCGGGAACATCAGAGCAAACGAGATCTTTTTCTGATGTAAGAGTTTCTTACATTCCTTGAACCGATCGCGTTTCTCTCTTGTCGAACTCGCAAAGTCCGGGAACAAGAAAATATTATGGTTCTTCCAAGAAAACTTCCCTTTGCTCCTCGCCTGGCGCAACACAAGATCTTTATTGGATGATCTCAGAAATCTGGCCAGAATCGGTCGGGGCCTGTCTCCCTCAGCAGATCTGTAAGCTGGGACTCTGTGAGCTCGCTCGATTTTCAGATTGTGGCCTGTTATGTCGAGCAGACTCGGGAAAAATTCATCTAGGAATTTCACCATATCTCTGCCCTCCTCATGCCAACAATTCGAAGGTTATTCGGGCGGATATAGGTCGCGGGCGGATTAGCGGTTAATTCCCTCTCTGAAGATTCCAGAAAATCGATTCGTCTCTCAACATCAGTCACTCTTGTGACTAACTCAGAGAATTTCATTTCTATCGCCGTAATCGATCGACGTATTACAGCGAGATCCTCCAAGTCAGCAAGAACCTTCGTCAACATCACCGACATGTTGGACAACTGACGCTGGATCTCCTCTCCCACCGCGCCATCCAAATCGAGTCCCCGGTCTGTAGGCCTGTCGGGGCTTTCATCCTGAACACGTAAGTGTCTTTTAATGTCTCCAGAGCCTGAGGATTTTGACTTCTTTGTCATGTTTTGCATCAAAGAGCAATTGTGTAACTGGGTGTATCAAATTCACCAGATTATAACATGAAAATAATTGAAAAAATAGCAAAGTGCGCAGAGCTCGTCGCTCACACGTCTGCTCCTTGCATGGCGTCATGTGACCCCCCATGTGTTTTCTTTTTTTAAATAAGTTAATACAACATTAAAACTCTAAATTAATTCATTAAGAATGCATGTAGCCTAAAGTATGTAGCCTATATTGTGACCCTTCTCTTTAGTAACTTGCTTTCCAGCATGATGTGACGCAATGGACCAATGCTTTGGCAATGTCACCGCTTATGTCATACATGGAAGTGGTGGCAAAAACCATGCGTAAAAAATAAACTTTTATCGGATTACATTGTTGAAAAATGATTCCGAGGGCTCTCGTTGACTGCTGTGGCTTCAAGCCATCAACAGATCTGACTGGACTGAGATCATTTCAACTCACAACTTTGCAGCAAAAATTTATAGCGAACATGATTACATGTTTGTTATTAACTCATTTTATTTTAGTAATTGTATCGCTAAGAATATGTTTGCATTTATGATGGTTATGTGTCATACTTTCATTTAATCATCTAATCTATCATATCTAACACAGGGTCAGTGGGCTTTCTGCCACCACACTGCACATGCACTGACATTTTTGTAAACAAGAGGATTGGTCTATAGATCTTATTCACAGTAGCGCCATGTTTGATTTTGAATGGGAATGGAAATGAAGCTGTGAGGGATAGACTTACCATCTCTTCAATGGCAAGCACGGTATAAATCTGTAAAAAGCTCCAATATCCCATTTGACTTTCCACAACTCATGTTGTCTGGAGTTTTTTGTCTACTGAGTGCCCTTGCAAAGAGATTTTTCCAATGTTTTGTCTGCAGAATGATCCAAAACACTTTAAACTGCAGTACAGCCCATTGAAGAGGCTGTACATCTATCCCTCACAGCCTCGTTGTCATTCTCATTCAAAATTAAAGATGCCGCTGCTGTCAATAAGGTCTAGCTTGTGCTGAATAACATTTATATATTTTTTTCTTGGCAGATAACTTTAACAAATACTTTAACAGGTAGTTAAAAGGCAGTTCATTTAAAAATGAAATTTCTGTCATCACTGAATCTGTTCTGCCATGGAACAAAAAACATGTTAAACAAAACGTTTAGTCTCAGTCACCATTCACTGTCACTGCATCTTGTTTTTCATTCAATGTAAGTGAATGGTGACTGAAACTCCCTAATATCTTTTGATATCCACACAGCAAAATCACCAGTGTTAAATTAACACTACTTGGTGTCTCCACGAGTCCACTCTACAGGAGTTAAACACTAACTCTGAGCAGTGTTGAATGTATTCTGTGTTGTGAATTAGCCAAACAGTTAATGAATTCAAGTAGATACACTCTCTGAGTGATGACTGATCATTAGTAATGACACCAAATGTTAACAATGTCGGGCTTTACCGGTTGTTTAGATCAGTGTTACTATCAGAAATAATTAATAATTATTTCTGTAGTTATTAATTAGTATTTAAATTAATTAATTGGATCTAACTCATTAAAACCTCATATGGGGCTCCAGTAAATGTAGCGTGCTACGTTTAGGAGCAAGTTTGGTTATTAGCAATAATTAATAATTATCAAAGATAATTATTATTTATTAAAATCAATAGAACATTGATGAGAATCAATGTTAGCTTTTTTAATCCTTTAAATCAACAATTATCAAAGATAATTATTAATTATTAAAATCAATAGAACATTGATGAGAATCAATGTTAGCTTTTTTTAATCCTTTAAATCAACAATTATCAAAGATAATTACTAATTATTAAAATCAATAGAACATTGATGAGAATCAATGTTAGCTTTTTTTAATCCTTTAAAATCAACAATTATCAAAGACAATCGTTAATTGTTAACATCGATGAAACATTAATTAAAATTAACACTAGCTTATTGATCATTCAAATTCAATCAAAGATAATTATCAATTATCAAAAATCAATAGAATATTAATAAGGATTAACATTGACGGGGCACCACCCTGAAATCAGGGACTAATAACCGAATATTAAAACAGTCTCAATATTAGATTGTTTTCTTAGGAAAATCGACATCCGAAGAATATCGATTTTCGGGGGAAAAAAAAACAATGAATGAAGGTTTGAATCTGAGCACTGACATCCCGTCAGCATGACAAAGGCGTATGCAAAACAAACCAAAACACTTCTCTTTGTAATATAAACGAAGTTTATTTATGCAGTAATATCAATTAATAATTAATACAATGCAGTCAATAAACTTCCGACTTACAACTACAAACTAAACAGTGATATGATTAGATATGGAAATAAAAATAATTCTATAACACATAAGGTGTGTGTGTGTGTGATTAGTAAGAGAGAGAGAGAGAGAGAGAGATGAGACGATTAAGTGACAGCCCTAAAGCTGATTTTGCGATAGCGGGAGAGAAAGCAGCTGTGTTCATCACTCAGAGACGGGGTTTTACGAGCGGGGCTCATAAAAGTCCTGCGTTATTTGACTCTTTAATGGATGAACTCAGTTTCTGTTTCACCCGCGATGGCGAAATTGCACAATCCAATTTGGTTGGACCACAATACAGCAAAACAAATTTGTGATAATTAATACCCTGAGTATTAATAATGAGCGGACATGGCGGTCCGTAAACTGTACAAGCAAAAACCTTGAAACACAAGAATAACACGCTATAATATTCTATCTCTGCCCAGACGTAAACCTCTTACTTGAATCGCATGAGGACACAGGTAGAATGTGTTTTCCTCCGTCCTTTAACTCTGACCCGGTTCCTTGAGGCTCGGGTGATGATGGGAGGCCGTTTCCTCGCTCTGTTGGCGGGCAGTATGGCTGTTGATTGTCGGCGGGCGGTACGGCTGTTGATTCTCGGCGGGCTGGCGGAGAACTCAGAAATGTCGACTTGATTGAAGATGGAAGAGAAATCTTTAATCTCTTCACTTCTGTAGGCAAACGGATGAAGATGCGGATTGCTCAGCGGTCTCCTTCGGATCCGTTAGAGTGTTCGGTTGAACACAGAGTAATCTCAACTCGTCCAGCGAGATGGAGACTGTATGGCTACAGTTTCAATTCGGATACTTCCTTGTGCCACGAGGTTGCACCGGAGAGCAGCAAAAAGCTATGTCCACATTCGGTGAACTAAGTCGCTGGAAGCGAATTCTGGACGCATTTCAGAATTATTTCAACTCCTGATGATGTCATTGTGGCAGCGGGGGCGTGGTCAAGCATCTCTCCGGAGAGAGAAAAAGCGGTAAGGGCGCTTACACCTGAGCTAAATTATGTCTAACACCTGTCTCTAATTTCAGTGAGCACGGGGAGAGCGGCATAAATAGAGACACACCGCAAATAGGAGGGAGAGAGAGACTGGGCACGACAGACCCGAGCAAAAAGCAAAGAGTTTTTATTACAAATGATGAGAGTTTATTTTGTGAAGCGGTGTGTGATTGTTGATTAACTTTGTGCATAACGCAAAGACTGGGAGACTGTAATTTGTGCTGCAGAGAGAGAGAAAATAAACCCTTACCTGAACCAGGAAAGCTGCTTCTCGCCTCCTCTGTACACTGGTGCCGAAACCCGGGAGGAGGAGGGATTTCCGTCACAGGGGCCTCGACACTGCCGTCCACCCAGGGGAGCGCCGCTGCCGTCCGACGGGGGACGGAGTAGCCCGACTACCCGGACGCGGGGAACGGCCGCCGTCCGCGAGGCGAGTGGGGACGGGACTCCCCGACCGCCTGGAGCGAGGGAGCCACTGCCGGGGGCGGAGGAGTGCCCTGCCGTCCCCCGGGAACGCGGAGGGGTCGAGAGAAGACCGCCGTCCGCGGGGGGGAGGAGGGAAGCGACTCCCCGACCGCCTGGAGTGGTAGGGCCGCTGCCAGGGGCGGAGGAGAGTCCCCGCGGGACGCCGGGAACGCGGAGGGGCGTTCTGTCCGCTGGGGGTCGGAGGTCTGACTCCGGTCCGCCCGAGGGAGGAGCGGCTGCAGTCCGCCTGAGAGGGTGGAGTAGTGATCGAGGACCACGCGACGGCGCATCAGAGAACCGGTGAGTTTCTTTTTCTCTCTCTCCTCTCTCTCTCTCTGCCGCTCGGTGTTGGCCTTTCCCTCGCCATTTTGTGTTGTTGTTTTTTCCCCTCCTGTCTCCTCCCAGGTAGAGGAAGGCGGGGAGGACCCGCCCCACCCGGAGAGGAAGGGTGGGGGGGATGTACGTCATGCCGGGGGCTCCCCGGCCTGAGGCAACGCCGGGAGGAGTGTAGAGCTGAGGAGGGCGGGGCCGGGCTGGAATGAGACACACCCGGTCCCCAATCAGCCTGATGGGGCGCGCGAGGGATAAAGGCGGCCGGGGACGACAGTTCGAGAGAGAGAGAATTACTGACAGCTGTGCTGTGTTTTTGGTTGTGTGTTTTTGTGTGTGTTTTTGGTTAATAAATTATTATTTAAGTTGTCAAGCCGTTTCTCGACTCCTCCGTCCCTCTAAACCCCCTTACACTGGTACCGAAACCCGGGAACTGAAGTTTTGGGTCGAAGATGGATGGAGGTCGTCCCGTAGAGTCCTCCCAGTTGGCGGAGATCCTCCAAGCCCTCGCCAGCCTACATCGGAACCACCAACAAACGCTGCTTGAGCTCCGGCAAGATCAAGACCGCCGGTTTGTAGAGCTCATGCATGCTCAAGCCGAGGACCGGCAGGCGATCCGGAGCCTCCTCAGCCAGGGGGCATCCTCAGCCGCGACCCCGGACACACCCACGCCGTTACCCCCGCCAGCATTACAGAAAATGGGGGCGGCGGACGACCCCGAGGCTTTCCTGGATTTGTTTGAGCAGACCGCCGAGATCTGGGGCTGGCCGCTCGGCCAATGGGCAGCCCGACTGATCCCACTACTGTCCGGGGAAGCCCAGCTCGCGGCTCAACAACTGCCAGCGTCGAGCCTCCTGGCCTACGGAGATCTAAAAAAGCCATCTTGCAACGGGTTGGTCGCACTCCGGAGGAAAGTCGTCAACTCTTCCGGAGCTTGAAGTTGGAAAGCTCTGACCGCCCATTTGCCTTTGCCCAGCGGCTCCGTGACGCCTGCCGAAGATGGCTGTTAGTGGGGGATCGCGACGTCCAGGGAATTATCGACCAGGTGGTACTGGAACAGTTCATAGTTCGACTGCCAAAAGGAACGGCGGAGTGGGTCCAGTGCCACCGCCCGGCGTCGTTGGAGGAAGCTATCCGACTTGCGGAGGACCACATGGCGGCGATCCCGAGGACAGAAGATCCCTCCTACCTTCTCTCTCCTCCCTCTGTTTCTTCCCCCTCCCCTCTCTCTCTCTCGTCTGCTCTCTCTCCAGGTCCCGTTCCTGCCCCACGCAGACGAGGAGGAACCCAGCCCCTGAGACCAGTTCCCCGGGTGTGGGAGGCGACACCTTCCCCTACTCCAGTGACCCGCCGCTCTCCCCCTCAGGGGGGGGGCACCCGCCGACGCAAGTGCGGGCGTGGCGCCTGGGCCGGCCTGCTGGAGGTGCGGAGACCCGAGCCACTTCCGAGATCAGTGCCCTCTGATGGACCTGGGGATGGTGGTGAGGGTCTCTGACCTCCCACAGGCATGGTGGTGAGGGTCTCTGACCTCCCACAGGCTGCCCCCGACCGGGCCGGAGCATACCGGATACCGGTAAGTGTCAAGGGGGGTACTCACCAAGCATTGGTGGATACCGGGTGTAATCAAACCACTATCCACCAACACCTGGTTCAACCCGAGGCATTGGTCACATCCAAAACGGTGAAGGTGAAGTGTGTACACGGGGATATTCACAAGTATCCAGTGGTGACCCTGACAATTAAATTTCGGGGGAAAAAGCATAGAGTGGAGGCTGCGGTTAGTTCCCGCCTCACCCATCTGCTGATTTTGGGGACTGATTGGCCTGATTTTAAAGCTTTATTAAAGGGAATTTGTGCGGATGGGTCCTGTGTGAGAATAGGGAGATGTGTGATGTGCGATGCTCTGGCAGGGGAGGCGGAGCCGGGGCCGTCCTCGACAGCTCCACGTCATGATGACGAGAGAGGGGGAGAGGCTGCGGCCCCTCCCCTTCTCAGGGAATTCCCTGAGGGGGATTTCCCTTTGGAGCAGTCGCGAGACGAAACCCTCAAACACGCCTCTGACCAAGTGAGAGTTATCGATGGTCAACGACTCCAGCCTGACATCGCACTTTCATATCCCTATTTTGCAATTATAAATGAGCAGTTGTATCGAGTGACACAGGACACTCGAACCAAAGAGGATACAACCCAACTTTTGATTCCAAGGAGCCGTCAGGAAATGGTATTCCAGACGGCTCATTATAATCCTATGGCAGGTCACCTAGGAGAAAGGAAAACACTGAACCGTCTAATAGCCCGTTTCTATTGGCCGGGCATTGGCGGCGATGTCCGCAGGTGGTGTGCGGCATGCAGCGAATGCCAGCTGGTTAACCCACCGGCCACCCCAAAAGCGCCATTGCGCCCTCTCCCTTTGATCGAGGTCCCCTTTGAGAGAATTGGAATGGACCTCGTCGGGCCATTAGAACGGTCAGCACGCGGACATCGCTTTGTATTGGTCCTAGTGGACTATGCAACGTGATATCCGGAAGCAGTGCCTCTTCGCAACATCTCAGCACGCAGTGTTGCGGAGGCACTCTTCAAAATAATCTCCCGGGTGGGGATTCCGAAAGAAATCCTCACTGATCAAGGCACAACGTTTATGTCACGGACACTACGCGAACTGTACGAGTTATTAAATATTAAATCGATTCGCACCAGTGTATACCATCCTCAAACGGATGGCCTGGTGGAACGATTTAATAAACCCTCAAAAACATGATTCGTAAGTTCGTGCACGACGATGCTAGAAATTGGGATAAATGGCTCGACCCCCTGTTATTTGCAGTACGAGAGGTCCCGCAAGCCTCCACTGGCTTCTCCCCATTCAAGCTGCTGTATGGGCGACGCCCACGCGGCGTGCTTGATGTATTGCGAGAAGCCTGGGAGGAAGGACCTTCGAACAGTAAAAATGAAATTCAGTACGTTCTTGATCTTAGAGCAAAACTCCACACCTTGGGGCAACTAACACAGGAGAATTTGCTCCAAGCTCAAGAACGACAGCGCCGACTGTATGACAGGGGAACTCAGCTAAGGGAATTTGCACCGGGAGATAAAGTGCTTGTATTGCTTCCCACATCGAGCTCTAAATTACTCGCCAAGTGGCAAGGACCCTTTGAGGTCACACGACGAGTGGGAGATCTCGATTATGAGGTTAAACGATCCGATAGAGGGGACGCACGTCAAATATACCACCTCAATCTCCTAAAATTGTGGAGGGAGGCGGTCCCCGTGATGTTGGCTACGGTGGTTCCCGAGAAGGCGGAGCTCGGACCGGAGGTGAGCTCAAAACATAAACAGTTCACCCCGGTCACTTGCGGAGACCACCTCTCACCGAGCCAACTCGTGGAGGTTGCCAGGTTGCAACAGGAGTTTGCAGATGTGTTTTCCCCTCTACCGGGACGTACAAACCTCATCCATCACCACATCGAGACCGAGCTGGGGGTGGTGGTACGTAGCCGCCCCTATCGACTACCCGAACACAAAAAGAAAATTGTTCGGGAGGAATTGGATGCGATGCTTGATATGGGGGTAATAGAAGAATCCCACAGTGATTGGTCCAGCCCAGTTGTTCTAGTGCCTAAGAGCGACGGGTCTGTGCGATTCTGTGTGGATTATAGAAAAGTCAACGCGGTGTCTAAATTTGATGCATATCCAATGCCTCGCGTTGATGAGTTGCTCGATCGGTTGGGCACTGCTCGTTTTTATTCGACATTGGATTTGACGAAGGGTTATTGGCAGATCCCCTTGACACCAATTTCCCGTGAGAAAACCGCCTTCTCCACACCGTTTGGATTACACCAATTTGTGACACTTCCGTTCGGTTTGTTTGGGGCCCCGGCTACGTTTCAGCGTCTCATGGACCGAATCCTCAGGCCGCATTCAGCTTACGCCGCTGCCTATTTAGATGACATCATCATTTATAGCAATGATTGGCAGCGGCATATGCAACACCTGAGGGCGGTTCTGAGATCGCTGCGCCGAGCGGGGCTCACAGCGAACCCGAAGAAGTGTGCGATTGGGCGGGTGGAGGTACGGTATCTGGGGTTCCACTTGGGCCACGGGCAGGTGCGTCCCCAAATTGACAAGACAGCGGCGATTGCGACCTGCCCGAGACCCAAGACCAAAAAGGGGGTGAGGCAGTTCCTGGGGCTGGCTGGCTACTATAGGAGGTTTGTGCCTAACTATTCGGACGTCACCAGCCCGCTGACTGATCTCACTAAAAAGGGAGCTCCAGATCCGGTCCAGTGGATGGAGCAGTGTCAACAGGCGTTCACGCAAGTTAAAGCCGCACTTTGCGGGGGGCCGCTGTTACATTCACCTGACTTCTCTCTCCCTTTTGTTTTACAGACAGATGCTTCAGACAGGGGGCTGGGGGCCGTGCTCTCGCAGGTGGTGGGGGGGGAGGAGCGCCCGGTGCTGTACATTAGCCGTAAGCTCTCGTTAAGGGAAACTAAGTACAGCACCGTGGAGAAGGAGTGTCTCGCCATCAAGTGGGCGTTCCTCACTCTCCGGTACTACCTGTTGGGGCGGGCCTTCACCCTCTGCTCGGATCACGCCCCACTCCAGTGGCTCCACCGCATGAAAGATACTAACGCCCGGATCACCCGTTGGTATCTGGCTCTTCAGCCGTTTAAGTTCAAGGTGGTCCACAGACCGGGGGCGCAGATTGCTGTCGCCGACTTCCTTTCCAGGAATGGGGGGGGAGTGGTAGGCAGGCCGGATGTCGCCCCGGCCTGAGTCGGGCGGTGGGGATATGTGGCAGCGGGGGCATGGTCAAGCATCTCTCCGGAGAGAGAAAAAGCGGTAAGGGCGCTTACACCTGAGCTAAATTATGTCTAACACCTGTCTCTAATTTCAGTGAGCACGGGGAGAGCGGCATAAATAGAGACACACCGCAAATAGGAGGGAGAGAGAGACTGGGCACGACAGACCCGAGCAAGAAGCAAAGAGTTTTTATTACAAATGATGGGAGTTTATTTTGTGAAGCGGTGTGTGATTGTTGATTAACTTTGTGCATAACGCAAAGACTGGGAGACTGTAATTTGTGCTGCAGAGAGAGAGAAAATAAACCCTTACCTGAATCAGGAAAGCTGCTTCTCGCCTCCTCTTTACAGTCATGTTTGAGGGACGTTCTGTGGTGTGCCTCATCCAATAGGAGTTGAGAGCTCTATCCTTTAGTGAGCAAGGCTTCATGGATCTGTAGTCTGTTTTGGACTCCCTTTGTTTGATTTTGGCGCGATTTTATCAGTAAGATTTACGACTTAGAAGGTGGGGGCTTGAGTTATGTTTTTACGACTGTGTTAGGCCTGCCTTTGTCTTCTATCTGAATACATGAGGCCCAACAACAAGCAGAGTCTACTGAAGGAAAGAGAAACAACAAGAACAAGAAAACAAGAGAACAAACCAGCAGACACCACAACAATTAATCTGTCTTACAGCCACACAACTTTAGATGTACATCAACTGCAAATAAAATATGTTATTAGACAACAATCTCTTAAAAATAACTTTTGTACACATTTGAAAAACAAAATAACCTGCGATTCTTAAACATCCTCACACAACATATTAAGATGTTGTCCAACAATCTGTTTTTGCAGTTGATGTACATCTCAGTTAGACAGATTTAACTGTTGTAGTGTTTGCCGGTTTGTTCTCGTTTTCCTGTTCTTGTTGTTCCTCTTTAACAGCAGGTGTCATCACTAATGATCAATCATCACTCAGAGAGTGTATCTACTTGATCTCATGAACTGTTTGGCTAATTCAACATTAACACAACACAGAGTAGTTTCAACACTGTTCAGTGTTAGTTTTTAACACTCTTGTAGAGTGTCTCGTGGAGACACCAAGGAGTGTTAATTTAACACTCGGGATTTTGCTGTGCACTGAAATAAGAAAGTCATACAGGTTTGAAACAGCATGAAGGTAAGTGATGACAATTTAAATTTTTGTGTGAAATATCTCAAGTAAAAGTCAAAACTCGTCAGTTACCTTAAAAATGGCCATTTAAAGTTGACAATATGTATTGAAAATGTAAACAGATTAAATTATGAAAGAGAACTGTGCTGCATAATTAGTTATGATGTATACTGAAAACAGATTGTATACTAAATATTAAATATAGATAATATATTTTCATATTATGTATATTATTAATATTATCATTTTATATAATTATATTATTATTGTTTTGTATATTATTACGACATTTTTTAAATTGACTGATTCAGATGGCAGAGAAAATACCTGTTTATGTCAGATGGAGCTCAAGAGAGATGGAGATGAGAGATATAACGTGTAACTCTGCAGCTGAGTAGTTCTGTTAGCTTTACAATTCCTGTCGAAGGTGATGTGAAATAAGGAAGCGCCGAGATTTGAAAGGCATCAAAAGACCGCTCCAACCTCACGTGCTTGCAAATTGTAACGTAGACAGCTTTGTCCATTATAAGCAGGAGCGACAGTGTTAGCGCATCGCTCACTTTCAGAGAGGCAAAATAATGGCATTTGCATTTCTGATTAACGGGTTTATAAGGTTTATACATGTGTAACATCGTAAATTCAATAAAAATGCATTTCCCTGTGCGCACTCACAATAAAATCAAGCGTCAGCTGCTAAATGACGGATGCACGAGAGAGAGATGATTTTGACTCATGCAGATTCTGCTGTTTTAAGCCTCTCCTCTATTCATGCCCCACAATTTAAGACCTCAGCAAATGAAATTTAAGACTTCCTGTAAACTATTTAAGATATTTAACACTTTTTATGGCCTTCAATTTTAAAAAGTAAATGTAAGACTTTTTAAGGGCCCGCGGAAACCCTGTAATTACAATACTTATAAGTTACTTTCTAAAATACTTTCTGCTTTATGAAATAAAAATAATGGACTATTTTTTCGTAACCGAGCTAGGCGCAGTGCTATATCAGTGAGAGTTTAGCAGACATGGACCACTTCTATTAAAATAAATGGGAGAAATTGGAACGCCTAATGGCCAACGGATGTAGAAAAGAAAGTCCCAACTTAAACAGATACAGACATCGCCTGTCAGTCAACTCGAGATCGTGCATGCGCATTAGTTGAACCAGCCAGTAAAATAGCATTTTTTAGCGAGATCTGAGTTCAAGAAGCACAATTTATGATACCAGTGTTGTCAGATTTTACTGCTTATTTTAAATGTATTCTTTGATTGTAATCTTGACCAGCCATTTTGGAGATTTATGGTCTTTCCCCATTCAAGTAGATAAGAGCTGCACTTATAGCCACTTGTTTACATAGAAAATAGCTGCCTGGGAGCATTCCAAAGATGGACGCTGAGTAAAATGACTAGCCTTCCATGCAACTTTGGCTATGTACAACAACCGTAAGAATGCTAATTCTAAGTGCAATGTTTGTGTCACCACAAGTGGGCGTGGGTGAGTATTCGCGCTATTTTGTTGGCGTAACTGTGTGTGTACTGTGTGTACATGAAGTGCCGCAAATTGCAATTTGCTATTTTCCTGAGAAATAGGAAGCATTTCAGAGGCAAGTCTATTCTCGGGGCAAAGTCTAAACGTTTGGAGAGCTATCGATCCCTTTTAATACTAGTCATGATTTGTGTGTCAGCAGATCAATATGATTAATTATACTTACATTTTTTCTTACAATTTAATGCAACCTACATCTAATTAGTCCTGATGAACATCACATTTTCCATGCATATATTGGAATGCGTCACTGTCATACAAATATACCTGACATTCAACAAGGATGTGGTTAATGTGCAAAAGAACATAAGACCCAAATGTTCTATTCTTCTAATGATAATAGATGGTGCAATAACCGGAGAAGAACCGCAAAATTAAACTGCATTTGACCAAACCCATTCATGCATTCAACCCATTCCAAACCCGGTGACACAAGTGATGGTATAAAACACACTACATTCAATTAATACTGTATATTTATTTTTGTTTTTAAACTTATGTTATTGTGACGAGGAAGAGCGTGTGGCCGGGCCCTGAGGGTGCACAGCCAGCGCTGAGTCTCGTAATCAGCGGGAGAGAGAGATAAAGGGGAGCCGGAGACACCAGTTCGAGAGAGAGAAACACACGCGGCCACTGTGTGTGTGTTTATGTTTTTTTTATGTTGTTTTAAGTTCAGTTACATCATTAAAGTTATGTTGACTGTTCTGCCAGTTCCCGCCTCCTCCACAGCAAAATCCCCAGTGTTAAATGTACACTCCTGGTGTTTATATGGTTCTCACTCACTGGTGTTAAAAACTAACACTGAAGCAGTGTTGAATCTACAGCAGATAATTAAATAAAGTAGATACACTCTCTGAGTGATGATTGATCATTAGTGATGACACCTGATGTTAACAAGCAGAATCTACTGAAGGAAAGAGAAACAACAAGAACAAGAAAACAAGAGAACAAACCAGCACACACCACAACAATTAAATCTGTCTTACAGCCACACATTAGATGTACATCAACTGCAAATAAAATATGCTCTTGGACAACAAATTAAATGTCTCAACATCTCACGTTCTATTATTATAAGTAACTTTGGGATTTTTTTCAAGTGTGCAAAAGATTAGGAGTTAATAAAGCTTTAGCTTCATTTAGTGTTGCTGATTTTGTGTTATTATTTATTGTATTTTTTATTTGAAGTCACCATTACGGTGATTAGTGTTATCTTTGGTTAGGCACTTGACCCTTCTTCCGGCTTATCAAGTTCTTTTTTAAACAGTGTAATAAGATTTCATCAAAACAAGTATAATTGTACTGTGATGAGAGAGAATACAAATAGCTGAAAACAGGTGTTTTTTTTTTTTATTTTGAAAAGGGTCAGTTAGACGTGTGATGCAATGATTTCATTTGATGGACACTCACTGTAAATAAAATTAAAGCTACATTATTCACACCAATAAATATGAAAGTCACTGCAACAGATATCTGTGAAGTTGAGCAGATACTGCCAGTGAAAGATACAACAGCCGCTTATGAAAAAATAAATAAAACCTTTGCACAATTAGACATACAGACATCAACACTCGGCGTACAAAACTCATCAGTGGTGACAATCAACAAACTCATTTTTAGATCCATGCCGCAATGCATGCTGGGTGCTATTGTTGAGTTGTGTACTATGCAAACACCCATAATGCATTGCGGCATAAATCTGAAATTGAGGTTGTTGATTGTCATCATTGATGAGTTTTGTATGCTGAGTCTTGATGTCTGTGTGTATCATTGACAGCATATAAATTATCTTTAAGAGACAGTTTCTGGTCATCTTATTGCAGCATTGAATTCACCCTTTTTATTTACGTTTTTCCAAAGTATTTCTGAAATTTTAAGATTTTATTTTTAATGATGAGATCTCACTTAAATATACCAGCTAACATCCAGGAGGATCTTCTCTATCATAGTGTTTTACACTTGAACAGCACAACACTGCTCTGCATATAATCAAGTTTCAGGTATCTAACCAAAGAGAACAATAATCACCAAATTAAACAACAATATGACATCAGCAAAACTAAATAGAGACTAACCTCTATTAATTCTCAGTAAATAAGTTTTGCAGACATAAAAAAACAAACATCCTCACTCAACATATTGAAAGATTGTTGTCTAATAACATATTTTATTTGCAGTCGATGTACATCTAATGTTGTGTGGCTGTAAGACAGATTTAATTGTTGTGGTGTGTGCTGGTTTGTTCTCTTGTTTTCTTGTTGTTTCTCTTTCCTTCAGTAGATTCTGCTTGTTAACATCAGGTGTCATCACTAATGATCAATCATCACTCAGAGAGTGTATCTACTTTATTTATTTATCTGCTGTAGATTCAACACTGCTTCAGTGTTAGTTTTTAACACTGTGAGAACCATATAAACACCAGGAGTGTTCATTTAACACTGGGGATTTTGATGTGCACTTGCCCATCCTTTACCTGTTACAGTTATAAATTGATTGGTAATAATACTCAGAGCAATATGGTTCATTATTACATAGCTATCTGGAATAATATTTCTTCAGGTCAAATATTTTTTTATAATAAGCCTTAAATTGTATAATTGACGGTTATCCAAAGGCAACTGGTTTCCTACATAGCATTGCTAGTTTCATACCTCTCATATCTTTTCATGTCTTTTTCTCCTCACATAATAAAATAATTTCTCCTCAAATACATTCTTCATTTCCTTTTATTTATTTATTTGGAAAGTAGCCATGTCATAGTTTTCCACTCACAACTGCAAAGCCCTGCAAAGGGTGGTGCGAACTGCCAGACACATCATCGGAGGTGAGCTTCCCTCCCTCCAGGACATATATACCGGCCGGTGTGTGAAAAAAGCTCGGAGGATTTTCAGAGACTCCAGCCACCCGAGCCATGGGCTGTTCTCACTGCTACCATCAAGCAGGCGGTATCGCAGCATCAGGACCCGCACCAGCTGACTTCATGACAGCTTCTTCCCCCAAGCAATCAGACTTTTGAACTCTTGATCTCTCACGATCAAAATACATCAGCACTGCACTTTATTAATCTTATTATCTCACACTGGACTGTCATAAATTATATTCTCTTAACAACACACTGGCAACTGACTATCAACCGACAGCCTGAATGTCAATACAGTACAATACAACCTACTGTATATTTTATATATACTATATATACTATTTTTATTGTATAATGTGTATTCTATATTGTGTGTATTGTATACTGTACATTGTGTATTATTCTTTGTATATTGTGTTTGTGTAATTATGTGTATATTAGATTTTAAATTGTGTTGTGTAAATCTGATGTTTATTGTAAATTGGTATATGTCTCATCTCTGTCACGACTGCTATGTTGCTCGGAACTGCACCCAAGAATTTCACACACTATTGCACTTGTGTATATGGTTGTGTGACAATAAAAGTGATTTGATTTGATTAAAAGGGAAAATCTGCTTTGGGGTCTGTTGAAGTTTTGTTTGCAATAATGACTGGCTGACTGTACATTATCCCTTACTTAGCGTAACTGTAGGCAGTTTACAGTTTGCATGGACATTATTTATATTTGCATTGATACCGAATTCAGTTGATATTTTATATTCATTTGGCTATTTTACAATGGCTTTGGACGTGGCTCAATCCAATGTCAAAACTACACATTTATACATTGTTTTTCAGTTAATCATATGGTAATTCTTCTAGAATTCTTCTTCTTTTTTTACTCATAAATGTTAAAAGATATATATTTTTGCCAGTATAAATCTAAGAATAATCCCTGTTGTAATACAGTGTATTTTATGTGTACCTGATATGGTAATGAGTACATTGAGTCCCTCCAGCACATCCATCTGTTGAAAGCGTCTGCGGCTGATGAGAGAGTAAACTTTACCCTGACCACTGCGGTCCAGCAGCCACAGACCACTCTCTGTGCCCACCAACAAATTCACACCTACACACACAGACACACACACGCATGAACAATTGTTACAGTTAAGGACACAACACCACTGTTAAATAGCAGATCATAAAAAAACTGCTTTTCAATGGAAAACTGCTTTAAAATGACTCAAAATGAATATTGGTTGACTGCTGTCTCATTCCGGGCCTTCAGTTTTTAAGAGTTATATAGGAGTCTTACCCCACAGACTAGCACACAACACTTCAGTATTGAATTTTTTCTTGTATTTGCGAATCTCTGGTGCATCACTCTGAGGCCGGATGTTAGTGGGGTTAACGTTCACAACTGAACCCTTCCTGTGTGGCTCTCTCCTGCACGGGTCACACCTCACATTCACTGTAGCACACACAGAGAAAGAGAGAGAGAGAGGTTTATATGTGAGATGTGTGTAGAGTGCTTATGTCAGAGTCAGAGATTTGGACTCACGTTGACCGTATCCTTGTGGACTCTGAGGTGGAGAGATCTGCAGCAATCGAGGGTCGATAAACGATGAAAATGATGAAGAGGAAGATGTGCTTTTTCCTGCCTGATTATTCAGCAGTTTCTGTAAACACACAATAACACAAGCATTCAGGAATGATGGAATGATAGATAGTACATTTTTATGTAATAACAAATTAATCATATCTCAGTAGAACAATCAAAAACATAATACATAATTAACCATAATTTTGTGACATATATTTTAGACTTGAATATTTGGGACTTATGAATGTTTGGTAAGTGTTAAAGGAATGTTCCGGGTTCAATACAAGTTCAGCTCAATCGACAGCATTTGTGGCATAATAATGATTACCACAAACATTTATTTGACTCATCCCTCGATCAAAAATCGAGGTTCCAGTGAGGCACTTACAAAGGAAGTGAATGTGGCCAATTTTTGAAGGTTTAAAAGCAGAAATGTGAAGCTTATAATTTTATAAATGCACTTACATTAATTCTGCTGTTAAAACTCAAGTATTATTTCAGCTGTAAAGTTGTTCAAATCATAATTTTTACAATCATTTTAGGATTTTAGGGTTTGTTGACATTACAGTACATTGTCATGGCAACAAAGTTGTAAAATTAGATATAACTTTACACTGAAAGTTAGTACCTTATTTTATCACATTAACATCTTGTGGCTATACTTTTGAAACTGTGAGTATTTTCAAGTTTACAGATTGGCCCTATTCACTTCCATTGTAAGTGCCTTACTGTGACCTTGATTTTTTGCTTTTTTTTAAAGAACAAAAGGAACAAGTAAAAATACATTTTTGCAGTAATCAACATTATGCCATGCTGTCAAATGAGCTTAACTTGTCTTGAACATGGAACATTCCTTTAAGAATCACTGTATGGGTGATATAGTTGCCCAGGAGCTTTCCTTATTAGTTTATATTTAAATTCCAATTGGCTTATAAACAGTCTCACATCTGTGCAAACTTTATAAAGGGCCAATGTGTGACACAAGCTTGAACAGAGGCAGATGAGTTTAACATCTCCCTCTAGTGGAAACTGCCCCAATATCACTGAACATTACATATTTCATGATATTGCATCTACTGCTTGAAATTATAAGAAACAGTTTTTGAACAAAGCTTGGACACTGTGTAGTGAGTGCAGATGTGTTGCTGTAATTGCAGACATACATCCAGTGAGTTTTGAGTGTTGGGTTGGTGGTAGGTGAGTTGATATATGGGGCTTTTGTGCAGGAGGTCAGGAAGGTGATAACCGTCACTGGTTTGTGATGCTGCAGGTCTCTGATGAACATTATGTGTTACTTTTGCTGCACTCTGGTGGACAAACATGGAAAACTAGTTAAAAAAAAAAAAAAAAATAATCACCCTGCAACCACTATCTTTTTCAGTTGTTTGTGATATCTGGATAAGCATTTTAAAAGTCATTTTGATTCAGACTAATTTGCTAATAAATAATTTAGAGAGCAATCTGTGAATCAGTATGACCGTTTCACTGAAAAGAACTGACTCAAAAGAACAATTCGCTCATAAATCAGGCATAATTGAGCACCCTCAATTTTCATTCTGCTGGAAAGATGTGCCGTTTGGCTTTCACAACACAGATCAAGAAAGTGAAGACATTTTTTTTAATTTGTATTAATCTTTTATCAATTTTGGTCAAGTTTCATATGCATACAGTAAGTGCAGTGCTTGAAGTGGAAGAAAAAATGTGCAGGTACTCTCCTTGTTAGTATTAAACTTGATTTAATAAAATATAATATACTCTGAGGCGCAGTCGCAGTTTTTGTCTACAACATATGTTTATTTGAAAATAAGTAAACAAACTTGGGGTTTTATAAACTGAACTGGGGCCAAACTTCTTCCGTATTTATCTTACCTAACACCTTTATTGTAACTAACATGTTAACATGAAAAACAAAACTGTTAATAATATGTGTTTATTTACATTAAAATAGTATTTAATTACATTAAAAGAGGTATTTAAGAGACTCTGAGAAGTGGTGGTACGCAAGAAAAGCCTCCGGTACTCTGTAAACCAAATTAGAGAAGTGCAGGTACTGCATACCGGTGAGTACCCGCCCACTTCAAGCACTGCATAAGTGTACATTTTCCAATCATAAACCACATTTTAAGGTGTTTCTTAATGAATTTAAGCAATATTGTGAAATGTTTTCTGCATCTGAAAACAAAAAAGCTAGGAAAACACTTGTCTGTTGTGCTTTATTTAAGATTTTCAGTTATTTTTTAATTACTGTAGCTATTGTTCTATTTAATTTGTAATTTACTTTATTATAGTCCTTTCGCTTATCTTCATTTAATTTATTGTTATTGCTGTGATTTTTAATTGTATATATATATGTGTGTGTGTGTGTAAAAAAATATCGTATTGTATCGTACGATGCGACGCTCATGATTCAATACCATATTGTATCGTACGATATATAAACAAACACATTATAGTGTAATTAAAAACAAGCTGCGAAACAGTCTCCTCCACTGAGAGGCAGCGCTGAGCGCTCACAGGAAAACAGAGAAGCAGATCTACAGTACATAGGCAGCAAACGGCAAGTAGATTGTAGCGTTACAGCTTGTCGAATCTGCCAAACAATGGTGTCATATCCTGGCACTACAGTATATCAAACATGTTTTATTTACGTGGATTTGCGATGCAAAAACACAGCAGCAGCAAAGTTGTATCTCTCCCAGACGACACGGAGCATGACATTGAGCAAGATGCTCACAAGTAACAAAAACAAGTTTATTAAAAAAATCTGACAACGTAAGAAACCCGCGATTACATGAGCCTTATTATTCTCTGATTTTGACGTTGAAATGTAAACAGGTATGAGTACAACATTTGCGCATATGTTATAAGGAGGTAATAATAGCGGGAAAGTTAACATGCAACGTGAAACCAGGGAAAGAGGGCAAAAAAATTACACGTGCTGAACAGTTTTTGCTCAAGCCGTTAAATAATATTGGATTATGTACATATACCGTAAAACCAGAGGTCAGGTTCGTCTTGAGATTATTTTTTTCCACCACTAAACAATATTGAAAGGCGTTTTTCCTTGCTACAGTCACTTTAGCTTGCTCTCTGGGGGCTTTAATACATTAAGGCATGATTTTTTATAAAGCTTCTTTGAAACAATGTGTATTGTGAAAAGTGATATACAAATATATATGACTACAGTGTAGACAAACTTATTTTCTCAAAAAAACAAAACACATTCATATTATTAGTTCATATTAGTTTTTCTCATTACAATCAATCAAAATAAATGCAGTGTTGTTGTTTAAGTCATTTTATTATAGAGCTCTATGTTTTGTTGCCAATGTCAGACATTGTTGTGTCATTTATGATTGAAAATAAATTTATGTTGGATCCTTGAATAAGTTTGAGCTAAAAAATTTTGGACACTGTTTTTTTTTTGTTTTTTTTTTTGTTTCGTGAGGCTTTGCATTGTATCGTATCGTGAAATTTGTGTACTGTTACATGCCTATATATATATTTATTTATTTTTTATTGGATTTATATATATATATATATATATATATATATATATATATATATATATATATATATATATATATGTTGTATTTTTCTTTTTACCCCCTGGCTGTTGGACTTTGTACCAGTATGTTCAATAATTAAAAAAAAAACAAACAAAAAAACGAGACGGTTCTACTGACTGTCGAAGTTTACAGAGGATTACCGAGGACTTGCTGAGTGTTGAGACGTTGATGGCAGTAGTCGAATAAAACATTTATAAACCAAAAAAAATAAAAAATAAATCAGCCATCACTATAGTTTTACACCACGCAAAAATAATTTCAAAAATTTAAAATATATAGGTTTCCCGCCCTTTTTGACATGACAGGTGTTTTGGAACTGATGAAAATGAATATAGCACTCATCACTGGTGGAACTATGCTTCAATATCACAATACATAGTGTTGCATTGAAGCACTGAAGTGTCTTAGTTTGATTAAATGATCTTGAATGCTTCAATCCCTTGCTGAGAAGAAACATGCTGATGTGCTCGTTGTTCATTTTATCTGGTTACCTAAAACAAAAGCCTGATCACACTAAAGATGAAGATGACTTTACCTCCTGCTGTTTGAGATCGTGCTGAGGCTGAAGAACTATATCATGAGACTGTCCTCTGGACAACAAATGTCTCCCATTGCTCAATGGAGACCTGCAACAAACAAAATCAGATTCATAATCAGTAATAATGAATTATTGTATCATGATATACAGTGGTGTGAAAAAGTGTTTGCCCCCTTCCTGATTTCTTATTTTTTTGCATGTTTGTCACACTTAAATGTTTCAGATCATCAAACAAGTTTAAATATTAGTCAAAGATAACACTTGTAAACACAAAATGCAGTTTTTAAATGAAGGTTGTTATTATTAAGGGAAAACAAAATCCATACCTACATGGCCCTGTGTGAAAAAGTGTTTGCCCCACCTGTTAAAACATAACTTAACTGTGGTTTATCACACCTGAGTTCAATTTCTCTAGCCACACCCAGGCCTGATTACTGCCACGCCTGTTCTCAATCAAGAAATCACTTAAATAGGACCTGCCTGACAAAGTGAAGTAGACCAAAAGATCTTCAAAAGCTAGACATCATGCCGTGATCCAAAGAAATTCAGGAACAAATGAGAAAGAAAGTAATTGAGATCTATCAGTCTGGAAAAGGTTATAAAGCCATTTCTAAAGCTTTGGGACTCCAGAGAACCACTGTGAGAGCCATTATCCACAAATGGCGAAAACATGGAACAGTGGTGAACCTTCCCAGGAGTGGCCGGCCGACCAAAATTACCCCAAGAGCGCAGCGACGACTCATCCAAGAGGTCACAAAAGACCCCACAACAACATCCAAAGAACTGCAGGCCTCACTAGCCTCAGTTAAGGTCAGTATTCATGACTCCACCATAAGAAAGAGACTGGGCAAAAATGGCCTGCATGGCAGAGTTCCAAGACGAAAACCACTGCTGAGCAAAAAGAACATTAAGGCTCGTCTCATTTTTGCCAGAAAACATCTTGATGATCCCCAAGACTTTTGGGAAAATACTCTGTGGACTGACGAGACAAAAGTTGAACTTTTTGGAAGGTGTGTGTCCCATTACATCTGGCATAAAAGTAACACCGCATTTCAGAAAAAGAACATCATACCAACAGTAAAATATGGTGGTGGTAGTGTGATGGTCTGGGACTGTTTTGCTGCTTCAGGACCTGGAAGACTTGCTGTGATAAATGGAACCATGAATTCTGCTGTCTACCAAAAAATCTTGAAGGAGAATGTCCGGCCATCTGTTCGTGACCTCAAGCTGAAGCGAACTTGGGTTCTGCAGCAGGACAATGATCCAAAACACACCAACAAGTCCACCTCTGAATGGCTGAAGAAAAACAAAATGAAGACTTTGGAGTGGCCTAGTCAAAGTCCTGACCTGAATCCTATTGAGATGCTGTGGCATGACCTTAAAAAGCCAGTTCATGCTCAAAAACCCTCCAATGTGGCTGAATTACAACAATTCTGCAAAGATGAGCGGGCCAAAATTCCTCCACAGCGCTGTAAAAGACTCATTGCAAGTTATCGCAAATGCTTGATTGCAGTTGTTGCTGCTAAGGGTGGCCCAACCAGTTATTAGGTTTAGGGGGCAATCACTTTTTCACACAGGGCCATGTAGGTTTGGATTTTGTTTTCCCTTAATAATAACAACCTTCATTTAAAAACTGCATTTTGTGTTTACAAGTGTTATCTTTGACTAATATTTAAACTTGTTTGATGATCTGAAACATTTAAGTGTGACAAACATGCAAAAAAATAAGAAATCAGGAAGGGGGCAAACACTTTTTCACACCACTGTATAACAGTAAATCATTTTACTAATTTACATTATTTGTAAGGGTAAACAAAACAGAAGTCTAATAATTTTCTGTTTAGGCTCACAAATGTAATAAAAAGAATGACGAATTATGACTAAAAATTATATTGGAAATTGAAAAAATAAAAAATAAAACAAATAAAAATGAATTTAATAGAAGTATTGGTATTGACGATATTGGACTCGAAATTATTGGTATCGGATCAAAAAGAAAATATGTGGTATCGCCCATCCCTAATTTTAATGAAATTGAACCCAAAGTTGGGAAACAAAACATTTTAGAGCCTGAAAAGTTTTCAACCAGGTGTCTGCAGGGGTTTGTGAATATATTAGATGGACAGTGACAAGCAGACACTTCCCAAAGTAGTCCTGGTTCTGTTGAGCAAAGCTGGAATGTCTTTTCCAGGCTGCACTCCCAGGCAAGAACAGGACGAGGACTAGGTGGTTGATCACTAAGGATTTGCAAAACTACATACCTTCAAATCACACTACTCAGAGGGTTCCCTGAATTACTAGTCAACCAATCAGACACATTCTTCCCTTCAAGAAAAGCTATTGCCCATGCTGCAATTCTGCCCTCTACAATATACTAGTTACATCTAAAGTATCAGCAAAACCTGATATGGCTTTGCAGCAGAGAAATACTGTCAGAATGACATGATGTCAGCATCACACTGCCTCAGGGACTCCAACTTTTGGACTGTCATGTATTCATTGGTCAGTCTAGGTTCAGAGAATCCAACATGTTCACAACTTCTAAGAATGTGACCCATCTGTCAACATCCATCTGTCTCCTTACACGCTCATTTACATCATTTGATCTACCCATGATCACTTCAAAAACAGAGCCCGTTATTGCAGATTATTCTATAGGGACTGCACTCTCAGGTATCATACTGTAGCAGAGGGTTTGGCGAGGAATAATCCACTAGAGACTGGGTAGCGGAATTATTTTGCTTGTATTGTTGATAAAATAGTTCAAATACCTTTTCATAAGGCCTTTGAAATAGCTGATATACTTCCCATGAACTATACAGTGTTTAAAAAAAATCAAGGCCATATTTAAAGAAATTTCTACCACAACCGAGTTTTAGAGAGGTGAGAAAAGTGAGATCACCTGCTCTTCTCATCATCATCATCACTGGACGAAGAGTACTCTGCTAACTTCACTAACGGACTGAAATGAGACTTGATTCCAAAACCCTGAAACACACAAAATACACATGATTATTTTGATAATTATATATTTTTTGTGGAATATGCATTGTCACTCATTTAAATGAGACTCAATACTATATTTGTTCAAAGGGTTCAAAGAGAAACATACAGTAGGCCTACCTGGTTTTGTGGTGATGTTGGACTTTCAGAGTTTCTATTCCGTTGAGGTGGACTGTCCACCTCATGGTAACCTGCAAGAAGAAGAATGTCTATAAAACTAGACGTGCATGACTACATACAGGGATTTATACTTGAACAATGTATCTTATTCTGCTGTGATGCAGATTTCAATGAATAAAGGAAGTATAAAAACTCATTTGGCACTCATACCTGACTGACTGCTGCTGGTTGAGCTGCTGGAGTAAAACATATTGATACTGTTGTCCAGAGGAGACTGATGACCTCCACTTCATTTGTGAAGGAAATAAAGGAGAAAGCAAAGACACAAAATCAGATGTTCATCATCTAAAGAAAACAAGTAGGCTTCTGAATAACTTGGAGAAGACTAAGGAGTCTGACAGTAGACTCTAAAATTTAAGAGCCTAACTAAAAAAAATAAAAAAAATACAATTCTAATCTAAACTAATCAAATTCTAATTAAAGTAAATAAAAAAGTAAATAAAGTATACTTATAAAATAAAAAAAGAAAATAAAAAATGAAATAATAAAAAATAAATAAAAAATAAAAATAAAAAATATGATTAAAGTGATAGTTCACCCAAAAATGAAAATTCTCTCATCATTTACTCACCCTCATGCCATCCCAGATGTGTATGACTTTCTTTCTTCTGCAGAACACAAATGAAGATTTTTTGAAAAATGTCTCAGTTCTGTAGGTCCTTACAATGCAAGTGAATGGTGGCCAAAACTTTGAATCTCCAAAAAGCACAAAAAGGCAGCATAAAAGTAATCCATACAATTCCAGTGGTTAAATCCATACCTTCTGAAGCGATATGATAGGTGTGGGTGAGAAACCAATCAATATTCCAGTCCTTTTTTACTATAATTCTCCATCTTTGACCAGCCCAGTAGGTGGCGGTATGCATGAAGAATGTGAAATGCCAAAAAAAAAAGAAAAAAAAAAAAAGAAAAGAAGAATGTGGAAGAGAAACTGAAAGTGGAAATTTATAGTAAAAAAAAGAATTAAATATTGATCTGTTTCTACCCACACCCTTATGTTGCTTCTGAAGTTATGGATTTAACCACTAGAGTTGAGTGGATTACTTTTATGTGCTTTTTTTTAGCTTTAAAGTTTTGGATCCTGTTAACTTACATTGTATGGACCTACAGAACTGAGATATTCATCTAAAAATCTTCATTTGTGTTCTGCAGAAGAAAAAAAGACACACATCTGGGATGGCATGAGGGTGAGTAAATGATAAGATAATTTTCATTTTTGGGTTAACCATCCCTTTAATTAATTAGTTAATTAAATAAGTTATTTAATTAATTAAAGCGAATAAAAAAAAAAAATTAAGCAGGTTCTAATCTAATTCTAAGTCTAAGAGTAGTAAGTGTTACTTATGGTTCACGCATTTCAAACAGCACACAAGTGAATAAACTTACTTGGATCCAAATCTGCGATGGGTCAAGGGTTCTTTGAACTTTGAAGTTGTTCTTTCTGGAATCTTGAGAATAAATATTTAAGAAAATCATGAGTTTATGTCTCAATTTGTTTTCTGAGTGTTAACTTTAGAATATTTATATTCAAGGCATTTAGCAGATGCCAAAGAGTAGCTAAACATACAAAAGGTAGGTAACATATGTGTTTAATAGTATTCATAGTATACACATAGTTCATAGTATTCATCATCAATTGCTTTTGACCTACATTTCTGTTTCTGTGCCATGACTCGTTTTTCACTGTGGTTTTTAAAGTGCTGACCACATTTTTGTTGTGAATGCATGTATCACATTTAAGGAAGGAAGGCACCTCCCTTTGTAAGAGGAAGCCGTTTTGGCCACATTTTTAGCAGCCACCACCTATACAGAGCTTTCTGACACAGCACAAATATTTCTGAAACTCAATAAAACCCTGAACTTCCCTATAATGAAAACTGGAAAGGAAGATCTCAATATACAGTATGGAACCCAAATGCATGTATCTGCATTAGTAATAACAGTTTTATATGTTGCGAGAAGCATCTAAAGATCAGAACCACTGCAAGAACACAATTTAAAACAAAAAACAGTTTGAAAGTTACATTATTCAGTTTAAAACCATAAAAGCTAAAAATAAACTCAGCTGTTGCAAAATATTGCAAGCTTTCATTATTTTTAAAACGCACCCTGTGGTGATACCTAACAGCACACATGTATTGTCAAATATACTAGAATCAGCCCTTGCAGGGGAATTGGTATAAAACTGGTTGTGGAAAAACGGCATTTGTGCATAGATTTCTGAATGATCTCAACATTAGGAATGAATGGCTTAAATTTACTTAAATGAAGTCCTGAATGCTCGGCACATTTCTCTGTGGATTTTTTGAGAACCAATATGGCTTTGCAAATAAATTTATATTGAAAAAAGGAGCAAAACCAAACTATATTGGACATGGCAGTAATGCCGGTGAGTAAAAAAATTTTATTCTAATGTTTAATCTGTGTTTGTTGATATGTAAGGGATTGTACTGTATAGTCAGTTGTATTCATCGCAAAATAAACCATGACCACTCCAACACTGAGCAGTTCGTGCTTATTACACGGTTACTTAAAAAATACATAATTGCTCACGAAATATTGATTCGAGGTTGAATTATTTTATTAGAACATGTACCACAGAGTGCAATGAAAGACAATTGTGTAGTATACACTAGTTAGCTTGCCAGCTGCCTCAACTGTCTCATATTAGCCAGGATGTCCCTTAATTTGTCCAACATGAATGCGCCGTGATGCCCAATGTACCATATTTAAGCTGTGAGGTCAAGGACGATCCCCTCCTCTGGTCAGGCTTAACAATCATAGGGGACTCCCCACCCAACCAAACATCTTTTTTTTTTGTATTTACTCGGAATGTCATTAGTTTAAAGAAATACAGTATCTATATATCTATATATATATAGATACATATATAGTATATACATTAAATATATATATATATATATATATATGTGTGTGTGTATACAGTATATATAAATATATCCACACAGTGTATATATATGCAATATATACACTGATGAGCCAAAACATTATGACCACATATGATGCCTAATATGCTGTTGGTCCTCCGTGTGCCGCCAAAACAGCCCCGACCCGCCGAGGCATGGACTCTACAAGATCCCTGAAGGTGTCCTGTGGTATCTGGCACCAAAACATAGCACCAGATCCTTCAAGAGCTGTAAGTTGCGAGGTGGAGCCGCCATGGATCGGACTTGTTGGTCCAGCACATCCCACAGATGCTCATTCGGACTGAGATCTGGGGAATTAGGAGGCCAGGGCAACACCTTGAACTCTTCATCTTGTTCCTCAAACCATTCCTGAACAATGTGTGCAGTTTTGCAGGGTGCCTTATCCTGCTGAAAGAAGCCACTGCGATCAGGGAATACCATTGCCATGAAGGGGTGTACCTGGTCTGCAACAATGTTTAGGTAGGTGGCATGTGTCAAATTGATGTCCACATGAATGGCCGGACCCAGTGTTTCCCAGGAGAACATTGCCCAAAGAATCACACTCCCTTGTTGTTAACATTATCAACACTATTCACTTCACCTGTGAATGGTCATAATGTTTTGGCTCATATGTATGCATATATATATATATATATATATATATATATATATATATATATATATATATATATATATATATATATATATATATACACACACTACTGTTCAAAAGTTTGGGGTCACTTGCCTGAAATGTTTCTCATGATCTTAAAAACCTTTTGATCTGAAGGTGTATGTTTAAATGTTTGAAATTAGTTTTGTAGACAAAAATATAATTGTGCCACCATATTAATTTATTTAATTACAAAACTAAAATTTTATAAACAAAAAAAAAAAAACAACAAGTTTTGACTTGGACCAAATAATTAAGAAAAGCAGTCACTAAGTGCCCAACATAGATGGGAACTCCTTCAATACTGTTTTAAAAAGCATCCCAGGGTGATACCTCAAGAAGTTGGTTGAGAAAATGTCAAGAGTACATGTCTGCAAATTCTAGACAAAGGGTGACTACTTTGAAGATGCTAAAATATAACACAGTTTTGATTTATTTTTGGATTTTTTGTCACAACATAATTCCCATATTTCCATTTCTACTATTCCATAGTTGTGATGACTTTACTATTATTCTAAAATGTGAAAAAAATAAAGAATGAGTAAGTGACCCTAAACTTTTGAACGGCAGTGTTATAGATATATATATATATAGATAGACAGATTTAATTCAGACCCCTTCATTTTTTCCAATTTTTTTTTATCTTGCAGCCTTATGCTAAAATGCTTTAAAGTATTTTTTTTTTCATATCAATCTACACTCAATACCCCATAATGACAAAGCAAAAACCAGATTTTTGATAACTTAAAAAAAAAAAAAAAAAAAAAATTATTAAAAAGAAAAAAACTGAAATATGACATTGATATAAGTATTCAGACCCTTTGCTATGACACTTGAAATTTAGCTCAGGTGCATCCCATTTCTCTGGATCATCTTTGATGTTTCTACACTTTGATTGTCCACCTGTGGCAAATTCAATTGATTGGACATGATTTGGAAAGGCACACACCTGTCTTTATAAGGTCTTACAGCTGAAAATGCATATCAGAGCAAAAACCCAAGCCATGAGGTCAAAGGAACTGTCTGCAGAGATCAGAGACAGGATTGTGTGGAGGCACAGATCTGGGGAAGGCCACAACAAAATTGCGGCTGCACTGAAGGTTCCAAGAGCACAGTAGCCTCATAATTCTTTAATGGAAGAAGTCTGGAACAACCACAACTCTTCCTAAAGCTGAGCAATCGGGGGAGAAGGGCAGCTTCAAGTTCCTAGGTGTCCACATCACTGAGGAACTCACATGGTCCATCCACACTGAAGTCGTTGTGAAGAAGGCTCATCAGCGCCTCTTCTTCCTGAGACGGCTGAGGAAGTTTGGAATGAACCGCCACATCCTCACACGGTTCTACACCTGCACTGTAGAGAGCATCCTGACTGGCTGCATCTCCGCCTGGTACGGCAATAGCACCGCCCACAACCGCAAAGCACTGCAAAGGGTGGTGCGAACTGCCAGACACATCATCGGTGGTGAGATTCCCTCCCTCCAGGAAATATATACAAGGCGGTGTGTGAAAAAAGCTCGGAGGATCATCAGAGACTCCAGCCACCCGAGCCATGGGCTGTTCTCACTGCTACCATCAGGCAGGCGGTATCGCAGCATCAGGACCCGCACCAGCCGACTTCATGACAGCTTCTTCCCCCAAGCAATCAGACTTTTGAACTCTTGATCTCCCACGATCAAAATACATCAGCACCGCACTTTATTACCCTTACTCTTATATCTCACACCGGACTGTCATAAATTATATTATTATTATATTATATTCTCTCTTAACAACTATCAACCGACAGCCTGAATGTCAATACAGTACAATACTGTACATTCTATATATACTACCATATATACTTTTTTATATATTTTTATTTTTTATTTTTATTGAATAATGTGTATCTATATAGTGCGTATTGTATTCTGTACAGTGTATGTTATTATTTGTATATTGTTGAGTGTAATTATGTGTATATTAGATGTTTAAATTGTGTTGTGTTAATTTGATGTTATTGTAAACTGGTATATGTCTCATCACTGTCACGACTGCTATGTTGATCGGAACTGCACCCAAGAATTTCACACACCATTGCACTTGTGTATATGGCTGTGTGACAATAAAGTGATTTGATTTTTTTTTTTTTTGATTGATTTTTTTTTTTGTGGTAAGAGAGGTGACCAAGAACCCGATGGTCACTCTGGTTGAGCTCCAGAGATCATGTGTGGAGATGGGAGAAACTTGCAGAAGGACAACCATCACTGCAACACTCCACCGATCTGGGCTTTATGGCAGAGTAGCCAGATGGAAGCCTCTCTTCAGTGAAAGACACATGAAAGCCTGCTTGGAATTTGCAAAAAAGCACCTAAAGGACTCTCCAGAGCTTGAGAGGATCTGCACAGAAGAATGGCAGAAAATCCCCAAATCCAGGGTATAATCGCTGCCAAAGGTGCTTCAACTAAGTACTGAGTTAAGGGTCTGAATATGATATTTCAGTTTTTTTCTTTTTAATAAATTTGCAAAGTTATCAAACATCTGGTTTTTGCTTTGTCATTTTGGGGTATGAAGTGTAATTGATGTGAAAAAAATAAATAATTTAAAGCATTTTAGCATAAGGCTGCAACATAACAAAATGTGAAAAAATTGAAGGGGTCTGAATACTTTTCTGAATACACTGTGTGTGTGTATATATATATATATATATATATATATATATATATATATATATATATATATATATATACTGATACAGTATCTTTCAGATGCTTGAACACTTTTCATACAGTAGGACTGATTCATAATATAAAAATAACACTGCCCCACTCTAAAAACAAACATGTCAGGAACCAGTAGGAACCTGAGGAACATAATGACAAACCTTGGGTGGTTGATCATCAGGGTTAAAGAACACATCATCCAGTGTTGGAGAGAGAGGAGATGTGACATCAGACATGGAGCTGCTGTGATGAATCTCTCGACTGGAGCACACATTCATGTTCTAAAATCAAGACAAATCACAGTCTTTTACACCTTTAGATCAGAAACAGTATTGTTCAATATGTAATGCTAGACCCTACATCTTTTCATAATTTCTTTGCACAAATAGTGAGTCAGGCCTTCGTAAAACTTCTAAGTATGTCCATATATATTTTCTATATGCATTCATGTGTAAAACATGATTAGTATACTGTATATGGATTAAAAAGAAAACCTAACAGAAAGAACTTTCACACAATATTCTTAATTTAAAAAGGGGCCTATCTCATTCATATTTTCATCATTTTAATTTTCCCCTGCGCTCCACTTATAATGTTAGCCAGGATTTTTGCACTTAAATCAGTCAGGATTTAGTGTTCATGACCATTTCCCACCCTGTCTCTTACACTTTAAACAGTCCATTTTTAGTTGCTGCAACTTTAAGAAACATCTTCACATGTAAAATGAGTGACTTTGCTGTGCTTACAGTACAAACAAGCTGCGTGTTTGCTGTCATATGAAATAATAGTTTTTTTTAACTGCGTCATCCTTCAATAGCAGACTGAAATTATCAGCAATCTTGTTAAAAATAAACTTCAGCCGCTAATTTCTAATGCTGGGATCCTTTAGAAGAATACACAGAGCAGCAGGTACTACACACATGGTTAGACAGACATTTCCACTTTTATTATTAGTTCTTCTGGTGGCATTTAATAACATTGATGATTAATTCATCTGTGGAACCTTCAGAACTAGCAACTTTCAGTTTAGTTTTTAACAAGATTCTCACGATAACTGTCCAGAAAATGTCCTCGCTATTTTTACTTCAAAATCAAAAGAAACAAATAAGAAATTACATTTTGCCAACAGAAAATTAAGCAAATTTTTAGGGCCATTAAAATCTCATTAGCGCAACGTGAAAAAAAAATTACATTGTTTAGTATTTATACATTATATTAGTACTCTCTTGGTGCTAATTAAAGAATTCTAGTGCAATAGCATCTTTTTTTACTGTAATAACATATTGTCACGGTAATGAGAATCAGCATTGGAAACAATGAGAATAGTAAAAATAAAGGGGGGTTGGGGGGGCTAAAATGTGATTTCATATTTCTTGTTTTGATTTGGGGTTAAATATGACCAGAACATTTTCTTGGTTTCATGAGAATCAACCATAAATGTCATTTACTGAACAGAGGAAGCACTGATTTCTGAAAGTATAGCCACATTTTCACCATCGGGCTGAACAGTTTTAGTTGAAAAACTGTACCGTTTCGTGCTGATCCGGGCCAGTTGGCATGGTTACACTTTCTTTTTCCACTGTGGTGTGGTAAAATCAGTAGTATGTACGTAACAGATCCGTCTTTTGCCAACAGCAAGAGAGATAAACATTGGAGCGAGTGCACTATTGAGGATGATCGCATGTTCCAGTTTTTAGGACTGCTTTTTTTCTTGGTTTTACTCTGCTAATACACAAGAAAGACATGACACATGACACAAAAAGAAAAGCAAAAAGAAAAATGCGATAGGTTTCCCATCATGTGCTGAGGGCTAATGTATGCTACCAGACACGAAGACACAAAGAAAAAAGTTCCCAGACTAGCTAAAAAAGGATATTTATTGACAAATCACAATATAAGTATTATATGAAAATAGTATATGAGAATATACATTTAGAGTTTTAATGAGCTAGTAATCTACTTCCCTGATGAAAAAGGTGTTTAGAAAATAAACGTAGGCTACAATACCAGCTAAACCATCATCAAAAATCATGAAGAAACACTAAACATTCATTTGTTTTATTAACTTTTATTAGCTTCAGCCAAATATTAGTGAACTTGGCATACTAGAAACAACTAAAAGTGCTATAAGTTTCCTTGGAGTTGGCAAATTGACAATCGTGAGTCCGAACATGCTAAAGCCATTGCACCAGCACGGCTGAGTACGGTTAGCTAACCGTGCCGAGAATTCCCGGCAGAGAACTGTTTATAATCATGCCGTGCCGAACCGTGCTCATGTGGAAATGGTACTGTAACCATTCCGTACTGTGCTCAGAACCGTTCGGCCCGATAGTGGAAAAGTGGCTTATGTTTTATAGTACATCAAGCTCTTTTATCTCAAAGGGTCAGTGAGAATTTGATTCATCATGAGTTGACCCCTTTAATGTCAGACTGAGTGACACATGTGATTTGATTTGTGGTTTTGTACCGGGTGTTTGGCAGCTCTCTGGAGTGCTGGAGTGCAGGGACTGGAGTTGCTTCCTGATCCCAGTCTGGACTGAACATGAGCCATATGATTCATATTCACATGATGGTTGTCCAGAAATTCCCTCATTCCTGCCGTCTGAATGCCAGAGTTTTACAATATCAGTGTTTATAGTAGACTGATGGAAGAACATGAACTAGAGGCCATAAGATGATTCAATGTGTAGATAGTGTGTTTCTGTTTTTACCCCGTCATGTGGTATGGTGGGGCAGTTCTTCTGCTGGTGTCTGTGATCGTGCTGGAGTAACAGAAGCTGGGTCTGATCTCGGGGAAGTGTGCGGTGGGGTTTTCTGCCCTGGTCAGTTAAAAGACTAACAGGCCCTGATTCAATATCAGTCCTGCGATGTTCATTGTCTTTGGGCTGAAAGTCAATGAGAAATCAAAAAACAGTACATTACAATCAACAGGTAAAAAATTCAGTATTTACTTGATTGGAATCAGGCATATGCATTTCTTTTTGAAACTGTACCAGGGTCATTCCTACAATTTGGTGACATTTTGGTTTGAAACTTTTGGAAAATAAAAGATTTTATTAGTAATGCTAATAAAGTAAAAAAAAAAAAAAAAAAAGAAAAGAACAAAAGAAAAGAAAAATCAGATGTCCCTCCAGTTAAATGGGCAGCGTCAGGGTGGACAATTACAGGGTGGACATTTAGTGGATTAATTAGCCACTACATGGTCTGTGACTGATATGTAGCAAACATATTTGTAAGCTTTTTTGATGGTTTTATTTCTGATGACATAAATACAGTGCATTCAGAAAGTATTCAGATCCCATTTTGTCATGTTGCAGCCTTATGCTAAAATGTTCTAAAATTATTCTCACATCAATCTACTACACTCCATACCCCATAATGACAAAGAAAAAAACATATTTTTGATACCTTTGCAAATTATAAAAAAGAAAAAACTAAAATATCACATTGACACAAGTATTCAGACCCTTAACTCAGTACTTAGTTGAAGCACCTTTGGCAGTGATTACAGCCTCAAGTCTTTTTGGGTATAATGCGACAAGCTTTGCACACCTGGATTTGGGGATTTTCTGCCATTCTTCACTGCAGATCCTCTCAAGCTCTATTAGGTTGGATGGGG
Organism: Myxocyprinus asiaticus; assembly: GCF_019703515.2. Classification (NCBI taxonomy): domain Eukaryota; kingdom Metazoa; phylum Chordata; class Actinopteri; order Cypriniformes; family Catostomidae; genus Myxocyprinus; species Myxocyprinus asiaticus. The sequence continues at coordinate 2,983,712 of NC_059370.1, read as the reverse complement.
ACAGTCGGTGGACAGCCATTTTCAGGTCTCTCCAGAGATGTTCGATTGGGTTCAAGTCAATCTCTGGCTGGGCCACTCAAGGACATTCACAGAGTTGTCTTGGCTGTGCTTAGGGTCATTGTCCTGTTGGAAGGTGAACCTTCAGCCCAGTCTGAGGTCCTGAAAGCTCTGGACCAGGTTTTCATTAAGGATATCTCTGTATTTTGCTACATTCAGCTTTCCTTCAACACTGACCAGTCCCTCAGTCCCTGCCACTGAAAAACACCCCCACAGCATGATGCTACCACTACCAAGTTCAAGATGGTGCCGAGTATGGCTACTGCGTTGCTACAAATCCCTCCCCCGCCCACCATTTGGCAAATCGGACCACTCTTCCATTCTGCTTCTGCCCGCTTACAGGCAGAAACTGAAACAGGAAGCACCCACCATCAGAACGATCCAGTGCTGGTTGGACCAATCAGATTCTGTGCTACAAGACTGTTTTGATCACGTGGACTGGGAGATGTTCCGGTCCGCCTCTGATGACGACATCGAGGTATATGCTGATAGCGTAACGTGTTTCATCAGTAAGTGCATAGAGGACATTGTACCGACCAAAATTATACAGATCTACCCAAACCAGAAACCATGGATTAATAGCGATGTTCGTGCGGCACTTAATGCGCGGACCTCCGCTTTTAACTCCGGGAATGCGGAGGAGCATAAACAAGCCAGTTATGCCCTCCGCAAAACTATCAGAGCAGCCAAACGCCAGTACAGGGACAAGATTGAAGGACAGTTCAACGCCACCAACTCTAGAAGCATGTGGCATTAATATTATCACAGACTTCAAAGGGAATAAAAACTCCACCGTGAACACCGCTGCCTCTCTCCCGGATGAGCTAAATAATTTTTTATGCTCGTTTCGAGGGAAATAACACCGCCCTCATGGAGAGAGCTCTCGTGGCCGAAGCTACAGAGGTTAGTTCACTCTCCGTCTCTGTAGCGGACATAATCCGATCCGTCCGACGGGTGAATATCCGTAAAGCCGCGGGTCCAGATGGCATTCCGGGCCGCGTCATCAGAGCGTGCGCGAACCAACTGGCTGGTGTTTTCAACCTTTCCCTCTCCTTGTCTGTGCTCCCCACATGCTTTAAAACGTCCACCACTGTGCCTGTACAAAAGCAATCCAAAATCACTTGCTTAAATGACTGGCGTCCTGTTGCTCTGACCCCCATCATCAGCAAATGCTTTGAGAGACTAATCAGAGATTACATCTGCTCTGTGCTGCCTCCCTCACTGGACTCACTGCAGTTTGCATACTGCAACAACCGCTCCACTGATGATGCCATTGCATCTACACTACACACTGCTCTCTCCCACCTGGAAAAAAGGAACACATACAGTTGTGCTCAAATGTTTGCATACCCTGGCAGAAATTGTGAAATTTTGCATTGATTTTGAAAATATGACTGATCATGCAAAACAATAAGGTGTGGTTGTTTCAAGGAGCACAATACAACGATACTTGAAAAAAATGAGCTGCATGGTCGAGTTGCCAGAAAGAAGCCAATGCCACAAAAAAGCCCGGTTACAATATGCCCGACAACACCTTGACATGCCTCACAGCTTCTGGCACACTGTAATTTGGAGTGACGAGACCAAAATAGAGCTTTATGGTCACAACCATAAGCGCTATGTTTGGAGAGGAGTCAACAAGTATTGTGCTCCTTGAAACAACCACACCGTCTTTTTCCAGAGCAGCCTGTATTTCTCCTGAGGTTACCTGTGGGTTTTTCTTTGTATCCTGAACAATTCTTCTGGCAGTTGTGGCTGAAATCTTTCTTGGTCTAACTGACCTTGGCTTGGTATCAAGAGATCCCCGAATTTTTCCACTTATTAATAAGTGATTGAACAGTACTGACTGGCATTTTCAAGGCTTTGGATATCTTTTTATATACTTTTCCATCTTTATAAAGTTCCATTACCTTGTTATGCAGGTCTTTTGATAGTTCTATTCTGCTCCCCATGGCTCAGTATCTAGCCTGCTCAGTGCATCCACGTGAGAGCTAACAAACTCATTGACTATTAATACACAGACACTAATTGCAATTTAAAAAGCCACAGGTGTGGGAAATTAAAAAATAGTTAATTGCCATTTAAACCTGTGTGTGTCACCTTGTGTGTCTGTAACAAGGCCAAACATTCAAGGGTATGTAAACTTTTGATCAGGGCCATTTGGGTGATTTCTGTTATCATTATGATTTAAAAAGGAGCCAAACAACTATGTGATAATAAATGGCTTCATATGATCACTATCCTTAAATAAAAGACTTAAAAAAAAGTTTTTTTGCATGATCAGTCATATTTTCAAAATCAATGCCAAAATTTCACAATTTCTGCCAGGGTATGCAAACTTTTGAGCACTACTGTATGTGAGAATGCTTTTTGTAGACTACAGCTCAGCATTCAACACCATAGTGCCCTCCAAGCTTGATGAGAAACTCTGGGCTCTGGGCTTTAACAGTTCGCTGTGCAGTTGGATCCTGGACTTCCTGTCAAGCAGACACCAGGTGGTTAGAATGGGCAGCAACATCTCCTCATCACTGACCGTCAACACTGGAGCCCCACAGGGCTGTGTTCTCAGCCCACTCCTTTATTCACTGTACACATGACTGTGTGGCAACCCATAGCTCCAATGCCATCATTAAGTTTGCTGATGATATGACGGTGGTAGGTCTGATCACTGACAATGATGAATCAACCTACAGAGAGGACACTGGTGTCAGGAGCACAACCTCTCCCGCAACGTCAGCAAGACCAAGGAGCTTGTGGTGGACTTCAGGAGAAAAGACAGAGAACACAGCCCCATCGCCATCAATGGAGCACCGGTGGAGAGAGTCAGCAGCTTCAAGTTCCTCGATGTCCACATCACTGAGGAACTCACATGGCCGTCTACACTGAGGCCGTTGTGAAGAAGGCTCACCAGCGCCTCTTCTTCCTGAGACGGCTCAGGAAGTTTGGAATGAACCACCACATCCTCACACGGTTCAACACCAGCACTGTAGAGAGCATCCTGACTGGCTGCATCTCCGCCTGGTACGGCAATAGCACCGCCCACAACCGCAAAGCCCTGGAAAGGGTGGTGCGAACTGCCAGACACATCATCGGAGGTGAGCTTCCTTCCCTCCAAGACATATATACCAGGCGGTGTGTGAAAAAAGCCATGGGCTGCTCTGCTCTGCTACCATCAGGCAGGCGGTAGCGCAGCATCATGACCCGCACCAGCCGACTCCATGACAGCTTCTTCCCCCAAGCAATCAGACTTTTGAACTCTTGATCTCTCACGATCAATATACATCAGCACTGTACTTTATTAATCTTATAACCTTATATCTCACACTGGACTGTTATAAATATATTCTCTCTTAACAACACACTGGCAACTGACTATCAACCGACAGCCTGAATGTCAATACAGCACAATACATCATACTGTATATTTTATATTTTATATTTTTATTGTATACTGTGTATTCTATATTGTATGTGTATTCCATATTGTGTGTATTGTATACTGTACAGTGTATGTTATTATTTGTATATTGTGTTGTGTAAATATGTGTATATTAGATATGTAAATTGTGTTGTGTAAATCTGATGTTTATTGTAAATTGGTATATGTCTCATCACTGTCATGACTGCTATGTTGCTTGGAACTGCACCCAAGACTTTCACCCACTGTTGCGCTCACTACGGTTGAGTGACAATAAAAGTGATTTGATTTGATTAGACCATGCTTCACCGTTGGGATAGTATTGCGCAGGTGATGAGCGGTGCCTTGTTTCCTCCAGACATGACGCTTGGAATTGAGGCCAAACAGTTCAATCTTCGTTTCTCACAGTCTGAGAGTCCTTTAGGTGTTTTTTTGCAAATTCCAAGCAGGCTTTCATGTGTCTTTCACTGAAGAGAGGCTTCCATCTGGCTACTCTGCCATAAAGCCCAGATCGGTGGAGTGTTGCAGTGATGGTTGTCCTTCTGCAAGTTTCTCCCATCTCCACACATGATCTCTGGAGCTCAACCAGAGTGACCATCGGGTTCTTGGTCACCTCTCATATCAAGGCCCTTCTCCCCTGATTGCTCAGTTTGGCCAGGCGGCCAGCATTAGGAAGAGTCCTGGTTGTTCCAAACATCTTCCATTTAAGAATTATGGAGGCTACTGTGCTCTTGGGAACCTTCAATGCAGCCAAAAATTTTTTGTAGCCTTCCCCAGATCTGTGCCTCCACACAATCCTGTCTCTGATCTCTGCAGACAGTTCCTTTGACCTCATGGCTTGGGTTTTTGCTCTGATATGCATTTTCAGCTGTAAGACCTTATAAAGACAGGTGTGTGCCTTTCCAAATCATGTCCAATCAATTGAATTTGCCACAGGTGGACTCCAATCAAAGTGTAGAAACATCTCAAAGATGATCCAGAGAAATGGGATGCACCTGAGCTAAATTTCAAATGTCATGGCAAAGGGTCTGAATACTTATGTCAATGTCATATTTCAGTTTTTTCTTTTTAATAAATATGCAAAGTTATCAAAAATATATTTTTTTTCTTTATCATTATGGAGTATGGAGTGTAGATTGAAAAAAATAAAATAAAGCATTTTAGCATAAGGCTGCAACATAACCAAATGTGGAAAAAAATGAAGGGGTCTGAATACTTCCTGAATGCACTGTACATTGAATTTTTGAATTACAGTAATTTCCCATATATCTTCCCATGACAGGCTGGACATGTTATGCTTGACCACATATGACTAACACCAGAAAATAAAGGAAAACATAAATAAAGCGAAATAACTTGTTTCACACACGCGCTCTCACTCACACACATGCGCAAACGGATGAGTTAGGGGCCTTTCACACCAAACGTGTTTTTTTTTTGTCAAATATGTTCTGTTTTCCCATTGTTTAAACACATGCTGGACAAATGTCTTTGACATTTGCACCACGTCTAGCTTTTTCTTCAGCATCTCGCACAGGACCGGCATATTTTAAACACCATGTCATGTTAAAAAGAACTTCAAATTTTCAAAAACGCATGCTGAGACACCTGTGCTCTGTTTCATTCTTTGCGTTGCGTCTAGATTGTTTTTAGTGCAGTTGTCACAAAGATTCAACATTCTAAACAAGTTCAGGCTGCATAGAGGAGACTGTTACATTGTTTCATATTATTCCAGATTGTTCTGCACCAAGTGAAGTTTCAGCAAATAAACGGTAAGTCAATGTTTTTTCCCCCCTTCTGCTCTAGTGTACTAAGGGGCTGCTGTGCCTTGTTAAAACTGTGTATGTTTACTGTTTCAGTACTGTTATGAATGTTGCCTATATGCTTACATAAAATATAGCCTATTACAACAGTACTTGCTAGGAGAAGACTTAAAATCTGACCATATCATATGGTCTTGGGTACGGGTCGGGTTCAGGTTTCATTTTAAGGCCCCTCACCCCTAGTGACTTAAGTGTGCAAAAGCGTCAAAATATTTTTTGGGGCCACTGTATAAATAAATAGATGTAGGTACAATGTATAAACTCTGACCTGTTTCTTGTGATTTCTTTTGCTTTTCTCAGTGATGTCAGTTTCTTCTTGCCACATCATCTCATGAAGCTCCGGCCACTGCAGTCCAGTCTTGTGTAACAGCCTTTCCTGTTGCTACACAGGCACATAGACACACTTTAGAAACTAAAAAAAACTTTACACTAGAATATGTGCTACTTGTAATTAACATTAACAAGATTCTGGAGGACTTGTTGACTAGAAAACATGAGTTCTCCTGCAAGCTCTAGTAAAAACATAAATAAATCCCTTTCAAAAGTTTGACTGGACATTTAAAATCATAAAGACAATGAAGGTAATGATCATGTTACAGCGTAAGTAATGATTAATGTAAATTCAGCCGGACATTGTCACAAAATAAATCCTGACAGAGAGATCAGGACAAAATAAATGCACTTTAAATATCAATTTGAGTTAAAATTGTATTATTATGTTATTATTATTATTATGCAAAAAAACTGAATTCAACCTCTTGGAGTTCTATCTACCTGTTGGTGTTTATTTTGCAATAATGACCGTCTGACTGTCCATTATCCTGCTTATTACATGACTACTTATGAAATAAATACAGTATAGTAATGAATACATTTTTATTTATTTACAAGAAATATTGATTTGAGTTTAAATTAAGGCCACAGAGTGATACGAGATACAGCATGTGGGAAATATAGATTGCTCAGATAAGTGGTCAGTTATACAGCTTAGACCTTATTCACACTAGCACCATCTTTGATTTTTAATGGGAATGACAATGAGGCTGTGAGGGATAGACTTACAGTCTCTTCACTGGGCTGTACTGCAGTTTAAAGTGTTTTTGGATCACTAAAACTAGTACACAAAATATCTGATAAATTGATAAATTATCTGTCCAAGAACATTCAGTACACAAAGAACTCCAGACAACATGAATTGTGGAAAATCAGATGTGATCTAGGAGCTTTCTACAGCTTTATACCATCTGTGCCATTGAAGAGATGGTAAGTCTATCCCTCACAGCTTCGCTGTCGTTCCCATTAAAAATCAAGGATGGCGCAAGCGTGAATAAGGTCTATTACTATGGAAAGCAGAAATTGTCTAGAAATACTGTATTTGACGGCTGAATGATGCGATTGACCAATCAGAATCAAGTATTTCAGCGAGCCGTGTAATAAAAACCAACATCATTCTCACCAAGATCAGTTCTTCCCTAAACTGTGCTAATGTGTCAAGTATACACTCATCTGACCATCATTATAAAGGATGAATAAATATTAATTCATACGTCTTCAAAGCGTCGCCTCTCCTCCAGCTGTTGTTCGATCCTCTTCTGTCGGTCAGCGAACAGTTGTCTCTTGTAGTTGTCTTGATTGTGTTGTTGTTGTTGCGTTTGTGAGTGTGTCTCCTGTTGTAAACGCAGGAACTCTCGTCTTAGCGTGGACTCACCAGGAAGATTCACTATAGAGCTGAAACCCAATGACGCACACTTAAACACGAGCACTGACCATCAGAACAAGAGTGAGCTATATTTGTAACGTTTGTACAAAGCAGCATAGGTAAACAGGACCCTAAGGTTTTTATGCCATCTGCCATGTGAAGTCTAATGACAGAGCATCTGCTGTATCACTCCTGACATGTGTTAATCAGACAGAGCTGGACACCGTCAGTTTATGGATGGTCAAACAGGGCAATGTGTGGTTACATAACAAATTTAACTTTATTCAAGCTTGAAGATCACAGTCAGTTGGAGTAGGAAAACTTTATTTTATTTTATTTTACATATCCTTAAATGAATATTCTGGTTTCAATACAAGTTAAGCTTAATCAACAGAATTTGTGGCATAATATTAATGACCCCAAAAATTTATTTTTGACTCATCCCTCGTTTTCTTTATCTAAATCAGTGTTACAGTGAGGCACTTACAATGGTAGTCAATGAGGCCAATTTTTGAACATTAAAATACTCACTGTTTCAAAAGTATAGTCACAAGACAAACAATATGTGTGTTAACATATTTAAATGAGATATCACTTACAAACCTTTTCTGTGTAAAGTTATAGCCAATTTTACAACTTCGTTACCATGACGATGTAATGTCATTAAACCCTAAAACTCTAAAATGACTGTAAAAATGACAATTTAAACAACTTTACAGCTCAAATAATACATGATTTTTAACAGAATTAATGTAAGTGCTTTTATAAAATTACCAGCTTCACATTTCTGCTTTTAAACCCTCCAAAAATTGGCCACATTCACTTCAATTGTAAGTGTCCACAAAACCCCAGTGCCATGGGTTTACTTTAGAATTGTTTACATACTTGTAATGTCCAAACATCAGAGGTGGAAAGTAATGAATTACAACTACTCTCATTACAGTACTTGAGTAAATTTTTCTACTTTTTCATAGCATAAATAGTATAAATAAATCATTGTACTTGAGTTGATTAAAAATTAAGTATTCAACTTCACTACAATTATTTTTCACCACAATTACAAAGTACAAAAAAAATACATAATATTTCAGAATTTTTGTGAAATAGATATTGGCAAGTTATAAGCACTAAATCTGTTTATAAACTAATGTGCGCGCCATTGCTCTGTCACTACACAAAAACTGTAGTGTAGTTTTTCTGCATATTTCATTTTATTCTGGAAAGGAGCCGTTCATTCAGGTACGAGGGAACCGTCTGTACACATTTAACCACAGATCAAACTTCACTTGTTTTTAAGGTAGGCCACGTTTTAACTGTCAAACATTAACACAATGTAGTTTTACATATATGTGGGGATATTGTTTACTTGCTACTATATGTCTAAAACAAACTTTTTAAATACCTTAGAAAGATAAAATGCCAATAGTGTTGGAAATTAACGGGGACTCGGGGCAAAAATGTCACAGAAACTGACAAAAATATCCCCCAAATTCAAAATATGGGGACAAAAATGCCTACGCCACGAGTTCCCGTGTTTTATTAATATTATCTGATAGATTTTTTTCCAGACGTCCGGTTCCTCGCACCATCACGTGCACAGACGGGCTTCTGAATCTATCAATCCGCATCAGTTCGGTGTTGTACTCCCGCATTAAATTCCGTAAACGTTCGCCCCTCTTGTTCAAAATAAACTGTCCTATTGGGTGACACTCTCGCTCACGGTTCTGTACTGTAATTCCCTGTCATGTGATGCTGTTTATCTGTCTGAAAAGCCTCACACGCTAGAGGTCAAAAGTGCACATGGGATGGATGTTATATAAAGAAGGTATGAGAAATCACAAAAAATCATGTAAACAAATGCTACAATTTACTTAATAATAATTTCTCAATATGTTAAATAACCATAATGTTAATTAAGACTTTATTATTACAACTGTAATACAATAATACATATACAGAACAACCACTTTTAGAGTTTGAATCAATCATATCTCTCACTAAACACTGTGTGAAATGTTTATTTGTGCCTTATTTTATTCAGTTGGCATGTAGGAGTTGATGACAGTTTGCTTAATAATCATTCTGGATATCTGGATAATTGCTTTATATTAGGTTTGTACAGTATGTTAACTTAATAGCCAAAATATCTGGACATACGTGAATGAGAATAAACCTGAAATAGGAATGTGTTTCAGTCACAATGCACATTAATGTAATTTAGAGACAATTTAGAGACATTTAGAATGTTACAAATTGCTATTTCTATTTAAATAAATGTTGTATTCTTAAAATGTTCTGTTTGTCCAGGAATCCTCTTGCTGCAATGCAGGTCTTTGGCATTGAGAAGCTTTTTTTTTTTTTTTTTTTTGTGCATCTGGCCGTCCACTTCCCTCTCTATCCTGGTTAGAGATTATTTTTTCAAAAGAGTAATGCGGAATAGCCTTCATCTCTCTAAAATGAGAAAATAGAATTTCAGGAGAAATTTGTTTCTTTTTGCCTATTTTTAAAACCAAAATTTTACTTGCAAGTGTAAAGCAACTTGTAAGAACTCAATACCTCAGCAAATGGGGAAAAAACCCCACTGAATTGCGATTTCCGCATGGTAGCGCAACCAATTTCAATTGTTCTAATAATAAGAACATTTTCTTGAGTACCAAATTAGCACTTTAGAATGCTTTTGTAAGGAATATGTGACACAGTATATGTTTGCCATTACGGGTAAAGAAAAGTTTATACCACTTAAAACAATTATTTTAAACTGTAATAATAATTTGCAATTAATGATTTTGGAAGTATTTTTGATCAATTTAATGCATCCTTGGTGAAAGGAAGCATCAATTGTGTCTTTGTGTTCTAAAAATAGAAGTGTATATACTATATATAATATATATTTATATATATATATATATATATATATATATATATATATATATATATATATATATATATATATAAAATATATATAAATATATTTCCACAAAGTAATTGTAACGTAATTACTTGAGCAGTTTTTTGTCAAACTACTTATTTACTCTTACTTGAGTCATAATATTTCTCAGTACTTGTACTCAAGTGAATTATTTCTACAGTAGCATTACTTTTACTTAAGTAAAAAAAATAAGGACTCTTTCCACCACTGCCAAACATACTTGAAATTGCGCAAATGTGCAATTGAAGAAAATCTGGAGCGCTTTAAATATAAGGCGGTCAGCGCACGTTAGCGACGTGCACAAACCGAACTGAATGAGGGCACGAGATGGAATTAATGTCTATCAAACACAGAACCGTGCTGTATGCTTTTTAGCTGGCTGTAACACCGCACTGCATCTGAATGTTAAGGCAGCTGACTTGCATGGCTAATCAGTTAATGGCTTAACCGACAGCATTATTGAATGAATGGAACTCCTAAGGAAACTGGTCTCAGAACAGTTTGAAAGGCACCTGATTTTCATCCAGGACGGATTCAAGTAGTGTAAGAAATTACTGTACCATCAGAAGGCAAGCTTCACATTGCTGGATCCTGCTAAGCTAAGAATTGACACCAAGGATGGACGCAAGACATTTACATGCCCATGACAAGCTATGGCCTTCATTAAATCAATGGTGTGAGTGGCACTCGATCAACTATACAGTCTACACATCGTGCATTTTGCAATAGTGTCGCGGAAAGCCTTGTGAGCGTACACAGACCGTCGTATTTCCGAGCGATGGACACCTGTTGGGACTTTTTTGCTTGAGGTTGAAGTGCATTTTTTTCTGTTCTGTGGGTTCTTTTATGGTAACATCAATGTTGGATAGTGGTCTGTATAATTTAACCTTGGGTACACAGTTTTTCTTTGTATGTAAATATGCCATACTTTAATATAGGTAAAATGTTTCACTCCACGTGAAATGTTAATGGAATGGGGCACCCTATAAAAAGAAGGAAGGTTGTATCTTTTCTTAAGTGTAAAAAATTTAATATAGTGCTCCTTCAAGACACGCACCTTTCTTCACAGAAAGCTGAAAATCATGACAGGGCATGGGGTGGGCATGTGTTTTGTAGTGCTGGTTCGAGTAAGAGCACAGGAGTCATCACACTGATAAGTAAGCATTTACAATTTAAATGTCTCAAACAGATCAAAGATAATTTAAGAAGAGTCATTATTGTTTTGGCTGAAATAGAGGGGCAAAATCGTATTCTGGATAATATTTATGCACCCAACGCTGATGACCAGAACTTTTTATAGATCTTGAGGGAAAGCTACAGGCAGCTGGGATCCTTCATGATATGGTTTTGGGTGGGGACTTCAATCTTTTAATGGATCCATGATCATAGTGATGCAAAGGTGTGTAGACCCTTCAGAGCAACGTTGACACTACAGAGGATGTGTAAAAATCTAAGTCTTATAGACTAGGGGTGTAATGGTTCTCGGTAAAAAACTAACCATATGGTTCACCACCCACGGTTCGGTAAGCATTGACACCACGGTCGGTTCACCTCAAGTTTAACGATGCATATGGAGCACAAGTTTTGGTCAAGAAAAAGCGTCAAACAGACAGGCAGGACCCATAGATGGATACGCTCTGCCTGTGTTTCACGTAGGTCAACTTGATGACATCACTGTTGTGCATGCATTGTGTGTAGTTAAAAATGACAAGAGGAGAAAACGAGAAGCTGATAGAGAAGCTCCCTGCGTTTCGCCTTTCTGGGAACATTTTCTTTTTGCAGTTAAATACAACAGCGATGGTCAAAAAAACGTTTACAAAACAGGGACAGTTTGCAGACATCGCTCTGTGTACCAGTGCTGTATACTGGTAATATATGTCAATAATGCACACAAGGGTTTAAAACATGCACGTGAGTTCTTCCTGTTTCCTCGTGTGGCTGTATATCTATCACGAGCATCAATAATGCGCTTTGATTAATAGCATTAAGATGCCGTTATAGTAATACATTGATACATGATTAATCGTTTACGCCGACATCACCCAGGGAAAGAGCCACAGGTGAGCCGAAACTGCACACTCTCCCTTCCATTCTTAAGCAGGCATTAAGTGCTAATTCGGACAGACATGAAACAATAATTAGAGCGCTTGGAATGTTAATGTGGGATTTCCACGTATGATTAAAATACTCGAGCAGCATTATCACAACATCCCTTCTCGTATGCATTTTAATAGCAAGGTTATTCCTTCTATAGTGATGTACAGCTTCCGAATATTGAATATATGTTGAGATGATTTATGTTGATGCATATAGTGCAGGTATTAAGTTAAAATGTTGATTTAGTAATTAGAGATAATGTTTTTTTAGTTAAGGACCCTGACGAAAATTTAACATGGTTTTACTAAAGTAATATTGTAGTAACCATGACTGCTGTCACTATGGTTTTCTGAGCAGAAATCATTGTTTTGATACAATTAACCATGGTTTTATAACAGTAATACTGTAGTTTCTATATAGTAACTGTGATTTTACTATATATTATAACTATGACAGTAACCATGTTTATATTGTGGTTACTATGATTTTACTACAAATGCCATGGTTAAACTATGGTTACTGTTGTAAAACAATGATTGTTATTTAAGGGCAAACCTGTTGAAAGTTTTTACCAAATAGATTATATTTTGGATTTGGCAGTAATTATTTTTCTGAACAAAGCAAATACCAAACCGTACCGAAACTGTGACCCTTAACCCGTGATACAAACCAAACCATGAGAAATTCGAACCATTACACCCCAATTACAGAGACTTCTGAAACCATTTGAGAGGGACTACAGCTTTTTCTTCACCAGTTCATAAGATTTACTCCAGAATTGATTTTGATCTAAGTCACGTATTCCATCTGCCACTGACTGCTTGGGAACATTTTAATTTCAGATCATGCTTTGGTGTGTTTAGAAAATCATATAGATGGCGCTTTAATACATCAATTCTACAGGACCCAGCATTTCAACAAATGTTAAAGATAGAAGTTAATGCTTATGTAGAAACAATTGGTCCTCAGTGGGCATGGTATGGGAGGCGCTTAAGGCAGTTCTTAGGAGGCGGATCATACAATATGCCTCATTCATTAAAAGGATCAAAGCACAGGAATTCATAGAATTGGAAGAGTATTAAAAGTGCTGAAACAGAGCTGAAGCGCTGAATGTCATCCAGCAGTCTTAGAGAGTTGACCCAGCTAAAGTATAGGTACAATACTATTTTTTCACAGGTGTTTTGGTTATTCAGGGCAAGACAGACATATTTTGAGTCAGGAGACAAGGCAGGGTGACTTCATCCCAGATACATAAAACAGAGAGAGTTTTTTTTTTCCACCATTCCTTCAGTGAAGTCTTCTGGAGGCTTTACTTCTGCCACATTTTTTTTACATTTTAAAATAATAGTAAATTCATCAAAACTATGGAATAACATAAATGGAACTATGGGAATTATGTTGCGACTACACAAAATCCAAAATAAATCAAAATTGTGTTATATTTTAGCATCTTCAAAGTAGTCACCCTTTGCCTAGAATTTGCAGTCATGTACTCTTGACATTTTCTCAACCAACTTCTTGAGGTATCACCCTGGGATACTTTTTAAACAGTATTGAAGGAGTTCCCATCTATGTTGGGCACTTATTGGCTGCTTTTCTTAATTATTCGGTCCATGTCATCAATTTCAAAAACTTTTTTTTTTTTTTATTAAATTTTAGTTTTATAATTAAATACATTAATATGGTGGCACAATTATATTTTTATCTACAAAACTAATTTCAAACATTTAAGCATACGCCTTCAGATCAAAAGATTTTTAAGATCATGAGAAACATTTCAGTCAAGTGTTTCAAAACTTTTGACCGGTAGTGTATATTAATAAAGCCTTTAAAGAATTATATTTTAATCTTTATAGTTCCACATCCACGTCTACCGATAAGGATATTAGCAACTTTGTAGAGCCACTAGAACTTCCTAAATTGTCGAATGATCAAAAAGACTTTCTTGACTCATATATTACTTTGGAAGAGCTTGTTGAGGTAAAGCCTTGCCAATAGGTAAGGCACCGGGGCCAGATGGTTTTGCTGCAGAATTTTTTAGATATTATATCACAGAACTGGATCCACTTATGTAATTAACGAAAGGTGAACTACCGCCAACTACGACGCAAGCGCTGATCAGTCTCATTCTAAAAAAGATAAAGACCCAAATGAATGTAGAAGTTATCGTCCAATTTTCCTGATCCAGTTAGATGTTAAAATATTGTCTAAAATTCTGACTAATAGATTAAGCAGAGTAAATACATCTATTAAACATATAGATCAAGTGGGGTTTATACGTGGTCATAGTTCTTCTGATAGTATTAGATGTTTTATAAATATTATGTGGTCAGTAGCGAATGATCAGACCCCAATCACTGTTATCTCACTTGACGCCAAGATGGCGTTTGATAGGGTGGAATGGGATCTTTTTAAGATTTTGGAAATTTGTGGGTTCGGGAACGCTTTTATTGGGTGGATTAAGTTAAGAATCAGAATCAGAATCAGCTTTATTGCCAAGTATGCTTACACATACAAGGAATTTGTCTTGGTGACAGGAGCTTCCAGTAATACAACAATACAAAAACAATACAAAAAACAGCAAAAAGACATAGATAATAATAACAAATAAAAAATTATTATACACATACACACAAGTATATACACAAGTTACTTTATAAACAACTGGTAGCAGCAGTGCAAACTAATGGATTAATTTCAGATTTCTTTCTCTTGGTAGTGGAAACCGGCAAGGCTGTCCTCTCTCCCATTTATTGTTCTGTCTTGCCCTGGAACCATTAGCAGCCGCAGTAAGAAAAGAGGATGATTTTCCTGGTATTGTAGCAGGAGGCGACTGAAAGGAACGACTGAGGGGGGTCCAGTGCCATCGCCCGGCATCGCGGATGGAGGCAGTGTAGCTGGCTAAGGACCGTTTGGCAGTGTGTTCGGGAGCCGGCGAGCCCATCTCTCTCTCCCCTATCTCTGCTCTCTCCACTCTCTTTCTCCCTCTCTTCCCTCCCCATCGTCCTGTTCTTATTCCCAGAAGCCATCCTGCAGTGCGGCAGCCGAGGCACCAACACTCCCTATATAGAAATGGGGGGGGGGGGGGGGGGGGTGTGTGGAGAGCAGGGTGTGGCCGAGAAGTGTCTGGGCAGAGCGAGGCCGGAGAGATGAGTGGTGAACGATCCACCTGTGCGCCACACCAGTCTCGCATTCCAGTGAGCAGCAGTGGGAGTATTTAAGGAAAGGAGACAGTGGCAGATAGAGAGAGAGAGATTCACGGAGCTGTGCGTGTGTGTGTGTGTGTGTGTGTTAGTGTTGTAATGCTGAAAAGCAATATGTTTTGGTACTGCTGGAAAGCAGCTGAGTTTGAGTGTTTGATGTACACTGAAAATTGGTGCATTAAAGTGTCTTACGTGGATCGTTCAACTGGCTCCCGCTTCCTCCTTCTTAGGAAAGGCAGAGGTCTGCCACAACATATTATTACTTGTCTCCGACCCTAGTAGATTCATGCCTAGTCTCCATATAATTATTCATTCTTTCTCCAAATTTTTATGATATAGGGTGAATTCTAACGCAT
The DNA here is from genome assembly GCF_019703515.2 of Myxocyprinus asiaticus. Classification (NCBI taxonomy): domain Eukaryota; kingdom Metazoa; phylum Chordata; class Actinopteri; order Cypriniformes; family Catostomidae; genus Myxocyprinus; species Myxocyprinus asiaticus. The sequence goes on along the minus strand of NC_059370.1, from coordinate 2,968,130 downwards.
TTGTAAGATACACTTGCAAAAAGTGTGAATTGCAGCTGGAAAAAGCATTCCGAAAGGAACTGGAAAAGAATAGCAGTAATGAGGGTGAATTGTCTTATATTTCTCTCTTCCTGAAAGCTAGCACAGATCGTCAAAGAAGCATTTGTAGCAAATGTATCTCATGATTGATCATTGATCTCATATAACCACCGCACCAGGCTGACCTTCATTCACCAAACAGGATTGTAAGGTTAATAGACTGGTAGTCCTTCCAGGCTACCTTTCTTCCTTACTGGATTGCTGCTGTCTTGCCACTGTTATGCTGTGGATTATCTCGTGAATATTCCTGGGGTGCATATTGCTTCTTTTTCCCTGGACTCCCAGATCCTGGTCACAAGCTAATGCTAGCTTTGTGCTAATGTTCCTCAACCGGACCATGCTGCCACTGTACTTTACAACTTCAATAATCACCCGTGTCCAGATGGCATGGATATTCTCAAAGATGTTGAAATACTCCGCAGAGGCCCTCCTCTACACAGAGGCTCTTTACGCTATATAATATCACGTCCCCAAACTCCATTTCATCTCTACCGTATAGTTATGTGCCATCACACCTTCTGTTCTTCTCCTGGGTGACTTTAATATTCACACTGATGACACAGACTGTAAACTTGCCATAGAATTCTTGGAACTGCTTCAACGCTTCAACTTTACACAACATATTAATTTCCCCACTCATAGTTGTGGTCACATCTTGGATTTGGTTTGCTCTACTGGTCTTACAATACATCAGCTCTCCAGCCTCAACCTCAATATCTCTGACCAGTGACACTTGATAATCACTATGGACATCGACATCCCTATCCCCATTCCAAAATATAAATGTAAAATATCCTTCAGAAAACTTAAATCTATTTCTCCCTCAGCTCTTTCGGCCTCTCTTGCCAGTAAAATATCTGCCTGCCCACCTCTGCTGTCTGTAAATCCCTCTGACCTCGTCAACTATTATAATGACACACTCTCCTCCTGTCTTGATCAGCAGGCTCCCATCAAAACCAAAATAGTCTCATTACACACTCGGCTCCCTGGTATACACCAGAACTTCACCGAATGAAATCCCGTAAGCGTCAGCTTGAAAGACTTTGCAAGAATACTGTTCTAACAGTGCATCTTCTAGCCTACTCAGATTACATGAAACAAAATAAAGATGCTCTCAACAAAGCCCGGACCACCTGTTACTCTGATCTCATATTTTCTGGTTCTACCAACCCCAAGGCTCTCTTCTCTACAATAAATAAACTTCTCAGACCCAGTGACAACACCTCCAAATCCTTCACAGTTAACAAGTGCAAATCTTTCCTTTCATTTTTTTCAAACAAAAATTTAGACCATCTACAGCCACTTGACCACTTACTACCTCTCCACCTATCTCACCCCCCTTTACTACCCAGTCCCTGTCTCAGATTTCACCTGTGTCCCCAACAAAGCTGCCCAATATTATGGTAGGAATGTAAAACTCTACTTGGGTTATGGATCCCATCTAATCTTGTCAAGGACTGTCTCCCAGCTATTTCCTCACTCATCACAGAAATCATTAACTCCTCCCTCAGCTCTGGATCAGTCCCCCAAACACTCAAACTGGCTGGTGTTACTCCCACCCTCAAAAAACCTGGACTAAATCCTGATATCATGAGTAATTTCCAGCCCATCTTTAACCTTTTCTGTCAAAAATACTGGAATGTGTTGTCGTCTCCCAACTCAAAGCACACCTTAACTCTAATGATTTCTTTGAACCATTTCAATCTGGTTTCCGCTCACAGCATAGTACAGAATCAGCCCTCCTAAAAGTCACCAACGACCTCCTGCTCTCCTCAGATTCTGGTCACCTCAGCATCCTCATCCTCCTCGACCTCACTGCAGCTTTTGACACCATCAACCACAGCACACTTCTCTCTCGTCTTGAATCTTTTCTCAACATCACCAGTACTGTCCTCTCCTGGCTAAGGTAATATCTTACAAACAGACAACAGTTTGTCCATCTCAACAACTGCACTTCCTCTACTGCAACTTTGTCCCAAGGCGTGCCACAGGGTTCGGTGCTTGGCTCCCTTCTATTCATTCTTTACATGCCCCCCCTTGGTAACATAATACAACGTCATGGTCTCCACTTCCACTGTTTCGCAGACAACGTCCAGCTCTACATCTCTACTAAATCTATCACCACTGCAACTCATTCCATTCTGACCAACTGCATCACTGAAATTAAATCATGGATGCAAGCCAACTTCCTTAAACTAAACTGTGATAAAACAGACATGATCATCATTGGTCCTAAATCCCTCACCAAAACCATTCAGAACTTCTGCCTCACCATTGATAACTCCACTCTGGTTGCCTCTTCACACATTCGCAACCTCTGAGTCATCTTTGACAGCAACCTCTCCTTTGTTCACCATATCAATCAAACCACCAAAATTGCATTTTTCCACCTAAAAAACATAGCTTGTCTCCGTCCATCACTCTCCTTCTCTGCTGCTGAAACTTGGATCCACACTTTCATCACTTCCAGAATTGACTACTGCAACAGCATTCTCTATGACACTTCACCCAAAGTCCTAAATAAACTTCAGTACATCCAGAATTCTGCCGCATGCCTGATTACTCATTCCTGTTCCCGTGACCACATCACCCCTGTCCTCCAGAAGCTTCATTGGCTTCCTGCCCCACAACAGATTCAATTCAATGTCTTTCTCTTCACTCACAAAGCCCTTCATTACACGCCCCCCCCCCCCCCCCCCCCCCCCCCCCCAAATCTCACCGACTTTCTCCATCACCATACTCTTCCTGAATCCTCCGCTCCTCTGATGCTAAATTACTGTCTACACCACTCAGGACCAAGCACCGCACTTGGGGCGACAGACCATACTCCATAGCTGCCCCCTCCCTCTGGAATTCTCTCCTCAAACACTTTTGTGACTGTTCTGATTTGTCCATGTTCAAATCACTACTCAAAACTCATCTTTTCAGGATAGCTTTTAATGTCTGATTAATGCTGTGTATTATAGGTTTTACTGTATTGTTTTTATGACTATTTTTTAATTCATGTAAAGTGTCTCTGAGTACCTTGAAAAGCACTCTATAAATCAAATGTATTATTATTATTATTATTATTAATTGGTCTAAATCGGAAGCTCTTGCCTTGACAGCATATAGCCCTGCCATGGCTTTCCAACCTGGCACTTTCCAATGGCCCAAGCAGTGCATTAGGTATTTAGGCATTTTATTTCCAGCAAATTTGAGAGAATTAGTTAAGAGTTAATGTTGACCCATTAATGAAAAGGTCCTCGTGTGATGTGGATAGGTGGGCTTCACTACATTTGTCTATGCCAGGGAAGGTCAATGATATAAAAATGAATTGTATACCCAAATTCAATTATCTACTACACTCTCTCACTCTAGAAGTTCCTATTTCTTATTTAAAACAATTTGATAGAATATCGAAGATTTTATTTGGAATGGTAAACGACCTCGGTGGCATTTCAGAATGTTACATAGACCAATTGAAAAAGGAGGTTTAGGCTTCCCCAAAATGTTGTTTTATTACTATGCTTTTAATCTCAGACACCTGGTCCATTGGTCTCTTCAACCTGAGAGAGCCCCTCCCTGGTACAACATTGAACAAGCGGTCCTTACCCCAGTCTCACCATTGCAAAGTCTTTCTATCACATTGCCACATTGAGAAGTAAAAATGCATCACACTAACATGCAGTATGGACAAATATTTCCCGTATGTTCAATTTTGATTTTACCTAAATGTTTCTTCAAGCATATGGCTGAACCCCAAATTATGTATTAACAAGTCCCCCTTTTGCTGGAAAGAATGGATTGAGAGGGTTGTTGCTACACTTGGTGACCTTTATGAAAACAGAGCTTTGAGATCATCTGAAAATATAATTTGGGATTCTAGGTCTCAATTTTTCAGGTATTTACATTTGCGCCATCTACTTTGTACTATTTTTGGTGGTAGTACACAGCCCCTAAAGCTGCAGACACCCTCTGTATGGTGCTCACAGCCTTTGGAAAGGGGCATGAAGCATCAGTGTATTATTCCTCGCTGATTCAGAGTCTTGGTGATGGGGCCTTGGGAAAGAGATTTGAATCTGGAATTGGAGGATGGATACACAGCCCATGCTCTGTGGTTCTGTGCTAAGATTCAAGAATTCTGGTTAAGAGTCCAGAAGTTTAGATACTCAAATTACATTCTGCCCCAGACTATGTATACAGTATTGGGTGATGAAGTGGTTATTAAAGTAGGTGACAAATATACAAAAAGCTGGGTCCAAACTAGTGTAATGATTGTCAGACAAATAATTCTTAGAGGATGGAAGTCAATTGGTGCTCCCTCATTTCAAGAATGGTTCAACGAATTGGGCAGGGTGGCGGCATTTGAAAAGATGTCATATAAACAGCTTGGCAGATTACACGCTTATGGTAAGAAATGGGACAGGTATTTGGCCTTTCTGGAGGGCTCTCAGTGAGGAACATGTGGAGAGAAACAGAATTGTGGTGGTAACTGTAAATTCTATTATTTTTGGAATTCTGTCTTTTCTCTATGTTTGTTGATTTTTATATTTTTAATTTCTCAAATATTTTCTTTTGTTTGTTAGATTATATTGTTGAGGGACAGGGTGGGGTTGGGGAGGGGAAGAGGGAAATAATGGGAGTTAAGTTGATTCTGTGTGTATATGTTTTGTTTATTCCAAAGAATCAACAAAAATGTTAACAGCAAAAATCGGCACACATACAAGACATACGCTACTCAAAAACATCTGTGGCTCTGTATTTCAGAACGTGCTCGAAAGCGAAACAGTAATTGGTCAGTGGCGAAATTCTGAAGAGTATGAAGGGTCAGTTGAGTTGAAAACAGACTTCAAAATAGCTTGTGATTTGGTCTGTCAACCGCAGACACAGCCCATAATGAAAATGAACAACAATTTGCAGCTTTACCTGGCTGATCATTTCTGTTTGCTAGCTCACTAATATAGCAGATGGTTATGTAAGGGATAATGTACAGTCAGCCAGTTGTTATTGCTCAATAAACCCGATAGGGTGATCAGGGCCCCTAAGCGAAGCGGAGGACTCTTGTTTCATCCTGAATGGGTTTATTTTGCGATAACAATCGGCTGACTACATTATCCCGTTTATTACATGGCTACTAACCAAATAAAGAAATACAGTACATGAACATAATTAAAATTTTGATTTGTGTTGAAATTATGTAATTTGAAAAGAAAGAAATCGCTGAACAACTGGAATCCACCTCTGGTTTGCATCAGAGTTCTGCTTGTGATTATTTTGTGAAAATTACCATCTGACTCCTCAATATTCTGCCTTTTACAAGACTACTTGCCAAATAAACAAATAAATGGACATGAAACATTGTTGTGCGGTTGTTACAGAGCGATATCTGACTGCTGGATAGCGGCATTCAGCAATCAGAATTAAGTATTTCAGAGAGCCGTGTAATAAGCTTAATTAACCGTGAGAGGCAGAAAACGTGATCGCGCTTAAAATACGATTAATTGTGCAGCCCCATATACAGGGTCGGGGAGTAAGGGAATACATGTAATGGGATTACGTATATAAAATACAAAATATAAGAAACTGTATTCCACTACAGTTACAATTTAAATCATTGGTAATTACAATACAGTTACATTCAAAAAGTATTTTGATTACTGAAGAGATTACTTTGCATTTTATTGTCATTTGTTTCATTTAATATTTATTCCTTTCAGATGGAAAACATTTATACATATAAATTATGTGATCCAAAGTGCATTTGAACAGCGGTGAAACACTTTCTTATGATGTGTTACATTCATATGAGCAGACAGAGAAGTAAGTTTGAAGTTTGGAGCAGAAGAAATAGAAATTAATCTTGTGTAAATTGTCAGCTTTACGATAAGCTAAAATGCTATTTCTAGCCATTTTACATGCACGTTACCAGACACGATCATATTTTTTTGTCAAGAAAATACATGTTGGATCATAATTTCTTTTTTTTCTAGTAAGACCTTTGATATTAGGGCAAAAATCTTATTCTTGATAATAATTTTTGTATTGTTTTCCTGTAAAAATATCTAAAAATTCTTAAAACAAGATCAATTTGATTTATCTTGTTTTAGAAACAACTCTGCATAAGATATTTAGGTTTTTCAGAGAATGTATTTTTAACGTGTATTTTGTCTTACTGTACTGACAGAGTTTTTGTAGTCAAAACAAGTGAAAAAATCTACCAGTGCTGAAGAAGAAATCCAGATTATTTAGAACACGTTACTGACCTTGAGTAATCTAACGGAATACGTTACAAATGACATTTTACAGCATGTATTCTGTAATCTGTAGTGGAATACATTTCAAAAGTAACCCTCCCAACCCTGCCTATATTCAGTATATGTCACATTAATCAGCTACATACACAACATAAACGTCACACATTACAACTTACACCTGCACAGAAAATGAAGCCAATAAACAGGTGAATTTGAAATAAGTTTCGTAATAGTCAGAATGCACAAATTGTGTTGTAAATACATTTCCTTAAAAAACACAATATCCTAAACTGTCTAAATTTGAGGAATTCACAACAGAATTACTTCTAAAAAGTAGCTAATACTTCAGTATATTTATTATTATTTTTTTTTTCAATAGCTCAGGTTTTCAGAACAGTTTTGTCATGATGTTTAATCTTACATATTAAACATATTAATTTTTTTGTGATTAACATTTTTTATTGATTCATACAGTAAACATCAACACTCAACAAACATTCCTGTGGTCACACATGAGTATATACACAAAAAAAATAAAATAAATAATAATAATAATCACACACATATATACAACTATACCTCTCTCTCCACTGCCCCTCCCGAGAGACCTCCAAGAACGTCAAAATGTTGCCCCATTTCCCAACAAACAAATCCAAGTTCCCCAGTCTTCTAGATTACACTTCCTCGAAAGCCCCCACCCTCCCCATCTCCGTGCACCACTCCTGAAATGGGGGAGCTCCAGCCGACTTCCATCCCCTTAAAACAATTTGTCTGGCGATCATAACACTGGTTAAGACCCAGTTTTTTTTATGTGTTTATTCCCTATATTGATGACCGCCCCATGGCCTAAAATAGAGTCTGGGCCAAAATTAAATTTGAATACCCAATACATCACACATAAAACTCTGAACCTTCATCCAAAATTCTTGGATCTCAACACACCACCAAAAAACATGGCTTGTGTCTCCATCTTCTGATTGGCATCGCCAGCAGGTGGGTGTATCTTTAAAACCAAGCCTATACAATCTAGAGGGGGTCCAATAGAATCGATGTAAATCTTGAATTGCATAAGGCGCACCCTTGCATCTCTAGTTTTTTAGAATCCTATCCCACAATCCCTCCTCCAATACCAAGTATAAATCTTTCTCCCATAATCTCTTGATAGAAGTTAAAGCTCTGTCACCCAGACTCTGAATTAGAAGGGAGCAATACACTGATGCCTCATGACCTTTTCCAAAAGCAGTAATCACCACTCCCAGAGCATATGCCACTTTAGGGGGGTGTATGCTACTCCCAAAAATAGTACAGAGCAGGTGGCGCAGCTGTAAATACCTAAAGAACTGAGATTTGGGAATCCCAAAATGTTGAGCCAAATTTTCAAAGGATCTCAACACTCCACTCTCATATAGGTCACCGAGCATATTAACCTCCCTCACAATCCACTCTGACTAGCAGAAAGGGGATTTATTAATACATAATTTTGGGTTCAGCCATATGCTCGAGGCAGCATTTAAATAAAAGTCCGAATTAAACACTCTGGACACTTCTGTCCACACTGAGTGCAAATGCGAGATAATGGGGTGTAACTTAACTTCTCCGATTAGTTTGATAGAAAGGCTTTGCAATGGCGAAATAGGGGCAAGAACTTCCTGTTCAATACAAAACCAGGGAGGGTCTCTCTCAGGTTGAAACGACCAATGTGCCAAATATCTGAGACCGAATGCATTATAATAAAACAAAATCTTGGGTAGGCCTAGCCCACCTTTGTCATTCGGCCTATGCCTTACTGAAATGTAATCTGGGATGTTTACCATTACAAATGTATGACTTCGCTATACTATCAAATTGCTTGTAATAAGAGAGGGGGACATCTATAAGGAGAGACTGTAGCAGGTAGTTGAATTTTGGAATTCAATTAATTTTAATAACATTAACCTTCCCAATCATAGATAAATGTAATGAAGCTGTTGGGCCTCATGTATTCAGATAGAAGACAAAGGCAGGCCTAACACAGTCGTAAAAACCTAACTCAAGCCCCCACATTCCAAGTCGTAAATTATACTGATAAAAATTGCGCCAAAATCAAACAAAGGGAGTCCAAAACAGACTACAAATCCCATGAAGCCTTGCTCACTAAAGGATCGAACTCTCAACTCCTATTGGATGAGGCACAAAACAGAACGTCCCTCAAACATGACATCATCAGGAGTTGAAATACCTCTGAAATGCTTCGGGGATTTGCTTCCAGCAACTTTGCTTGCAGTGTGTGGACGCAGTTCATCGCTGCTCTCATGTGCAACCTCGTGGCACAAGGAAGTAACGTCCGACTTGAAACTGTGGCCATACAATCTCCATCTCGCTGGACGAGTTGAGATTACTCTGTGTTCAACCGAACACTCTAACGGATCCGAAGGACACCGCCGAGCAATTCGCATCTTCATCTGTTTGCCTACAGAAGTGAAGAGATTAAAGATTTCTCTTCCATCTTCAATCAAGTTGACATTTCTGAGTTCTCCGCCAGCCCGCTGAGAATCAACAGCCATACCGCGACAGAGCGAGGAAACGGCCGCCATGTCCGCTCATTATTAATACTCAGGGTATTAATTATCACGAATTTGTTTTGCTGTATTGTGGTCCAACCAAATTGGACTGTTGTGCAATTTCACCATCGCGGGTGAGACAGATACACTGAGTTCATCCATTAAAGAGTCAAATAACGCGGGACTGTTTACGAGCCGTCCACCGCGTCTCTGAGCGATGAACTAACAACTGCTTTCCACGATCGCGAAATCGGCTTTAGGGCTGTCACTTCTCTCTCTCTCTTGTACTAACCACACACACACGCACGCACACGACCCCTCACAAACATTCTGGCACACATTTTGGCTCGTAGATGGCTTAAATGCTAAAGCCCAGCTTTGTCCCTAAACTATCGTACAAGCGGATACACGCATTAACTGGTAGACGCCATTGACTGGTTTCTCTCCGCCCCCATTCGCGGTCATATTCCCTGGCCGGAAGTCTTGCGTGACATACTCTCCACGAGAGTCACGTCTGCCATTTTGTGCGCGTCCCTCCTTACACACACACACACACTGTCACACACACACCTTATGTGTTATAGGATTATTTTTATTTCCATATCTAATCATATCACTGTTTAGTTTGTAGTTGTAAGTCAGAAGTTTATTGACTGCATTGTCTTAATTATTAATTGATATTACTACATAAATAAACTTTGTTTATATTACAAAGAGAAGTGTTTTGGTTTGTTTTGCATATGCCTGTGTCATGCTGACGGAATGTCAGTGCTTGGATTCAAACCTTCATTCATTGTATTTTCCTGAAAATCGATATTCTTCGGATGTCGATTTTCCTAAGAAAACAACCTAATATTGAGACTGTTTTACTATTTGGTTATTAGTCCCTGATTTCAGGGTGGTGCCCCGTCAGTGTTAATCCTTATTAATATTCTATTGATTTTTGATAATTGATAATTATCTTTGATGATTGTTGAATTTGAATGATCAATAAGCTAGTGTTAATTTTAATTAATGTTTAATGTTAACAATTAACGATTATCTTTGATAACTGTTGATTTAAAGGATTAAAAAAAAGATAACATTGATTCTCATCAGTGTTCTATTGATTTTAATAATTAATAATTATCTTTGATAATTATTAATTATTGCTAATAACCAAACTTGCTCCTAAACGTAGCACACTACATTTACTGGAACCCCATATTAGGTTTTAATGAGTTAGATTCAATTGATTAATTTAAATATTAATTAATAACTACAGAAATAATTATTAATTATTTCTGATAGTAACACTGATCTAAACAACCAGTAAAGCCCTACAAAGCCCACCTGCCCACATCACTCGAAAACCTTTTTATTAAAGGGTCAAAATTAACTAACTAAATCACACAAATTTGCTGGGAATAAAATACCCAAACACTTAATGCCCTGTTTGGGCCACTGGAAGTGCCCAACTGAAAAGCCATTACCGGGCAGTATGCTGTCAGAGCCAAAGCTTCGGATTTAGACCAATTAACTCTGTATTCCAAGAACTTCGAAAAGGAATTAATAATTCCGTGGAGGCAAGGCATAGATCTAGTAGGGTCGGAGACAAATAATAAAATATAACCTGTGTAAAGCAAAAGCTTATACACCACTACCCCTGGAAAATCAACCTCCTTTCTTATCAAGGCAGCTAATGGTTCCAGGGCAAGACAAAACAATAATGGGGAAAGAGGGCAACCCTGCTGGGTGCCCCTATCCAGAGTAAAATAATTATTGCTTGTATGAAATTATTTGCTTGTACTGCCGCTACCAGGTGTCTATAAAGTAACTTAATCCAACCAATAAAAGTATTCTCGAACCCATACATTTCCAAAATCTTAAAAAGATAATCCCATTCTACCATATCAAAAGCCTTTTTGGCGTCAAGTGAGAGTCTGATCATTCGCCACTGACCACATGATTTTGATGAAACGCCTAATGTTATCAGAAGAGCTGCGGCCCAGAATAAACCCCACCTGATCTATATGTATTGTGTAAGAGATGTCATAACTTTACTTAATCGGTTAGCCAAAATATTTGACAATATTTTAACGTCTAGCTGGATCAGGGAAATTGGACGGTAACTCTTACACTTGCTTGGATCTGGGCTTGTGTCATGGTTGGCGGAAGCTTTCCATTCTTTAATGATTCCATCTAAACTTCTAGCAAAAGTGGAGCCAATTCTGTAGCATAAGATTTAAAAAACTCAGCGTCAAATCCATCTGGCCCCGGAGCCTTGCCTGTAGGCAAGGCCTTAATTACCTCGCCAAGCTCCTACAAGGTTATCTCAGAATGAAGAGAATGTTTTTGCTCAGGCGTCAGTTTAGGAAGTTCTAATGGTTCCACAAAGTTTCTAATATCCTCATCAGTAGACGAAGACATGGAACTATAGAGATCACAATACAATTCTTTAAAAGCATTATTAATAACAATGGCTGAGGTAAATATTTCACCACCAGCAGATTTCACTGAGGGAATGGAAGAAAAAGACTCTCTCTGTTTTATATATCTAGCCAGAGGTTCCCTATCTGTCACTCACTCGAAGTTGTGTCGATGTAGTGACACTAGGGGTCACACTTGGGAGCCCCAAACGCCTCTGCTTTTTTTAAAAAAGGCCAATGAGAATTGCAGAGTGGAATTTCGGTGGTGAACCTGCAAGCGCTGCCCCAGGAGGAGGCAGACCCAGCCTTGGCGTTGCTGTGTCCGGTGCGAGCTTTACACATCTATTTGGATCGCACGCAGAGCTTTAGAAGCTCCGAGCAGCTCTTTGTCTGCTTTGGTGGACAGCAGAAAGGAAGCGCTGTCTCCAAACAGAGGATCACCCACTGGGTCATTGACACCATCGCGATGGCATATCAGGCTCAGGACGTGCCACCCCCTGCGGGGTTACGAGCCCACTCTACCAGGAGTGTGGTGGCCTCCTGGGCCCTGGCCAATGATACCTCTTTGGCAGACATCTGCAGAGCAGCGGGCTGGGCAGCACATTGCAAGGTTCTACAATCTCCGGGTTGAGCCGGTCTCGTCCCGTGTATTGGCAGGCACGAGCATGTAAGTTCTGGGACACCTGGCCGGGTGTACCGCTTGCGTATAGCGCCTTTCCCCTCCCTTGAGGTGAAGATGTGCACTCTTGACTCCCAGTCGTGTTCACAGACTGTGATCCCTGGATGACTTTCCTCCTTAGCCCTCTGGCAGTTGAGCATTGCCGACATGTTCAACATTTCTCGCCAAATTTCCCTAATTTCTCCGACCAAATCGACTCTCGGGCTCGGGGTCTGCTCAGGGGTGTCAGCTTGAGCACGTAAGTGTCTTTTAGTGTCTCCAGAGCCCAAGGATTTTGAATTCTTTGACATATTGTCCTCCTAGAACAGTTATGGAACAGAGTGTATCGAATCTCACCGGTTTCTGTCATTAATAGTGTTAAAAATAGCAAAGCGCGCAGAGCTCGCCGTTCACACATCCGAACCTCTCCAAACATATTAATTTTTATTATGTTTGATACATCTTTAAATAAATGTAAGTAGTTTATGCAATTTTCAAAATATTTGAATATTTGCTTGAAGTTTGGCCTATTACAGTTTGATATATGTTTTTGACAATTTGCACATTATCGTCAACCAAAATATTTTTGTCGACTTAAATTCTATGCCATTTTAGTCCAAGTAAAATTTACTAAAAAGAATGAATATGACATGATGAAATAATGACTAAATGTATAGTACATTTTTTATTAAAATTATGGCAAAAAATTTTTTTTAACAATCATTAAGAAATTATAATATATGACTCATAGTATGTGTGTGTATATATGTATGTATATACAAAGTGGTATTCAACTAATCACGAAGTATAGTCAGGACATTACTGATGTAAAAAACAGCACCATCACTATTTGAAAAAGTAATTTTTGATCAAATCTAGACAGGCCCGATTTCCAGCAGCAACATCTATGGCAAGTGCTACAGGAAGCGTGGGGTGAAATGTCACCCAAGTATCTGGACAAACTAACAGCTAGAATGCCAAGGATCTGCTATCTCCCACTTGCAATATATTCAAAATTCTGCTGCGAAAGTACTAACTTACACTAAACAATCTGCACATATTACTCCCATCCTATTTAACCTTCACTGGCTACCTGTCGCATCCTGTACTGCATACAAAATTGTACTGCTTACGTTAAAGTCACTCCACGGTCTAGCTCCTTCTTACCTTTCTGATTTACTTTCTCCCTATATTCCTATTCGCTCACTCCGATCTTCTGTCTACAAACTTCTTCTTGTTCCTAGATTCCGCCTTTCGTCAATGGGCGGCAGGTTTTTTTCTGTTGTGGCACCTAAGCTATGGAACTCAATCCCCCTGGCTCTCCGAACTACTACCTCTATCTCTGAATTCAAATCTCAGCTCAAAACCTATTTGTTCTCCCAATATTATCAGCCATAATGTGTATTTGCTTCATGTACTACTCATTTTATTTGTATGCTTATCTGTATTCAGATTGGGCCACTGCCTACACTGCTTAAACTTTCTATACTGTCTACACAATGTTGTGTTCTTTTGTACTGGATTTAAATGTCTAAACGACTGCACGATCTGATATCTGCTATATGCAACTGCATTTGTTTTTGCTCCGGACTGGGCAACTGTCCACTGTCCATATGATTGTCTATATGATTGTTATGTTATTTTTCTTTATTGTGAAGTGTCCTTGAGCTCTGGAAAGGCGCTATATAAATTAAACATATTATTATTATTATTATTATTAAAGCTGTCATTGCTGCTCGTGGAATTTTTTTTGATGAGAACTCTTTGAAGTAGTTTAAGAAGTTCTGAAAGTTTAGTCATTTTTCACGTTATTAATGTCCTGACTATACATTGTGATCTGTTGAATGCCACTTTGGTGAATAAAAGTACCAATTTCTTTCCATAAGAGCAAAATTATTCCAAACTTTTGGCCACCAGTGTATATATACAGAACATATACATTTTTGGTCGTGAACACTTCCAGTATAATCTAAGTTAAAAGGAATTTGGAACATATTTCCAGTGTGGATGAAGGGGTGCTTGAGTTTTTCTGATGGGACTATGGGCTACATAAAGCACAACAAGATGGGAAACAATGCGGTAAACCCATTCTCCCTTTAATTTCAAATACGTTTTCAGTAATCATTCATCAGAATGTAATAAACTTGCTCTTCCTCTTAACAACATTCCTTTGCAGCTGACATCACAAATCCCTCTTACTTTTCAACTCCTCATCTTCAAGAGACCACTTCACACAACCCAATAAATTGCCATAAATAAAATCGTCACCTTTTCTAGTTGAATATCCTCCTTCAATAAGAAATACATTCCAGTAATGAAATGGGCTTTGAATGCTGTTTCAATTCTGTTTCAAGTTTCAAGTTTGTTTTATCCTTGGAATTGGAATTTATAATATAATTAGAAATATTTTTGATATGAGACATGAGGCGTGATATCAACACATACCTGGGTTCACCTTCATCCTCATTCATACCATCTTCTTCATCTTCACTTCCACTGTATTCATATTCAGTTCCCTCTGTTAAGATTGATCACAAATGAACAATGAGACAAATTACTCCAGTCATGCCCAAACCACAAGATCCCATAAAGAAAAATCACACTTCAACTTGGATGGTGAATTCTCCTTTTCCTGTCATTTTGAGGTAAATCTTCACCTCATGAAGGCATAAAACGTTAAAGGTGTGACTTTGTTCTGTGAAACACAAAACAAGATGTTGGGCAGAGTGTGAGGTAGTGACAGCCTCAGTCACCATTCACTTTCATCATAAGGAAGAAAGATGCACTGAAAGTGAATGGTGACTACTGCCATACTCTTTTTTTTGTTCAACACAGATCACCTTTCTCTCGTCTCCTCTTCCTGGTTCTGTCAAGATGGTCTTTGAGTGTGATGCGTACTTGTCGTTCATTAGGTAGGTCTTTAATGAACGAGTGTCGTAGCAGCATCTCTGTGGACGGCCTGTGCAGGTAGTTCTTCACCAGACAACTGTCCACAAATGTCAGGAACTTTTTAGACCTTAAGAAGCAATGAAATTAATGTGTTAGCCAGTAAGTAAATAGAAAAATCAAGAATGAGATCTCTTTCTCCTGCACAGCAATGAGATTAAATATTGAGCAAATGGAGAGTTTTGTCTCAGATTTTTCTCTTGAGAAAGAGACTCCAGTAATCTCATAAGTGTTCATAGAGTTTCAGAAGAGATCTCAACAATGTCTCAAACTCTGCTCAGATTTGCCAAGATGGATACTGCAGTCTGCAATCAAAATTCAGACATCTCACATACTTCTCATCAAATTCTTCCAAGAGTAAATTATCTGAGCTTTTGCTCAGCAACATTAATTGTGTAGCTTTATACATTTATTGTATGCGAATAATTGACTCATTTGTGTCTATTTTAATTTATTTTAAGGAATTCTAGGAGAAACATCTAAAACCCAGTTAATCCATAAATTAAACATACGTATTAAGGGCTATTATAGAGAAACCTCTGACCATCCTACAGGAAATAACAATATTAATGTGAACCATAATGTTACACTAGCTATGTGTTTAAGAGAACAAAACTGTCACTTCCAGAGAAATTGTAGACTCTTATTACATTTACATCTAGTGAAAGCATGTCAGACAGTTCTGGGAGGTAATAGTAGCCAATCATTTTGATGACAGGTATGATGAATTGCTTATGTGTGTGCATTCCTCCATTCTTATGAATTTGCCGTGTTGATCTATAAGATACATTTCTTCATGTCCGATGAACCAAAAGTGTCATTAAACCTGCTCTTTGGCACGGTTCAAGTTTGTATTCGACTTATTTTTTCTGCAAACTCTACGTATGCTTTGGCTCTGGCATTTCAGACTGAGCAACATTTGAGATGCAGTGCGATTATATTGGTCAGCTGGTTAGTCCAGTTATGAACAAATGACTTGCTTCCTTGTTTCCATAGTAGTTTACGTTTGTCCTCTTATCGAATAAAAAATGCATCCACCTTAAGCAAGCGTAAAAAAAAATGTTATGTACATTTTGGGACTTTTATTCGCAACTTGGTGTTTCCTTCCAGCATTTTCTTTTTTTTTTTGTGGAATTCCAAAATCCAGCTCCTGTGAGCAAACTGAGAGAGGTTAACTGAGATCTAACCCTCATATGAAATGATATGGAGGATGCTCAAGCTAGCAATTGTCATATCAGCAGTCTTACCATTTCTTGGATTTTAGTTTGGGAGCAGGGTTACGTGGAATGAGAAACAGCGCTCTCATCGGATGCATGTCACACAATGCTGTGGAGAAATATGGAAAACACATGTAACTATTGGATTATATGCAGCTTTGTTTGCTCTGAAAGTGTGTTTGGATCCTGTAAACTCACGTGGAGTTCCCTCTGCCATCTCCAAAGCTGTGATCCCCAGAGACCAAACGTCACTCTAAAAAATTAAAAATAAAAACATTAAACATAGCATTTCACTAAGATATAACTCACCAGTTACTGAACACTTGGTGTAATACACATGTTAAGGTATGTGCCACTGCTGAGAAGTGACCAAATCATTTATAGCTGACACTGTAATTTACCTGTACATTAACTTGCACATTTTTGCTCATGTCTTGTGTTAACTGTAATGATAGTTTTAGTTTTTAAATTTAGCTGAAAAGTCTATAATGGGCTGTTAAATGCAGATGCAGATATTGTTTTGGTGGTTGTGATGGTGGCTGATGGGAAAACGTGTCCCATCGTTGTTCTACACCAATGGTTTAATGGCAGGTTTCACTGTGACAACTTACCCCATAAAGTAAGGCATGTTGTCACAAAAGATAAACATTTGTTAAATGAACTGTATCATTTTTCCTGGGCAAAAATGGTAAAAATGTTCCAGAGCTTTTTGTAGCCAAGACTATAAGGTATGTGGCTATGCAGAAATTGACTTTCAAAAATAAACATACCCTGAGAAATATTTAATATTGTAAAAAGTGTGACAAGACAACTAGCCCCGGTCTCCCTAATAATAAGGAGAGCATAAAAGACTGTCAGTGAATTTACGGTTTGGTAAACGGTCTGTTCACTTACCCTGTAGTCATACGTAGAGTCGGGGTTCTCATCACACGCAATCACCTCAGGTGCCATCCAGTACGGTGTCCCAATAAAAGTGTTTCTTCTTCCAATGGTCCTGTCTAACTGAGCACTCACACCAAAATCCACTGAAAAACACACAAAAACAACGGTTAACTAGTTAAACAATGACTCCAACCATATATAGTTACATTAAAACAATACAGTATTGAATCACAGAGTACATTTACACTGCTTGATCAGAATTCTGTTTTCTTAGTATCCAAGAATTAAAGAATTAAGTCTGAAAGAAAGAAAGAAAGAAAGAAAGAAAGAAAGATAGAAATATATCTTTTCAAAGTGGACATTTTCTGTGTTATTTGGCAAATGGAGCATTTCTCGTATCAAACACTAATGAGCTGGTAATAGATAGAGGGCTGTTTGTCAGACGTCTTACCAAGTTTAATCTCAGCATTCTCTGTCAGCAGCACATTTTGTCCTTTAATGTCTCGATGAATGACGTGGTGTGAGTGCAGGTGTAACAGACCCTGAGAGCACAAACATCATCAACAAACAAACTATACTAATACACATCAACTGTACACAAAGGGCTTTCGTTCCTAATGTGTCTTTATATTTATTTGTCTGTATATATAATATCAGTAGTCGTTAGGTGTGTGCAGCAAAGCCATTATCTGTATCTGTTGTTATGGCAAAATTATCTGTATCTGTATTTGTATTGAATTTAGTTTTGACGAAAGCAGGTCAAAACTAAATAAAGTTTCTATAAATATATATACAGTATATATATATATATATATATATATAGTTTTTATAATTAATTATATATTAATTACAAATAATTAATTAATCCATAATTAAATAGTTATTAAATAATTAAATAATTATTTATAATTAACTAAAAATATAGTGTCTATAAATAAAATATGCCTTGTATAAACCTATTCATAATAATAGCCTGTTAATAATAATAATAATAATAATACTAATGTTACATTTATATAGTGCCTATCCAGAGCTCAAGGACACTTAACATTCTCAAATTTCATACAGTTTAATGGGAAAAAAGAAAAAAGAACAAGCATGTTTCAGTGTTTTTGTATCGCATGAGCAGGTTTATTCTGAATAGATGTACACTCTATGGAGCATTTAAACCTTTATGGAACATATAAACTTTTTTGGAATAAAGGCTTAACCAGATAATTACCTTAATCAGTTATTACATGAATATAATATGGATATAAAAGAGGTCAACTTAAGAGACAGATAGAAGAGCTCTGCTGTGAATTTATCACTTCAGGTCAGGAATTTAATATTGCTCTCAGGTTGGTTTATTAATGAATCATTATGTGTGAATCATGTAATAAATTCACATTTCAAGAAGTGGAAAATGTGTATGATACAGTATCTTAGTTAATGTTACTCTCGACAAGCTCCAGACGCGCATAATAATTGGAGACCACAAACGGAGTCGAGGCCGAGGCCATCTGATTTGAAATCAGCACATTTTCATTCATAAGGTTTACACTTTAGTAATATTGGCTTTACAGACTCATAAATTTGTTGTAATTTTGGATATATTTATTTAAAATGTCGCTTAATCCTTGTGCTTATTGGAGAATCAGTGAAACTAATACTTTTTCTATTATTCGAATGAATTCATCATTATCCGTGCCTTTCCGAATACGGTATTCGGATTCGGGCACACACCTAGTAGTAGTAGTAATAATAAAAATAACAACAACAATAACAATAGCGTTCATTTATGTATTTTAGTGCAAGTCTGTCTCAACCTTATCAACTACATAATGAATGCCCCAACCTCGCTGGTTGCTAAAATGTCCATTATTTACCTTTTCTTTTTTTTTTTTATATTGGCTGTACTGTAACTGTCCTTTGGCAGGATCTGTCTCTGTTCAAGCACTTCACACTCCATTTCAAGACGGTATTCTCTTGTTTTGCAGTTGCTCAACCATTTGTTTGATGATCAAATAGGTCAGTTTTAAAACCATATGTTTAATATGTTTGTATTTCCATATGATCCAAGCTCTTCTGAATACAGACTATGAATAATATTTTGATGTGATGACTCACTCTGAGTACTTCCCTGCAGATGTAAGCGATCCAGTCCTCTTTCAGGCAGTTGCCTTTAGTCTTCTTCAGCAGGTCTGTGACTGATCCTGCACCACAGTACTCCATCACCAGCTGATCAGAGTCACAGCAAACAAACAATTACATTTACAAACCCACAGCTCATCTCTTACAAAAGCAAGACAGTATGCAGTAACTCTTTTGACCCCGCCGCGTTTTAGCGCCCGGTAGGGGTCTCCTCCGCCCCTGGCAGCGGCCCTGACCACTCCAGGCGGTCGGCTAGGAGCCCCTCCTCCCCTCGCAGTCGGAGGACATTCCTCCGCTTTCAGGCGGCCGGGCTCCTCCGTCCCCTGGCGGATACCCGTGGCTGCTCCGATTTCGGTGAACAGTAGTGGCGAGGACTCTACTACGGTGCATCCCTCCTCCTCCCGGGATTCGGCACCAGTGTAACAAGTTAGAAGGGAAAGGAGGAGGCAAGAACCGGCTTAACAATGTAAATAATATTTAATGGTTAACTTAAACAAGAAGACATGAACATAAACACATGCAGGGCAGCTGCCCGTAATTCTCTCTCTCTTGAACCTTTATCCCTCTCGGGCTTGATCAGCCTGATTAGGGGCTGGGTGTGCAGCATCACGGCCCGGCCCCGCCCTCTGCCCTGCCACAGCTTGAAATTATTTTTGTAGACAAAAATAAATAAAAATCTACTGTATAGGCTATAAAACATTTTTGACGTAAATAAAGCCAGTTAATATAAATGTTGCACGCAGCACATTTTTTAGGTTACCTGACAAAACATTTTGTTACAGCGTACACTGTCAGTTACATTTTGATTGCTGAACATTCTATCAGTATGTCAGTGGGAGTTTTAAAACTTTAATCTTAAATTTTATATCTAAAAGAAGTATCACATTTACAAAATATATAGCACACCTGAGGCTGAAATTAACTACAAATAAAGTTGGAATGAAGTCTATGTATGAAACAGTTCGAGCCGAATTAACTGCAGACGTTTTTTTCTTTTTTATCCCCTTTTCTCCCAATTTGGAATGCCCAATTCCCACTACTTAGTAGGTCCTCGTGGCAGCGTGGTTACTCACCTCAATCCGGGTGGCGGAGGACAAGTCTCAGACAAGTCTCCGCTTCTGAGACCGTAAATCTGCGCATCTTATCACGTGACTCGTTGTGCATGACACCGTGGAGACTCCCAGCATCTGGAGGCTAATGCTACTCTCCGCGATCCACGCACAACTTACCTCACGCCCCATTGAGAGCGAGAACTACTAATCGTGACCACGAAGAGGTTACCCCATGTGTACCCTCCCTAGCAACCGGGCCAATTTGGTTGCTTAGGAGACCTGGCTGGAGTCACTCAGCACACCCTGGATTTGAACTCGCGACTCTAGGGGTGATAGTCAGTGTCAGTACTCGCTGAGATACCCAGGCCCCCAATTGCAGAAGTTTAATACATAGTGCTAGATGTTTAGAACAAACCTAGACCAGAATTGTTGAGGAATTTCAATAAAGTGCTGTAGAGCAAATGCATAATTAATTTTTTTCTGTTAGTCCCTGCACAGTATTATGTGTGAGACCCTAGAAAGTTGTAGTTAAGACCTCCTAAAGGAAGTCTGATGTTTACTTGGTTTCAGTGGTTACTCACCCAAAGCTGGTCGTCCTGACCTGCAGGACTTTTCTTTACAAAAGCACCGTAATATGTGGCGATGTTCCTGTGATGAGAATGAGTTTTCAACATGTTTATCTCCAGTTTGATTTCATCTTCCTCCTCCTGTGAAAGACAAATGCATTTCACCATGAGCGTAAATTAACTGCACTGTGAATTTCATAGAAAGAATAGAGATCTTAAAAGGAAAAAGTTCAACAACATGACGCTTAAACCAATCTGTTGTTATTTTTGTCTCTCAATTGTTACTGGTATTTTTAGCTTGTCAAGTTAAGTAATTTTTATTTGTATAGCGCTTTTCACAACACATTGTTTCAAAGCAGCTTTACAGAAAATCATGCATTAACAGAAAATTAAACTGTAATATCTATAAAGTCTTAGAATGATCATTGTGTAGCTTGTATAAAGGCTGTTATGACAGAATATAGAAAACAGCTTCTTTAAATGAGATAAAAAACATCAGTAGCCATGTAAAGTTGTACACAACTATGGCTATCAAGTAAGGCTATAAAATAAAAAAATGTAATCAAATTAATTAAATGATATGCAGATTAATTAATCAAATTAATTGCAAATGATCTCAAATGAATTCCTGATCTCATACTGAAAGATGAGTATAATGTAAAAAATGTCAGGTAACTTAAAATATGTGCTTCATGTGGTAACGTCTAAATTAATTGGTTTTATTCGAGTCAAAATTGTTATTTAATCTGACTAAACTTACTTGACAAATTACATATATTTACATATATTAAATATGTTATTTTTGTTTGCAAAGTTTACTACATGTCCACTTGCAATGGGTGGCTTTCACAATTGTAAGAGGAAATACAGGAAATGTGTGTATGGAAGTGCTGGTCAGAGCAGAGGAAATCTGTAGTCTGAGGTTCAAATGAGCACTACATCACTCCATTATCACCTGCGGCACGTAGGAAGGAAAGGGAACCAGGAAACAGCATGTGTGTGCTGGGGAGAGACAGCTGTCTTTGACTGAAACATTCAGTGCCTCAGATGCAATTAACAACGGGCTGACAATCACTAAAAAGTTAAATTTCATGTACGGAATCCACCTAAAGAATACGGAGCCCCTTAGAGGACAGGGAGGGAATTAATTTTCTTAAATAGATTTGCGTTCCCTTGCAAAATTTTTGTGTTCTCACATTAAAAATTGTTGCATTCCCTGACAATTATTTTGTGTTCACTCACATTAGCTTTATCCATCTCTTATGAAAATTAACCATGGTTTTACTACAGTAAACATAGTATAACTAGTATTTGTAGTAAAACAATAGTAATAAAGAGAGTTACGTGACGCCATGCGAGGTTCGGACGTGTGAACGGCGAGCTCTGCGCACTTTGCTAGTTTTAACACTATTAATGACATAAACTGGTGAGATTTGATACACTCTGTTCCATAACTGTTCTAGGAGGACAATATGTCAAAGAATTCAAAAACCTCAGGCTCTAGAGACATTAAAAGACACTTATGTGCTCAAGCTGATACTGGTGTGACAACACTATTAATGACATAAACTGGTGAGATTCGATGCACTCTGTTCCATAACAGTTCTAGGAGGACAATATGTCAAAGAATTCAAAAACCTCAGGCTCTGGAGACATTAAAAGACACTTACGTGCTCAAGCTGATACCCCTGAGAACGCCCCGAGACCAGGAGCTTATTTGGTCAGAGAAATGAGGGAAATTCGGCGAGAAATGTTGAACATGTCGGCAATGCTGACGAAGGTCGTTGCTGACTTGGAAGATCTTGCTGTAATACGCTGATCGATCACTTGCATGGAGACGAATTTCTCTGAAGTGGTTACAAGAGTGGGGGATGTCGACAAATGGATCGATTATCTGGAGTCATCGGAAAGGGAATTATCCGCTAATCCGCTCGCGACCAAAATAGACCTGGAAAGCATTTTGGAAAAACTGGAAGATCTCGAAAATAGGAGCCAAAGGAATAACGTACAGATTGTTGGAATTCCTGAGCATGAAGAAGGCAGAGATATGGTGAAATTCCAAGACGAGCTCTTCCCGAGTCTGCTCGACATAACAGGCCATAAGCTGGAAATTGAGCGAGCTCACAGGGTTCTGGCTCGGCGATCTGCTGAGGGAGACAGGCCCTGATCAATTCTGGCCAAATTTCTGAGATCATCCGATAAAGATCTTGTGTTACGTGAGGCGAGGAGTAAAGGAAGGCTTTTTCGGAAGAACCACAGCATTTTCTTGTTCCCAGACTTTGCAAATTCGAGAGAATTCGTGATCGATTCAAGGAATGCAAGAAACTTTTACATCAACGGAAGGTCGCTTTTGCACTGATGTTCCCGTACAAATTGAGATGCTAAGGATGGCCATAAAACATTCACATGTTCCCAGCAAGCGATATCCTTCATAAAGTCAGTGGAGTAAGTTATTTTGTGGTACTCATGTTACAGCCGAGTGGACCGACTCACTGAACTTTCACTTGAATGTTCAAGGAAACTAAGCACCTTTTTTGTTGTTTTTTGTGCTGGATCTGCCTAGCGGCTGGAGTTTGTTTTGTGGAGTAACACTCCTTCGGGACAGTTTTGTGGATGAATCTGCACATTCTTTGTGCTTACGTATGCATACGTAATGCATGGTTGCATACCAGCTCCTTTTATACCCGTATGTCCGGGGGAGTGGCATGCAAATTCCACTCACCAATTCCCATTGGCCTTTTTTCAAAAAGCAGAGGTGTTTGGGGCTCCCAAGAGGGACCCCTAGTGTCACTACATCGACACAACGTCGAGTGAGTGACAGATAGGGAACTTCTGGCTCTATATATAAAACAGAGAGAGTCTTTTTCTATCATTCCCTCAGTGAAATCTGCAGGTGGGGAAATATTTACCTCAACCATTGATATTAATAATGCTTTTAAAAAATTCTACCTTGATCTTTATAGTTCCACATCTTCGTCTACAGATGAGGATATTAGAAACTTTGTGGAACCATTAGATCTTCCTAAACTGACAGCTGAGCAAAGAAATTCTCTTGATTCTGAGATAACCTTGGAGGATCTTGGCGAGGTAATTAAGGCCTTGACTACAGGCAAGGCTCCGGGGCCAGATGGCTTTGACGCTGAGTTTTTTAGATCTTATGCTACAGAATTGGTTCCAATTTTGCTAGAAGTTTATACAGAATCATTAAAGAATGGAAAACGTCCGCCAACCATGACACAAGCCCAGATCAGTCTGATTCTTAAAAAGGACAAAGATCCAAGCGATTATCCAGCTAGACATTAAAATATTGTCCAAAACTTTGGCTAACCAATTAAGTTATGACATCTCTTACACATATAGATCAGGTGGGGTTTATTCAGGGCCGTAGCTCTTCTGATAACATTAGGCATTTCATTAATATCATGTGGTCAGTGGCGAATGATCAGACTCTGGTCGCTGCCATCTCACTTGATTCTGAAAAGGCATATGGTAGAATGGGATTATCTTTTTAAGATTCTGGAAATGTACGGGTTCGGGAATACTTTTATTGGTTGGATTAAGTTACTTTATAGACATCCGGTAGCGGCAGTACAAACGAATGGATTAATTTCAGATTATTTTACTCTGGATATGGGCACCCGGCAGGGTTGCCCTCTTTCCCCATTATTGTTCTGACTTGCCCTGGAACCATTAGCAGCCACGATAAGAAAGGATGATGATTTGCCAGGGGTGGTGGCAGGAGGTATGGCACATAAGCTTTTGTTTTATGCAGATGATATTTTATTATTCGTCTCCAACCCTACTAGATCTATGCCTTGCCTCCACAGAATAATTAATTCCTTTTCTAAATTCTCGAGATACAGAGTTAATCGGTATAAATCCGAAGATTTGGCTCTGACAGAATACTGCCCGGTAACGGCTTTTCAGCCAGGCACCTTCCAGTGGCCCAAACAGGGCATTAAGTATTTGTGTATTTTATTCCCAGTAAATTTGTGTGATTTAGTTAGTCAATTTTGACCCTTTAATAAAAAAAGTTTTCGAGCAATGTGGGCAGGTGGGCTTCATTACATTTATCTATGATTGGGAAGGTTAATGTTATTAAAATTAATTGAATTCCAAAATTCAACTACCTGCTACAGTCTCTCCCTATAGATGTCCCCCTCTCTTATTTCAAGCAATTTGATAGCATAGCAAAGTCCTTCATTTGTAATAGTAAACATCCCAGATTACATTTCAGTAAGTTGCACAGACCGATTGACAAAGGTGGGCTAAGTCTACCCAAGATTTTGTTTTATTATTATGCATTCAGTCTCAGACATTTGGCTCATTGGTCGCTTCCACCTGAGACAGCCCCTCCCTGGTTTTGTATTGAACAGGAAGTTCTTGCCCCTATTTCGCCACTGAAAAGCCTTTCTATCAAACTAATCGGAGAAGTTAAGTTACACCTCATTATGTCGCATTTGCACTCCGTATGGACAAAAGTGTCCAGAGGGTTTAATTCTGACATTTATTTAAATGTTGCCTCGAGCATATGGCTGAACCCAAAATTATGTATTAATAAGTCCCCTTTCTGCTGGTCAGGGTGGATTGTGAGGAAGGTTAATACATTCAGTGACCTATATGAGAGTGGAGTGTTGAGATCCTTTGAAAATTTGGCTCAACATTTTGGGATTCCCAGATCTCAGTTCTTTAGGTATTTACAGCTGCGCCACCTGCTCTGTACTATTTCTGGGAGTAGCGTACACCCCCCTAAAGTGGCAGATACACTGGGCGTGGTGATTACTGCTTTTGGAAAAGGTCATGAGGCATCAGTGTATTGCTCCCTGGGGGATGGAGCTTTAACTTCTATCAAGAGATTATGGGAGAAAGATTTAAACTTGGTATTGGAGGAGGGAGTGTGGGCTAGGATTCTAAAAAATGTCAAGTCTGCATCTAGAGATGCAAGGGTGCGCCTTATGCAATTCAAGATTTTACATCTATTGGACCCCCTCTAGATTGTATGGGCTTGGTCTTAATGACACACCCATCTGCTAGCAATGCCAATCAGAAGATGGAGACACAACCCATGTTTTTTGGTGGTGTGTTAAGATCCACGAATATTGGATGAAGGTTCAGAGTTTTATGTGTGACATATTGGGCACTCAAATTTAATTTTGCCCCAAACCCATATATATATATATATATATATATATATATAATTTTTTTGTGTATAATTACATGTGACCACAGGGATTTTTGTTGAGGTTGGGGTTGGGGATTGGGGAGGGGTAATTGTGGGGGTTAAATGTTGATTCTGTTTGTACACATTTTGCTTTTCTTTGTTATCTGTATGAATCAATAAAAAATGTTAATTAGAAACAATAGTAATAAAAAAAATGTACCATGTTTTTGTTACTACACTAACCATATTTAACCCTGTAATTTGTGGTAAACCCACAGTAATAATACTATCATGAAAACCAAAATGTAGTTACTTCAATTTTACTACATGATAGTGAAATAATTTTTTGGTGATTTTTGTAAGGGAATGTTTTATTTATTAATTTCTTAGGTGGAAACAATAGTTTTTAAAAATTATGGTATTTATACCACAAATAAACCATGGTGTCACTATAGTTAAACTGTAGTAAAATTGTTTTGTTTTTTATAGTTTTGGTTTTCCTGTGTTATACGGTTTTACTACAAATATCACAGTTATGGTTACTGTAGTATTTAGTAATTTTCGTAAAGGATGGAGAAAGCAAAACTGTTGCGAGGGAGTGCAAAACTGTTTGTGAAAGAATGCAAAACTATTTGTTTTTTTGTAACAAAATAATCTTATTACAGCTCCATTTTGGCTTTTCCACATAATTTGATCATGCTCGAACAAGCTTGTAGTTGATTATGTAATGCAAACTTTAAAATGTATCGCCCGAAAACTCGTGCGCTACAGTAAAAGTGTTTAGATGTCATTGATACTCATTGCTGTGACACAAAAATATCCCACCAGTGTATATAATGTGAATACTTAACGTTCTCTCTCTTGTAGGGGAGAAGTAAGACCCTCATACCTCAGTCACATCCATGACCTTGATAGCTGCCAGCTGTCCTGTTTTCACATGCCGACCCTGTCAAACACAAGGACAAGTGTCAGAAATAACACAGATGATAATGTCGCCCTGCTAAAGTACATGATTACATAATATCTGAAATGAATGTTCATGACTTGTATTTAATATTGTGCTGTATCAAGTTTGTGTTGTATCAAGTACATTGTTTCTTACTCTGGTCATGAACGATGGGGACTTTATCACATTAAATTTGAGTTTCTTAAAACATGCAGCATTGATAATCACACTGTTTAGAGTAAAGATTTGATGAATCAAATTAAGAATTGACATTCAGATGTCCCTTAACACAATATGAGAGAAAAAAACACTTTACAATAACGTCCATTAATAAGCCATGAACTTATACATGCCTGAACAATCAAATACACTTCAAAATTCAGACAAAATAACTGTTTTGGCAAGGTTTTAAACACAGTCAGTTATGTCTAAAGTGAACGTAAACAGCAGGTCTAAAAAGCGGATCAAAACATTGGATCTGTGGATTAGGATTACAGTGTACGTAAATGCATTACTACTCTATTAGATCTATAAGTAATGTAAGGAGTTTTCTGTTACATTTCATTACCTTTTTCAATTCCTGAATGCTTACTTGAAAACTTGATACTGCCGTTAAAACTTAAAGCACTGTTTTCTTAATTTGTCTAAATCAATGTTCTATGTTTTTATTTGTTCCACTGAACAGACTAGTAAGGTTTATAAGTTTTTGCAAACACATATTCTAAGTAACTTTTAATTGTATAAAATTATGTAAAATCTACTTCATGAGATAATATTAATTAAAGTGAGTATATTTAACAAACATTTTAGTAAATACAGTAACTTTTACTTACAAATCATGTAAAGATATACAGTACATGGTACTTAAGTATACTTAGTAAAACATAAATGAATATTTTATTGGAACACTTCACATATTAAACTTTCTTTATAAACACTTAATCATGTACTAATTGACATATGGAATCTTTCCATAGATAAGATTAATAGATGTGATGTATTAGACACCATCACTTTGCTCTATAGATTTATAGTTATTTTACTTTGCTTTAATGGCAACGGAAACAAGGTACAGAGTTGTGCAAGCAGACCTGAACACTTGGTGTACAAAACACAATAACGGTAACAATCAACTGATAATTTTGAAGGGGTAATTTTGAGTAGAAAATGAACTTCAAACCTCAAAAAACAAGTAGTTACCAAACACAACAACAAAATCAACATACAAACTGTGAAAATTAACTTGGAAACAGTGAAACCATGCAAGCTCATAAATTATTCAAGCCTAGTGCATGCTGGGAAACACCAGCTTTGAAAAGTTGAGCAAAATTTACTTATTTTATTTACCAGTAAAATTTACTCAAATTAGCAAATAATTATGACAAGGTTTTCCACTTTAGGACTGATAAATGATGAAGCATTGTAAAGATAACAAACAAACAAGTAGTGTTGTCACGGTAACAAAATTTCAGTAGCCGGTACTGATACCAGTGAAATTTCACAGTTCTCAATACCAATTTCGACACCACAGCAAAAATATGCTAATATTATAATGTGCTATTGAACACACCAGTTTAGTTATTTTTAATAATTTAATAATTATAGTTTAATAATTACTATTTATAATAGTATATTATAATATACTATTTTCCAGAACTCCATGTTTTAAAGTTTAATTTAATTTCATCATCAAAATGGTGTCTAATCAATTCATTCTTAAAAATTTTAACAAATGAAAATATAACTTTTCAACATGTCATTGCATTTTTTTGCTAAACTTTTATTCAACAGCAGTCTTGCTTGTGATATATTACTTATTATTATTATTATTATTATTATTACAGTGAATATTACATTTTACTATACAGTTTAAATCATGCTTTTATTATGACGAGTGTTTTTTTGCAGGAAGGTTCACTTTTCCGGATAAACAGTTTGCGAAATGGCCCAGTGTGATCATTCTATGGTATTAAGTATGAAGACACACTGGCCTTTGAGTCTGACAAATGAAATGTGGGACACATTTTTGGAGTGTTTGTATTTTAGATTACTGGCATTTGTGTGTGTTAATTTTTAAATTATGTTATGTTTTAAATTGTATTACTTTGAAGCACTTTGGTCCACTCTGCTGTTTTAAATGCTTTATGAATAAAGTTGAGTTGAGATTAAAGCGCAAATTATGTTTTTTTCATTATTTAAATATATAGTCTACATGCAATATGCGCTTTACAGTGGATTAGCGCTCTGCTCTGTCATCTTATACAATGTGAATGATTCTCAATGTCTGTGGAGTTTCCAGTGTTTGAGCGGTAGGATTTATACATACATTCAAAGTATGCAGTTTATCCACACTAAGATTGCAGCCTTTAGCTTTAATAAATCACACTAGGACATGTCACGATTTTAATTTTATAAATTGTCCATTGCTTGAGCACTGGAAACAATGCTTAATTAACACAATATTAAGTATGTGGTGTGGTATCCAAATTGTTGAAATGGTACAGTGAAATTTCACTGGTATCGGTACACTAAAAATGTTTTGTCAGGTAATTAAAAAATGTGCTTCATGTACTATATCTAAATTAAATCTAATCTGGTTTTATTCATGTCAAAAAGATTATTCAGAATAATCTAAACCATTGAACTAAACCAATCTGAGTACTTTAGGTTACACCAACATAAGTATATATATATATATATATATATATATATATATATATATATATATATATATATATATATATATATATATATATTTATCAAAGTATAGAAATTGATCCTTGAGGTAAAAATTACACAGCTATTTTTACAGTATGGATACTAGATTTGGGTGCATTGTGGGATTTTTTTAGGGAGTGAACATTTCAGTGCACTGGAACAATTTTGCGAATGAGCCAGCCCTTAAAATGGCCAACTCACTGATAAGTGCCCTGACTACTGAAATAGGGAACTGATTTAGACGCACCCCTAGCATCTGGGTTAATTTTATGTTGTCATATGTAATCATTCTTTCTCTAAAGAACATGAGATTTGTGCCTCTGTTGCTTTACAACAGTCATGAGGCACCATTTAGTACTCTATTCATGGAAAGTGGCAATTACCAAAAACTGCAGCACGGTGGAAAAGCTTTACATGTGTAGAAAGAGTTAACTGCTTTTGCAGACGCAGATAATCAAACTACAGCAGAGAAGAGTCATGACACACTTGGAGCTCGTACACTGGGCGGCTCCCACTTTTTCATGCTGGAGTTCTGTGGAAATGGGTCAGGTCAGCTCGACGACAACTCAACACCAACAATAACTACATTTCCATCCAAGGATTTTTTGCGAATAAATTTTAGCGCATCAAAATAAAGCTGATGCAAATTATCGCTAAAATTTCACAAGTGTCAACATAATATTTTTCCGTTTAACTCTAGCGCATAAACTCTATGTCGATACTTCAAATGTCGTGAAAAACTGGTTTGGAAACACTTTTTGTCGAGGAAATTGGCATTAACACAAAAATATAGTGTCACATGATAGAATTTACCCCAATCATTAGCCTGTATTAATCATGACGACAAGGTATACCAGTTTATTGTACATGATTATGGATTGATCTTAAAGGCATAGCACAGATCTGATGCTGCAAACATGACACTTCCAGGAGTGCCAACACAAATATCTCATATCATGCACATGGACAAGTGCACGGAGAACAAATTAATGGCCACTGTTTGCAGTTAATCCAACGATTTATTTATTAAAGCTGCTTTTCCACACCATTCAAAATAATAGACGGCAGTCATGGAATTAGGCCATAATACAAAAAAACATATCATTTCTGTGCACAAAGATGTTTTAAATTAAAAATAAATACACAATATTAGGAGAAAAGCATCAGTGTGCTTTTTTGGAACACAATTCTATCAAGTTATTGTTTAGCTTTTTAAAAAATGCCGGAAAAATTCCCTGTATTAAATTAAATAAATTACCAAATGTTACCCAGCTACATGTTACAAGCTACCCAACGTCAATACTCGCTGAGAATAGCGTAGGCCTCCACATGTGCTACGTCTCCGCGGTATCCACGCACAACTCTCCACGTGCCCCACCGAGAGCAAGAACCACACATTATAGTGACCACGAGGATGTTACCCCATGTTACTCTATGCTCCCTAGCAACCGGGCCAATTTGGTTGCTTAGGAGACCTGGCTGGAGTCACTCAGCATGCCCTGGATTCGAACTCGTGACTTCAGGAATGGTAGTCAACATCAATACTCGCTGAGCTACCCAACGTCAATACTCGTCAAAACTTATGCGACAAAGTGTTTTTTTAGGCATGACGGCATCACGCACACCATTTTTATCAATAAAAGGCCATATGAATGGAAAATTTGGCAAATTTCCCAAACTTTTACGCATTTTCACTTTGTCGATAACAAAATAAAAAGTGGATGGAAACTAGGCTACTGATGCAATTCAATGGACCCAGCAGTGTCTAGAGAGCAGTGTTTGTAAACTGTGAGCTGCTGTGTCATGACTCGGACACATATTCCAGAGGACACTTTCTCTTTAAAACAAGTTTACTGCCCTATCAATCTCAATGACATAATGATACACAGCAGAAACCATGGCAGGACCTGCACTGAAGGAGGGACCTGAGCCATATCTAGAGACCAGAATAATATAGAGACCAGAGGGTGATCACTTTTGACTTGGGCCAGTAAGCAACCACACAAAACATCCTAGAAAATGCAATGAACCTACTCAGAACACCTTAGCAACCACCTAGCAATGCCCTGGCAACCACTCAGAACATGCTTGCATTGTGGTGTCGAGTTTTGCACATGCAAACACCATTTACATTTTCTTCAGAAAATGTAAACATAGTTAAACATTTAAGAATGGTAATCACAAATTCTTAAATGTATGGATTAAAATGTATGGATTAAATAGAGGAACAGCAGTTCTTTGAGCTGTAGATGTCAGTGTAGATGTGGTTTCAGATGATATTTGTGTCTAAGGGTATTTCCTGGTGGTTTTTAGGATATCTGTGAAGCGCCACATTGTATTAAAAGTCTGGGACATAAACAGGATGTGCTGTCTAAAAAAAAGAAAGAAAACTGCACAAGGGTGACAAATGGATTGTGGATGAGACTAGAATGAAAAAAGAAAACGTTCATTTGGCTTGACATAACAGTGCTCAAATAAATCATGTAAAAACCTTCCAACACTGTAAAAACTATCCATTTGATCTCAGAGAGGAAGTGTGAAAAGAGGAAGCTGGTTAGTTTAGCAGCTGCTAAAACTGTCATGAAACCATGTGAGACATTGTGCTGCCAGTGTAAAACCAAGAGATGGTTAACATCTTCTACAGATTTTTGCTTATGGCACATTTTGTATATTGTTCATTATTTCATTTTATTCGTTATTTTTTATCTACTTTATTGTATAGCTTGTAGGGCTGGGCAATATGGCTAAAAAAATTTATCTCGATATTTTTCAGCCTATTGACGATATTCGATGTACACCTGTAACAGTGTTTAAATGGGCAAGGAGGAGGCGGGAACTGGCTAAACTGTCAAAGTAATATTCAATGAAACAAAAAGACACAAACATAAACACACACGGCAGCTGCGTGTGGCTCACTCTCTCCCGAACTGCCACATCCGGCTTGGCTTTATCCCTCTCCTCGATTGGGGGCCGCCCTCCTCCTTGTCACACTCCTTTGCCTCAGGCCGGGGAACCCCCGGTATGTCGTACATCCCCCCCTCCTTTCCCTGCCTCTCACGAGACCTGGGAGGGAGACAAGGGGAGGGAAAAGAGGAGAGGGAAAGGTGGAGCGACAGTGAGAGAGAGAGGAGAGAGAAAAAAAAATTGCTCGCCAGCTCCCAGCCACGCCGTCGCCTGGTCCTCGACCACTCCTCCACCTTCTGCCAGACGACAGCCGCTCCGTGTTCTCGTGGCCAGAAGCGAGCCCCTCCGCCCCTGGCAGCAGCTCCACCGCTCCAGGCGGCCGGCAGCGAGCCCCTCCTCTCCTTGCGGATGGCGGCCATTCCTTCGCGTCCAGGTTGTCGGCAGCGACTCCTCCGTCCCCCGGCAGATGGCCATGGCTGCTCCTTTGGGCAGACAGCAGTGGCGAGGACTCCACAACAGCGCATCCCTCCTCCTGCCCGGGATTCGGCACCAATGTAACAGGGTTTAAAATGGGCAAGTAGGAGGTGGGAACCAGCTGAACAGTCAAAGTAATATTTAATGAAACAAAAAGACACAAACATAAACACACACGGAAGCTGCGTATGGCTCTCTACTGAACTTCTGCATCCGGCTCGGCTTTATCCCTCTCCTCGGCTGATTAGCCCGATTGGGGGCTGGTCGTGCGCATGCACGGCCTGGCCCCGCCCTCCTCCTCGTCACAACACTGATCAACCACAACATTAAAACCACCTGCCTAATATTGTGTAGGTCCCCCTCTTACTGCCAAAACAGCGCCAACCCGCATCTCTGAATAGCATTCTGAGATGCTATTCTTCTCATCACAAATGTACAGGGTGGTTATCTGAGTTACTGTAGACTTTGTCAGTTCGAACCAGTCTGACCATTCTCTGTTAACCTCTTTCATCAACAAGGCATTTCCATCCGCAGAAATGCCCCTAACTGTATGTTTTTTGTTTTTGGCACCATTCGGAGTAAATTCTACAGATTGTTATGTGTGAAAATCCCAGGAGATCAGCAGTTACAGAAATACTCAAACCAACCCATCTGGCACCAATAATCATCCATGCGACTATCTAATCAGCCAATCGTGTGGCAGCAGTGCAGTGCATAAAATCATAAAGATACGGGTCAGGAGCTTCAGTTAATGTTCACATCAACCATCAGATTGGGGTGAAAATGTGATCTCAGTGATCTGGACCTTGGCATGATTGTTGGTGCCAGATGGGCTGGTTTGAGTATTTCTGTAACTGCTGATCTCCTGGGATTTTCACACACAACAGTCTCTAAAATTTACTCTCAATGGTACCAAAAACAAAAAACATCCAGTGAGCAGCAATTCTGTGGATGGAAATGCCTTGTTGATGAGAGAGGTCAACCGAGAAAGGCCAGACTGGTTTGAACTTACAAAGTCTACGGTAACTCAGATAACCACACTCTAATTGTGGTTCTAATATAATCTCAGAATGCTATTCTGAGATGCGGGTTGGTGCTGTTTTGGTGGCATAATACACAATATTAGGCAGGTGGTTTTAATGTTGTGGCTGATCAGTGTATATCTCGATAATTAGGTATTTTCTCTGAAATGGCTAAAAGGTGTTTTTTTGTTTTGTTTTTTTATCAGAGGAAACATAATTTAATAAAAACAGCCACTGATGCCAAGTAGATTCAATTAATTAAAGTCATTAAATACAATTATTATTTAAAATAATAAAAACATGTTTCCTCACAGTTTTTCACTAAATTAACACAAGGCAAAATGAGATCTAATCATTTTCATTGATATGCACATTTATTTTTTATATACAAAGATACATAGTAGCTTAATAAAAAGCATTATTTATCTTCATATATTTTTTACTTAAACATTTTTTTGTGAATGAACAAGGCGTGGAGCTTTTATTTTGACATCACTTTCACCTGAAGCTTTTATTTTGACACTAAAATTGTAATCAGTTTTCTCATTTCAGACATGATTTGTATTAAGCTACACATAGCAAACTGATATCGGCATTACATCCATGCTGTAAAGCCAGAGAGGAACTGGCTCACCAGCTGAGCCTGGTTTCTCAGAATGTTTTTTTTTTTCATAACATATTGTGGAGTTTAGGGTTCCTTGCCACAGTCGCCTTTGGCTTGCTCTCTGGGGCCTAAAGACAAATCATTTTTAAAGCATAATTTTCAATGAAACTGCTCAATGAGGACCTTACAATGAAGTCATTACAGACATTACAGCATAATTTTCTATAAAGCTGCTTTGAAACAATGTGAATTGTGAAGAACGGTATACAAATAAAAATGACGACTTAAATTAACACAGACTAGTTGACTAATCATTTAGATAAAGCACTGACAATTATGATTATTAGTCAATTATGAAAATTGTTGGTCTGCATATTCATGCCTTTTACCTGCAAATTCAGTATTGCAGAGTGAAAGAAATGTCAGGTCAGGGACACAGTTCTTCAATAAACATTTATCTCCAAGAAACAATGGGTGAACACAGCTAAATATATCAAATCACAACCTTAAAAAAAAATATTGCAGTACATCTCGTATTTCCATTTGATATGGAAATATTCAAAGAATATTATGAATGTACAATGACTGTTTTGTTTGCCATGATCTTACAGTAAAGTGACTGCTGAGAGTGACCCCCTATAGCATAACTGCATTATAACAAACTGTTATTTGGATATTTTCCAGAACTAACAATGAACTGCTTGATAAGAACAATGGGCTAAAAACACAATGAATGCAGTTCTTGAAAAACCCAAACAAGACAGACACTATAATAAGAATATGACTTAACTAAGCAAACGTAAAGGGGGACAC
This sequence comes from Myxocyprinus asiaticus, assembly GCF_019703515.2. NCBI lineage: Eukaryota > Metazoa > Chordata > Actinopteri > Cypriniformes > Catostomidae > Myxocyprinus > Myxocyprinus asiaticus. The sequence continues at coordinate 2,932,772 of NC_059370.1, read as the reverse complement.
AAAGCCCAAGCATATCTTAGAAGGGAGTGGTAGTGTTTACAACCTTTAGTCTCTTTTAGGGATGTCCAAAACAACATACTGGGTCTGTTACAAAACCTAGTGAGCTGCCTCGCTGTCTCCTGCTATATATGCATCTCCCTTCTTTGGCAGCATCCTAACTGAAATGGAGCCTTTTTAAAGATTGATTTGAAACAGTACGTTCATAGGCTGCAAATCCAGGCAACGTTTAAATACGTGCAGCACATGGGAGACTCCACTCACAACTGATTGCAATACAGGTGACGCAAGAGCAATGACGCAATACTCTAATGAGCATAAATATACACAGCGCATACACATTTTGGGTAAAATATAAATTTTTCTATTTCTATTTTTTCCAATATTGAATGGATTATCAGTATATAATAAAAATTCCTACCGACCGCCATCTTTTATTTATTTTTCCACCAAGGTCATCACAGTGCATTCTAGGATTGCCTACCCAGGGAAGGATACATGCGATGCTGTCTAAGAATTTGGCCAAAATGAGATATCTTACGAGGCAGCATAATTAAAGCTTTGGACACCTTTTTGAGCAGCCTTCGTGTCTGGAGCATGCATATGATGCCTTAAAATGCTGCCTCCGCAGCACCCACCGCACAGCAAATGCGGATATTTCGTGCACAGTGGTGGGTAATTTTGCTTATCTGCTCGCCCCTGTGGTGGACAACCTGTACGTATCACAGTGACTTTTGTCAAGACATGCCACTGTATAGAAACAAAGATTTGCACTTAAAGAGATAAACTTGTTTATATTTTGAAGAACAGATGAGGGAAAATCCATCGATGTGCATCATATTTGTTGCTCAGAGGTTCAGTGGCGCTTTGCCGCTCATATACATGTGAAGAGTTTTCACTCTTTCTTCTCTTTCAGTGGTCTGAAAGAAGTTTGCAAGAATTTAATCTATGATCTCAGACAGTTCATGGGCGAAGCTAGGGCTAGACTCTCGGGTCTTTAGCCCTGAATGTTTTTAGTAAAGTCAGAATGATTTTATCATCTTTTAGTTACGTCGAAAAGATGCAGAGTAATATAAACAGATGTGCTCGAAGAATTTGCTAACTTCAGGTGATGAGTCAGAACATTTGTGAAAGTATTTTATTAAGAAACGATTAACCTTATGAACCTCGCAAACTATATAAAAGCATTTTTTATAATGACCTATTTAAGCATATTTACAGCCTGCTATCTTCTAAACTAACTTAAAACACACGACGAATCAATAATAGGGTTGAACTACGGAACGCTACAAGGGACAAAAATTGTGTTTTTTAATCATGTTTTAAAGTACATAGTGTTTGAAATCACTCTACTTCTGATTTCGAGCCAATCTTGGCTGAGACAAATGTTTGTGGGACCTTTCAGCTTAGTTTCAGTAGGCCCTAATATTTTAAGATTTACTAAATAAATCACCTCTCACAGATGTAACATTTAAACATTATTTATAAAGTGTATTTTATTCTTATATTTCAGAAAAGGATGGCCCCATACAGTACGTATCCACAAAGGTCTGGGCTAAGCCTCAAAGATCCACTGACTCTAGAACCACTTCTGACCTCAGACCATTTCAGGAGCTGCTCTTTAGTTTGTTTGTTAGTTCACATGTCCACAGAGTGAGGAAAAAACTCTGCAGGTTTACTTTTTTTAATATTGCTTAATTCAAAATAAGCTATTAATTGCTGTATACATTATCAAACAAAGCAAAAGTCAACAAATGTTGCTACAGGTGAAATACACATGTACACATCAAAATCCCCAGTGTTAAATGTACACTCCTGTTGTTTATATGGTTCTCACTCGTTGGTGTTAAAAACTAAAACTGAAGCAGTGTTGAATCTACAGCAGATAAATAAATAAAGTAGATACACTCTCTGAGTGATGATTGATCATTAGTGATGACACCTGATGTTAACAAGCAGAATCTACTGAAGGAAAGAGAAACAACAAGAACAAGAAAACAAGAGAACAAACCAGCACACACCACAACAATTAAATCTGTCTTACAGCCACACAACATTAGATGTACATCAACTGCAAATAAAATATGTTATTAGACAACAATCTTTCAATATGTTGAGTGAGGATGTTTGTTTTTATATGTCTGCAAAAGTTATTTACTGAGAATTAATAGAGGTTAGTCTCTATTTAGTGTTGCTGATGTCATTTTGTTGTTTAATTTGGTGATTATTGTTCTCTTTGGTTAGATACCTGAAACTTGATTATATGCAGAGCAGTGTTGTGCTGTTCAAGTGTAAAACACTGTGATAGAGAAAATCCTCCAGGATGTTAGCTGGTACATTTAAGTGGGATCTCATCATTAAAAATAAAATCTTAAAATTCCAGAAATACTTTAGAAAAACTTTAATAAAAAGGGTGAATTCAATGCTGTGATAAGGTGACCAGAAACGGTCTCTTAAAGATAATTTATATGCTGTCAATGATACACACAGACATCAAGACTCAGCATACAAAACTCATCAATGGTGACAATCAACAAAATCAATTTCAGATTTATGCCGCAATGCATTATGGGTGTTTGTATAATACGCAACTCAACAATGGCACCCAGCATGCATTGCGGCATGGATCTAAAAATGAGTTTGTTGATTGTTACCACTGATGAGTTTTGTATGCTGAGTGTTGATGTCTGTATGTCTAATTATGCAAAAGTTTTATTTATTTTTTTCATAAGCAGCT